>NC_069510.1:17521841-17854341 GCF_027579735.1 Bombina bombina | reverse complement strand
TTTTTTGTAAATAAAACTGTTGTTGGTCCTTAGATCATCTTACATCTTAGATTAAATATAGAGAACTAACTTTTTGAGTGCTGAAATCCCCCATATTTTCACAGTATCTCATAGAGCTCTGTGTCAAATGTATTTTTCTTAAATGATTCTGAATATATATATATATTTGTGTGTGTGTGTGTGTGTGTGTGTGTATGTGTGTGTATATGTGTGTGCATGTGTGTGTGTATGTATGTATATATATATATATATATATATATATATATATATATATATATATATATATGTGTGTGTGTGTGTGTGTGTGTATGTATATGTGTGTGTGTGTGTGTGAACACTCAGCTAAAATCTAACTGGATATTAAAATTATGCAATTTTTTGTGTTTTTTGGGTATTAAAGCTCAGATGAAGCCAAAAACGCAGTATGGGACATTGTAGCAATGAATATATGGGAAACGGATGATGAAATACTAGCTGGTTTCTGATTTCTGAAGTACGTCAGAATGATAATTTGCTCAGCGAGTTACTTGTTCTGTGAGCGACCTGTCATTTGGGGTTTTGTGAATTCTCTTACGGCAGATGACACCAAAATAGGATATTGACAATGATTAGCACTACAGAAGCTTCCAAATAGTTGCTCATTCTTTCTGATAGTTGTCCCGGCTCAAATCAGTTTGAATTGCTCACAAATAATATGATATAGCAGCTCAGGGAAAGCAAAACATGACAGATACTTCATTAAGTATTGATGATTACTCTATAATGTGAATGAATTCATTAAGGTCAATTTGTGACGTGTGAAAGAACTAATTTCAGTTTGAGTCATTTTAAAATTAACATCTTTAAATCTTCAAACAATTCATCGCAATCAAACACGCATTACTGTGTTTTAAAGGTGGAATTTCAGAAACATTTTATTTTTTAATAAACAAAATGCACAACAAAGTACAATGAACAAACAGCCAAAAAATACTTGTGGAAACAGACAAAAACAGAATTTATGTTTACCTGATAAATTTCTTTCTCCAACGGTGTGTCCGGTCCACGGCGTCATCCTTACTTGTGGGATATTCTCTTCCCCAACAGGAAATGGCAAAGAGCCCAGCAAAGCTGGTCACATGATCCCTCCTAGGCTCCGCCTACCCCAGTCATTCGACCGACGTTAAGGAGGAATATTAGCATAGGAGAAACCATATGGTACCGTGGTGACTGTAGTTAAAGAAAATAAATTATCAGACCTGATTAAAAAAACCAGGGCGGGCCGTGGACCGGACACACCGTTGGAGAAAGAAATTTATCAGGTAAACATAAATTCTGTTTTCTCCAACATAGGTGTGTCCGGTCCACGGCGTCATCCTTACTTGTGGGAACCAATACCAAAGCTTTAGGACACGGATGAAGGGAGGGAGCAAATCAGGTCACCTAAATGGAAGGCACCACGGCTTGCAAAACCTTTCTCCCAAAAATAGCCTCAGAAGAAGCAAAAGTATCAAACTTGTAAAATTTGGTAAAAGTGTGCAGTGAAGACCAAGTCGCTGCCCTACATATCTGATCAACAGAAGCCTCGTTCTTGAAGGCCCATGTGGAAGCCACAGCCCTAGTGGAATGAGCTGTGATTCTTTCGGGAGGCTGCCGTCCGGCAGTCTCGTAAGCCAATCTGATGATGCTTTTAATCCAAAAAGAGAGAGAGGTAGAAGTTGCTTTTTGACCTCTCCTTTTACCTGAATAAACAACAAACAAGGAAGATGTTTGTCTAAAATCCTTTGTAGCCTCTAAATAGAATTTTAGAGCGCGAACAACATCCAAATTGTGCAACAAACGTTCCTTCTTTGAAACTGGTTTCGGACACAGAGAAGGCACGATAATCTCCTGGTTAATGTTTTTGTTAGAAACAACTTTCGGAAGAAAACCAGGTTTAGTACGTAAAACCACCTTATCTGCATGGAACACCAGATAAGGAGGGGAACACTGCAGAGCAGATAATTCTGAAACTCTTCTAGCAGAAGAAATTGCAACTAAAAACAAAACTTTCCAAGATAATAACTTAATATCAACGGAATGTAAGGGTTCAAACGGAACCCCCTGAAGAACTGAAAGAACTAAATTGAGACTCCAAGGAGGAGTCAAAGGTTTGTAAACAGGCTTAATTCTAACCAAAGCCTGAACAAAGGCTTGAACATCTGGCACAGCCGCCAGCTTTTTGTGAAGTAACACCGACAAGGCAGAAATCTGTCCCTTCAGTGAACTTGCCGATAATCCTTTTTCCAATCCTTCTTGAAGGAAGGATAGAATCCTAGGAATCTTAACCTTGTCCCAAGGGAATCCTTTAGATTCACACCAACAGATATATTTTTTCCAAATTTTGTGGTAAATCTTTCTAGTTACAGGCTTTCTGGCCTGAACAAGAGTATCGATAACAGGATCTGAGAAACCTCGCTTCGATAAAATCAAGCGTTCAATCTCCAGGCAGTCAGCTGGAGTGAAACCAGATTCGGATGTTCGAACGGACCCTGAACAAGAAGGTCTCGTCTCAAAGGTAGCTTCCAAGGTGGAGCCGATGACATATTCACCAGATCTGCATACCAAGTCCTGCGTGGCCACGCAGGAGCTATCAAGATCACCGACGCCCTTTCCTGATTGATCCTGGCTACCAGCCTGGGAATGAGAGGAAACGGCGGAAACACATAAGCTAGTTTGAAGGTCCAAGGTGCTACTAGTGCATCCACTAGAGCCGCCTTGGGATCCCTGGATCTGGACCCGTAACAGGGAACTTTGAAGTTCTGACGAGAGGCCATTAGATCCATGTCTGGAATGCCCCACAGCTGAGTGACTAGGGCAAAGATTTCCGGATGGAGTTCCCACTCCCCCGGATGCAATGTCTGACGACTCAGAAAATCCGCTTCCCAATTTTCCACTCCCGGGATGTGGATAGCAGACAGGTGGCAGGAGTGAGACTCCGCCCATAGAATAATCTTGGTCACTTCCTCCATCGCTAGGGAACTCCTTGTTCCCCCCTGATGGTTGATGTACGCAACAGTCGTCATGTTGTCTGATTGAAACCGTATGAACTTGGTCCTCGCTAGCTGAGGCCAAGCCTTGAGAGCATTGAATATCGCTCTCAGTTCCAGAATATTTATCGGTAGAAGAGATTCTTCCCGAGACCAAAGACCCTGAGCTTTCAGGGATCCCCAGACCGCGCCCCAGCCCGTCAGACTGGCGTCGGTCGTGACAATGACCCACTCTGGTCTGCGGAATGTCATCCCTTGTGACAGGTTGTCCAGGGACAGCCACCAACGGAGTGAGTCTCTGGTCCTCTGATTTACTTGTATTTTTGGAGACAAGTCTGTATAGTCCCCATTCCACTGACTGAGCATGCACAGTTGTAATGGTCTTAGATGAATGCGCGCAAAAGGAACTATGTCCATTGCCGCTACCATCAACCCGATCACTTCCATGCACTGAGCTACGGAAGGAAGAGGAACGGAATGAAGAATCCGACAAGAGTCCAGAAGCTTTGTTATTCTGGCCTCTGTTAGAAAAATCCTCATTTCTGAGGAGTCTATAATTGTTCCCAAGAAGGGAACCCTTGTTGACGGGGATAGAGAACTCTTTTCCACGTTCACTTTCCAGCCGTGAGATCTGAGAAAGGCCAGGACGATGTCCGTGTGAGCCTTTGCTCGAGGGAGGGACGACGCTTGAATCAGAATGTCGTCCAGGTAGGGTACTACTGCAATGCCCCTTGGTCTTGGCACCGCTAGAAGGGACCCTAGTACCTTTGTGAAAATCCTTGGAGCAGTGGCTAATCCGAAAGGAAGCGCCACGAACTGGTAATGTTTGTCCAGGAATGCAAACCTTAGGAACCGATGATGTTCCTTGTGGATAGGAATATGTAGATACGCATCCTTTAAATCCACAGTGGTCATGAATTGACCTTCCTGGATGGAAGGAAGGATAGTTCGAATGGTTTCCATCTTGAACGATGGGACCTTGAGAAATTTGTTTAAGATCTTGAGATCTAGGATTGGTCTGAACGTTCCCTCTTTTTTGGGAACTATGAACAGATTGGAGTAGAACCCCATCCCTTGTTCTCTTAATGGAACAGGATGAATCACTCCCATTTTTAACAGGTCTTCTACACAATGTAAGAACGCCTGTCTTTTTATGTGGTCTGAAGACAACTGAGACCTGTGGAACCTCCCCCTTGGGGGAAGTCCCTTGAATTCCAGAAGATAACCCTGGGAGACTATTTCTAGCGCCCAAGGATCCAGAACATCTCTTGCCCAAGCCTGAGCGAAGAGAGAGAGTCTGCCCCCCACCAGATCCGGTCCCGGATCGGGGGCCAATATTTCATGCTGTCTTGGTAGCATTGGCAGGTTTCTTGGCCTGCTTTCCCTTGTTCCAGCCTTGCATTGGTCTCCAAGCTGGCTTGGCCTGAGAAGTATTACCCTCTTGCTTAGAGGACGTAGCACCTTGGGCTGGTCCGTTTTTACGAAAGGGACGAAAATTAGGTCTATTTTTTGCCTTGAAAGGCCGATCCTGAGGAAGGGCGTGGCCCTTACCCCCAGTGATATCAGAGATAATCTCTTTCAAGTCAGGACCAAACAGCGTTTTCCCCTTGAAAGGAATGTTTAGTAGCTTGTTCTTGGAAGACGCATCAGCCGACCAAGATTTCAACCAAAGCGCTCTGCGCGCCACAATAGCAAACCCAGAATTCTTAGCCGCTAACTTAGCCAATTGCAAAGAGGCGTCTAGAGTGAAAGAATTAGCCAATTTGAGAGCATTGACTCTGTCCATAATCTCCTCATAAGGAGGAGAGTCACTATCGAGCACCTTAATCAGTTCATCAAACCAGAAATATGCGGCTGTAGTGACAGGGACAATGCATGAAATGGGTTGTAGAAGGTAACCCTGCTGAACAAACATCTTTTTAAGCAAACCTTCTAATTTTTTATCCATAGGATCTTTGAAAGCACAACTATCCTCTATGGGAATAGTGGTGCGTTTGTTTAAAGTAGAAACCGCTCCCTCGACCTTGGGGACTGACTGCCATAAGTCCTTTCTGGGGTCGACCATAGGAAACAATTTTTTAAAAATGGGGGGAGGGACGAAAGGAATACCGGGCCTTTCCCATTCTTTATTAACAATGTCCGCCACCCGCTTGGGTATAGGAAAAGCTTCTGGGAGCCCCGGCACCTCTAGGAACTTGTCCATTTTACATAGTTTCTCTGGGATGACCAAATTTTCACAATCATCCAGAGTGGATAATACCTCCTTAAGCAAAATGCGGAGATGTTCCAATTTAAATTTAAATGTAATCACATCAGATTCAGCCTGCTGAGAAATGTTCCCTAAATCAGTAATTTCTCCCTCAGACAAAACCTCCCTGGCCCCCTCAGATTGGGTTAGGGGCCCTTCAGAGATATTAATATCAGCGTCGTCATGCTCTTCAGTAACTAAAACAGAGCATCCACGCTTGCGCTGACAAGGGTTCATTTTGGCTAAAATGTTTTTGACAGAATTATCCATTACAGCCGTTAATTGTTGCATAGTAAGGAGTATTGGCGCGCTAGATGTACTAGGGGCCTCCTGAGTGGGCAAGACTCGTGTAGACGAAGGAGGGAATGATGCAGTACCATGCTTACTCCCCTCACTTGAGGAATCATCTTGGGCATCATTGTCATTATCACATAAATCACATTTATTTAAATGAATAGGAATTCTGGCTTCCCCACATTCAGAACACAGTCTATCTGGTAGTTCAGACATGTTAAACAGGCATAAACTTGATAAGAAAGTACAAAAAACGTTTTGAAATAAAACCGTTACTGTCACTTTAAATTTTAAACTGAACACACTTTATTACTGCAATTGCGAAAAAACATGAAGGAATTGTTCAAAATTCACCAAACTTTCACCACAGTGTCTTAAAGCCTTGAAAATATTGCACACCAATTTTGGAAGCTTTAACCCTTAAAATAACGGAACCGGAGCCGTTTTAAGCTTTAACCCCTTTACAGTCCCTGGTATCTGCTTTGCTGAGACCCAACCAAACCCAAAGGGGAATACGATACCAAATGACGCCTTCAGAAGTCTTTTATAAGTATCAGAGCTCCTCTCACATGCGACTGCATGCCATGCCTCTCAAAAACAAGTGCGCAACACCGGCGCGAAAATGAGACTCTGCCTATGCTTTGGGAAAGCCCCTAAAGAATAAGGTGTCTAAAAACAGTGCCTGCCGATATTATTATATCAAAATACCCAGAATAAATGATTCCTCAAGGCTAAATAAGTGTTAATATCAATCGATTTAGCCCAAAAAAGGTCTACAGTCTAAATAAGCCCTTGTGAAGCCCTTATTTACAATCGTAATAAACATGGCTTACCGGATCCCATAGGGAAAATGACAGCTTCCAGCATTACATCGTCTTGTTAGAATGTGTCATACCTCAAGCAGCAAAGGACTGCAAACTGTTCCCCCAACTGAAGTTAATTGCTCTCAACAGTCCTGTGTGGAACAGCCATGGATTTTAGTTACGGTTGCTAAAATCATTTTCCTCATACAAACAGAATTCTTCATCTCTTTTCTGTTTCTGAGTAAATAGTACGTACCAGCACTATTTGAAAATAACAAACTCTTGATTGAATAATGAAAAACTACAGTTAAACACTAAAAAACTCTAAGCCATCTCCGTGGAGATGTTGCCTGTACAACGGCAAAGAGAATGACTGGGGTAGGCGGAGCCTAGGAGGGATCATGTGACCAGCTTTGCTGGGCTCTTTGCCATTTCCTGTTGGGGAAGAGAATATCCCACAAGTAAGGATGACGCCGTGGACCGGACACACCTATGTTGGAGAAATGTGATTTCAAGAGGTCCAGGCTTCTGAATTTAAAAAGTTAAAAATTACTTTGAAATGCTGTGTCGAAAAATAAAATAAAAAATTGACCGGTGTAGAATTCAGCGTTTTCATAATGATTTGAAATGGGTTCAGATTTGAACCCACAATGTGCCAGCTAACGAGTGGCCAGCTAACTGTTGTTTGTCTAAACGCAATTTATAAATGTGTGTGACATACTTATGTTTGCTGAAATACGATGTCCGTTTTTGTGAGGTGTAGGTACTGTCACGGATACGAGACCACCAAGGGTACCCCCTACTACCACCTGGCTAACTCCTTTGTACTTCGGATTTGGCCAATTCATGGTTTATGGGATCTCACTGACTCTTGCTATAATGTTGTTTTGCCGTGTGTACTTGGTCAGGAAAGAGCTGATCTGTGACCGGGAAAACCCTTCTAGGCTGGCTGGGCTCCTGGAAATGCCGGCCAGCCGCATCACACCGGATACCCACCTAACCCCTCTCCGGCTGGCTGGGTTCCTGGAACTCTCGGTCGGCCGTATCACACTGGACACCCGCTAACTTTACCCCTGGTCGCTCCAGCGGCCCATTGCCCCAGACCTCTGCTCTTTTGGGGATTGGTAGCCCCTAGGGAGGACAAGAGGTTGGGAAATTACCAGAGGAGAGCTCCTTTGGGAACCGGGGGTTTTGAACACCCCTATTCCCCTATATTTACTGGGCTGTAACTCCAGTATCCAGTAATGAATCACACCGCTTTTTGGACTGCGGCATCTGGGGACCGAGAGCTTTCAAGTGACACCCTGGAAGTGCCATTGCTCAACCCAAAACCACCACCTCTGTGTCCTGGGACTCTGTGGGACTGTGGCCGCTATGGCAGGCGCCAGCCTGTCTGGATGAGCGGGAATGGCGGGAGATTTGGGAGTAAGATAACACCTTTTGTTTGTGTATAAAAGGAGTGTGTGTTTCCTAATAAAGTCGGTTCTTGTTTCACCTGAATGCTAGTCTGTCTAGTTATTTGGGTGGGGGTTGCTATAATCACTTTCTCTGCTACATAGCGGCCTGTTGTCAGGTAAAGGAAGAACCCTCTGGCAGAGATACCCAGTCTGGATAGGCGGAGTCTGTCACAGGGTGGGATCCTGAATACTGGTGATGTCTGGTATCAGGGTGGGCTACTGGCTGTAATCACTTGGCGGCTACACAGCTGCAGTCGGCAGGGAGGAAGCAGGACCCGATTGGCGGCGCTACCCAGTCGGGGTAGCTGGGGTATCCGTCACAGGTACCCTCTGATGAAGTGAATTAAGATTCATGAAATGCGTAACGAACACGCCCCCTCAGTGATGTCACTTCTGGTCCGGTGAGACTACAAGGAAACGTCAGGAGAAAGAAGAGACCATGTAGCATTTGTGTTTCAAGCAGGACTAATTTAGCACAGCATTCCTTTTAACTGGATTAGAGGTATCTAATACAGCTCACGAAAACAGACATCGTATTTCAGCAAACATAAGTATTTTATAAGTCACACACATTTATAAATTGTGTTTGGACATCCAACTTGGATTTTGTCACTAAGGAGCTTGAACAATTTTAAATAATTGTTGTTTGAGGACAATAAATATGTGATCCTTTTATCTACTATGGATTCAAGAGTTTCTTTAAATAAAGAAAGTTTGCTAAAGCACAGTGAATTGCATATGCCATACTCCAAGAAGAAGAAGCAAGAACAGGAGAAAAACAAAATTTATGCTTACCTGATATATTTATTTCCGGATATGTAGAGTCCACAACGTCATCAATTACTAGTGGGAATATCACTCCTGGCCAGCAGGAGGAGGCAGAGAGCACCAGAGCAAAGCTGTTAAATGTCACTCCCCTACCCATAATCCCCAGATCAATTACCTCCATACATAGTCACTGATGGCTGAACAGTAGACTGGAGAGAGAGGCAAGAAGAGAGAATTTTTGATTTTCTGACCTCCGTCAGAAAAATTTTCATAGATAGGGAATCTATTATGGTCCCGAAGAAATCCTCCTTGTAGCTTGAACAAGGGAATTCTTTCCTAGATTCACTTTCCATCCGTGGGAACGTAGAAAAGACAATAAGATCTCTGTATGAGAGTTTGCTTGTTGAAAAGATTGCGCCTGAACCAAGATGTCGTCCAGATAGCGCGCCACTGCAATTCCCCGAGACCTGATCACTGCAAAGAGAGCCCTCAGAACCTTTGAGAAAATTCTGGGAGCTGTGGCAAGACCAAACAGAAGAGCCACAAACTGAAAGTGTTTGTCTAGAAAAGCGAATCTCAGGAACTTGTGATCATCCCTGTGGATGGGAACATGAAGATACACATCCTTCAGGTCTATGGTCGTCATGAACTGACCCTCTTGGACCAGGGGATGAATGGAACAAATGGTTTCCATTTTAAAGGATGATACCCTGAGAAACTTGTTGAGACACTTTAGGTTTAGAATAGGACGAAAAGTTCCCCCTTTTTTGGGAACCACAAACAAATTTGAATAGAATCATAGACCCTGTTCCTTTACATGAACTGGAACTATCACTCCCAGGGAAGAAAGGTCCAAAACGCAATTCAAGAATGTCTCTTTATCTGGTATGCAGATAATCTTGAGAGGTGGAACCTGCCCCTGGGAGGAAACGTTTTGAATTCTATTTTGTAACCCTGAAATACTATGTCCACAGCCCAGGGATCTGGGACATCTTGTATCCATGCTTGATAAAACAGAGAAAGTCTGCCCCCCACTTAATCCGATCCCAGATCAGGGGCAAACCCTTCATGCTGATTTAGACTCAGCTGCAGGTTTCTTTGATTGCTTCCCCTTGTTCCAAGACTGATTGGGTTTCCAAGAAGACTTGGATTGTTCCGGCCTGGAAGAGGAAAAGGAAAACTTTCCTTTGAAGTTACGAAAGGAACGAAAATTACTCTGACGTGCTTTAGGTATATTCTTCTTGTCTTGTGAAAGAAAAGACCATTTTCCACCTGTAATATCAGAATTTATTTCTGTCAGACCAGGCCCAAACAAGGTTTTAATCTTGTAAGGAAGTGCCAGAAGCGTGGACTTAGAAGAAACATCAGCTGACCAAGATCTTAGCCACAACGCCCTGCGGGCTAGCACAGCTAAGCCAGATATTTTGGCTCCCAGTTTAATAACTTGCATGGTAGCATGAGAAATAAAGGAATTGGCAAGCTTGAGAGCCTTAATCCTGTCTTGGATCTCCTCCAAAGGAGTCTCTACCTGAAGAGACTCAGACAAGGTGGCGAACGAAAAAGATGTTGCACTAGACACACTGGCAATACAAAGTGCAGGTTGCCATTGAATACATTGATGAACATACATCTTCTTCAAATAAGCCTCCAGCTTTTTGTCAATTGGATCGTTAAAAGAGCAGCTATCCTCTATAGGAATAGTACTTCTCTTAGCCAGAGTAGAAATAGCCTCTTCTACTTTAGGCACCGTGTGCCACAAATCTTTAATGGCGTCAGCGACAGGAAACATCCTTTTTTTTTTTTTTTTAAATATTTTTATTGAGGTAAATAATGAAACAGTACAGAGCATAGTAACCACAAACATAGGCCCTTAACCCGTAAGGGCAATTGTCAAAAGTATATAACGCTACCAATACAGTAAGCATGACATGTCATATTTTGAATCAATAATGAGAACTTACATTTCAAAAACAACAAGTGTTATAGAACAATTCGTCAAAGATAATGTATGCAATTGTAGTGCTTCCTGTGTGGTTGAAAACAGAAAAACTGACCTCAGGTTTTTTAGATAAGTCACATATAGGGCCCTTTTTGGGTCCTTCAGGTTATAAACATATACATATATTATTGAGAAGTTTATCAATCATAACTATAATGCAGGACTCTTATGTAATATTTAGGGGGTCATCGATGGGATCTGTGTCCCTTAGCTTAATAAATAAGCTCCAAAAGGGGGGGGGGGCGGAGCCTGGTAATATAGAAGCAAACTAAAAACAAAAATTATAAGACAGTAGAGTTGGACCTGGACTAATACTAGGAATGTATGTGGAGCTGGGCAAATGTCTCTAACCTTAACATATAGAATCGTCTTTGCTGCAAAATTGTGCTGCCTGCTGGTTATTTAACAGAAATCATCTATTATATTGACTGAGGGCTAAGTGTTGCCAGATACAAAAAAAGACAATAAGGCAGTACAAGAACCTGCACATGTTACCTCGCAGCACAAAGAAAGTTTGCTATCACCCTAACATTAATTAAACCCTCCAATAGCATAGAGAGGATTGCACTGCGGATATCATGTCACAGGAGGAGTTCTTGGGCTGGTAGAGAAATGATATAGGGCTAGCTATGATATCTCCCCTCAGGGGTTGATGTCACCACTGGACGAAGCCGGACAAGGACAATGGGATATGACCCACTCTCTCTCAAGAGTGGGAAAGGATGAGGGGAGATATCAATAACGTTGGGGAATTAATACACTCTGAAAAAAAAAAAAAAAACAGGACGAAGAAAATAGGAGTTAACATAATATATCATATTACCCTTGCGTGAACAATAATAACAGCGTTCTGGGTGGTTCCTTGTTAAGCTAGAAGAGTTGTCGTATATGGATTAACTTATTTATTAATTATAGTCACACCTGAGGTTACACTTCATATACATAAGGATTGAGGTACTGACAGCTATCAGTATGTAAAGATAGCCATAAGGGCAACCAAAAATTGTAAAACTATAGGAATTCTTATGGAGAATTATAGTTATGGTCAATACTGCACCATCTCGGCCGCTGACGGCGCAGCAAGACAATATTAGTTGTCAACATCCTGGCTTAAATATATTATCCCTCTCCTTTAGGTCATCCTAACTAATTATAATAACAGTTAGTCAGATCTCCATCAATAACGTTTATCTGATATATTACTATCGTATACATAACTATTTAGGGGAAATAGTATAAGCGGACAACATATAAAATAATAAAAACATAGAATTTAAACAACAGAAACAGAACCATATATAACTAAATACGGCAGTGCAGCTATATATAAGACCGAGTGTGTACTGTCGGATAGAGAGACATTTTACATATGGCTAGTTGGCTAATTAACATAAAAAAAATATTACTGCATTGTATCAGTACAATAACAAGATAGTGACTCCACTGACAATAAATGGCATATAGAATAGTAAGCTTTAACACTATATATTATTTGGACATGTATCCCTATCATCTAAAAGCTCAGCTCACGGTAAATGTGAATTGGGCATGGTGTCAAATAGTAGCATATAGTATGTTAAGTATATTGTCCCATCTAAGACAGTCGCCATCAGTGCATGTAGCTACATTCTAGATCTAAGCTTGAGGGTAAACACAGCAGCGTATATAAAGCGTACAAGGCAGAGCAATGGTTTACCGAAAACCACTAGTGGTATGTACTGGAATAATGCATAAAATAATAGGAGCTATGCTAAGGCTTCATAAAATTTATCTATAATCTCTAATGTGCTATACTCAACCTTGATGGATGGCATTCAGTAGTAGCACACATGAAATATCTTTATAAATCAAAAATGTATATAGAGATAAACCAATAATAACCTAACAAACTGTAAAACTATTGAGATAAAAATATACAGTTATCTCTATAGCATAAAAATAATAATCACCAACAGGAGGAAAAAGTAGCTTATGTCAGTGTGCTATACGATGGATATTATCAAACATGCTATCTCCAGGACTATAATATCATTGCTAACATTGAGTATCATACGTTAACCCAGACATATAAAACTATATTAGAAGTGCTAAGTTATTCTATGTCTATAAACTAATGCTAAAAGTATATTCACTTATACCGAGTAAATCCCTGTGTATTACAGGTAAAATGAGTTACCATCCATATACAGAGCTATAGAGTATAAGAACATAATAATAAGTCTTATAATATAGGGGGAGTCCAAGTGACATGGAGCGCAGTGCCTTAGAATATTTCTCTCCAATTAGTCTAACATACAAAATAAGGAACTCAGTAGTGCTAAAACAAATGCGTGAGAAACCACTTGAGGTAAGCTAATAGTTAATAGTGCAGTGTATTCCAAACT
Organism: Bombina bombina; assembly: GCF_027579735.1. NCBI lineage: Eukaryota > Metazoa > Chordata > Amphibia > Anura > Bombinatoridae > Bombina > Bombina bombina. The sequence goes on along the minus strand of NC_069510.1, from coordinate 17,841,380 downwards.
GTGTGACAGCTTAAGGAAACTTTTATGGGTAACTGCATAGGCGAATTGGTCAAGATAAGTCCCCCACTGTTGCCCAAGGCTGCTTATTATACCGGACACTTTGGGATCTACGATGCACGGGTACCTTATACCATCTCCGAGTGCTCGTTTCTTCACCGGCTCAGCTGCTTGGCGTCCTCGTGGGTCTGCAAAAGTACAGCGTCTCTCCTCTTCGATAAGCGCTAGATCCTATTGGCTAGTCAAAGCGTCAATCAGCAGTAACCAATCCGTGGAAAGTACCGATGCTGAAGAATCACCAATAACTATTAGCTGCACGCACACACCTCCCCACAGCTTAACAGTCCAGGATACACTGGCAAAATGTAGAAATATAGAGAAGCGGTAATCCTGGAGAGTATAATTAAAACGTAGAGAAGCGGTAATCCTGGAGAGTATAATTAAAACGTCTTTATTTCAAACTCAGATTAAAAACGAATGGCAGTCACAAGTAAAAGCATACCAGGTGTGGCACTGGCCAAACAGTGCCACACCTGGTATGCTTTTACTTGTGACTGCCATTCGTTTTTAATCTGAGTTTGAAATAAAGACGTTTTAATTATACTCTCCAGGATTACCGCTTCTCTATATTTCTCCAATTAGTCTCTCACATAGCTCAGTATCTATCCCACACCGGATGGCCAAGGTAGGAGATTTCTTAGAATAACCTCACACAATCCTACATTTTTCTCCTCTTTCACACCAGCAAGTAGGAATTTAGTATTGGAGGTTTCTCTGACAGTCTTTTCCACAGCATATCCCCCATGGACTGACCTTCCTGCAACAGTTCCGTAAGTGTACTGGACCGGCACTGTAATATCATCCTGTGTAAGTGTTAGCTGTCTATTTCTCCTGTACAGCCCATATCTCTTAGATGTCAAGGACTCCAGTACATGGAGCCTGTCCATATTCTCAACACAGTCAGCCAGGATCTGGGTGTCTGGAGCTGTATTGCTCAGCTCCGCATAACTATTAGATAGTCCGGCGCCATCTTGGAAGGTATGTGGCGCAGCCGGCTGCCGAAACCATCTTGTGATCAAAACCCGCATCTCATGTAAGTGACTCTCAAGTAAGTCACATAGCTCGTCCCCAAGCTCCTCTGACTCCATTATGTAACTGTAAGAACCGCAGATCAGCCTGTGTAACAATTCCGATAGCTAGTGAGGAGGGGGATTGTAGTTTGCGGCCTCTCTGAACTGCCGATATCTCCACGTGGGGAATAAAAGGCCCGCTCGCAATACCCAATCTTATGACAGCCTGGCATAGAGCAGTAACAGTTGGTGTAGACGCTTGTCTCAGAACGTGCAGCTACTAGACCCTCTCTCCGGCTGTGAGTTAGAAGTGGGATCAGATAGGATTGCCCCTACTTTGGAAAATTCAGGCCCGGTAGATTATAGCCAGTACTTGTCCTGTCGCTCCAGATGGTCTCAAAAGTAATACCCCCTCTATGTAGTTAGCACATGAAAGGTATCTTGTCGAATTTTAGGGTGATATTAATGCCAGAAATCTCTTTAATTAAAGTTAAGTGTAGGAGCCATGATCATGCACGTCCGTTCATTGTGCTGGCTAGCTCCGCCCCCCCAGGAAACATCCTTTTAAAGACAGGAGACAGGGGGAAAAGAAATCCCTAGCTTCTCCCATTCCTGTGCAATAATCTCAGTTGCACGATTTGAAACAGGAAACACTTCCGCAGAGGAGGAAACATTGCAATAGCTTAAGTTTACTAGATTTCTTAGGGTTGACAACGATAGGCATATCTGAGTCGCCCAAAGTAGCCAAAACCTCCTTTAACAAAACACGAAGGTGTTCAAGCTTAAATCTGAAGGATACTTACTTCGGCATCAGAAGAAGGAATTATACTGTCCAAATCTAAGATTTCACCCTCAGAAGCTACCAACGTATCCTCCTCATCAGACTTAAGAGGGGGAGCAACCTCTGAAGCAACAGACGGAACAGAAACCTTACTATCTGAACCTCTAATGTTCCTCTTGCGTTTCCCTTTAACAAAGGAAAAGCAGATAATGCAGCAGAAACCGCAGAAAATACCTGCACAGCAAAATCTGCAGGCAAATATACGCCTCCAGGAGGTTGAAGGGAACCGCAGGGCAGTGCATGAGACGCCATAGAGGCTTGGGACATGATAGAAGAAAGCTGTGGCATTGCCTGAACAGCATCATCCTGAGAGACATTAGGCTCATCAAAAATAACTTTATCTTTACATTTCAATGTCCTCTCTACACATAAGGAACACAATTGCATAGGGGTAACAATTTGAGCCTCTAAACACAATAAAAAGGTATTCATAAGAGCAGACTCCTGCGCCATGTCAGACATAGCCCCAAAAACAGATGTAAGAGACAAAAAAAGAAAAATTCACTGTCACTTTAAGAAAAACTTTCCTTCCCTTAAACACACAATTTTAATTTACCCCAAGGTGGAAATTCATATGATATTGTCCACCTCTACACCTCAGATTAAACTGAGGTGCTCCTACCTGACCTCTAACAGAATAGCCACAACTTCAATCTGCAACTAAAAAGCCTCCAGCAATCCGGATAGCCGCAGGAAGATATAAAAGCGGCTTCGACATGAACCGTCGCTCCGATCTCAAAGACAGAGCGGAAGAGCAAGCAAATCACATGACGAACCGAAGGGAGCTGCGCCCACTAAAAAAGCGTGCAATCCCAGGACTACTACATCACAATAAGCCCAATACTAACGCTTGCTACCTGTCAGCAATTGAAAGCGTTATAATCCGAATGCGCTGTGTATCTGCACGTATCGTAATGAAGAGCTAAAAACGATCCCTCTCACAAGGTGAAAAAAAATGGAACAAACTAAAACATTTTCCACACATACCCCAATAAAAAATAATTGAGCCAAAAATCATAAGCAGGTTAATCCTTCCCTATAAAAAAAATAACCCCTCAGTCTCACTGTCAGTGCCTGCATCGTGCCAAAATGAAATCCTTAATAAGGATAAATGTGTCCCCAAAATTTATTGCAGCCATACTATTGTTAAGTGCAAGCCTCCACCTAGAAAACAAAAATGCACTTACCTGCAATCTAGCTGCACGGCAGAGAGACAGCTCACAAGGCGTGAAAGGACACATACTCCTTACAGAGACCTGTGTTAACAAGAAAGAAAAGAGTAAACCTACTCTGGCTTTCTATACTAGGGCAGCAAATATGTTAGGAAAACTCAGCAAGGGTCACCTTACAAGTTCCTAACTGCTTTAAAGCCACCACTACCCTACTGAAGAGATTAACGTGGACTACGGCTAAAACAAAGAAAAAATCTTGCTTGTAGCGAAAGAAATCCAATTTTCTTCAGACACCAAAACTTCACCTCCTCCATTGACAGAGGCAAAGAGAATGACTGGGGATTATAGGTAAGGGAGTGACATTTTACAGCTTTGCCGTGGTGTTTTTTGCCTCCTCTTGCTGGCCAAGAGTAATATTCCCACTAGTAATTTAGGACGTTGTGGATTCTCCATATGTTAGGAAAGAAATCAGCTTTACCACAGATAGGATATATATATATATATATATATATATATATATATATATATATATATATATATATATATATATATAAATAAATAAAACATATTCTTCTATGTATGTTTGGCATACTTGAGAATATGCAATCAGGTTTGGATGACAGAAGGGCTTTTTACGCGAATCAGGTTAGTGCGCAAGCGAAAACAGTTTACTTTTAACTTGTAATACAAACACTACCCAGGGCACGCAAAAAGCTTACTTCTAGCGGAGTTGACGCTTAAGCGGGAGAGCTAAATACAACTCCACTTGCAATGTGGACCAAAACGTTTAATTATGAATAGTAAAACAAATTTGAGATGCACGATCATTACTTATTTTGCCTGCTTTTCCTGACATTTATTTATCTTTTTTAACTGCCCTCTAAGAGGCTGGAGAGCATTCTGTGGAATACAGAGCCCAAACCCTGATACATGCTGAACAGTAAATGTTCTCTCTCTGTATTAGCCACAACAAAGGAAACACAATAAAAATATTCTCATGAGGAATTTAAATGGGTCTATTCCTGGTTTGCAAAAGCAGTGAACATTTTTCTAACAATGACAGTTTTATATACTTTTAAATCAATTACTTGCACACTGTATAAATTTAATGTGAAACGCGTAAACCATTATATCCGTTTTTATTAGGAACTTAATAAGGTTTGGTGGGCAAATTGTATGTTGTATGGAAACTGCTGCAGGACCAATGCAATAACACTTACTCTGAATATCAAATAAGCAGAAGATATTTTTCCCCCCTGACAAATGTATTTGTTTTCCCCATTTGTCAGCCCTCTCTGTCATGTGACAGCCATCAGCCAATCACAAAGAATTATATGTATACCTTGTGAACTTATGCACATGCTCAGTAAGATCTGGTACCTCAAAGCATGCATATAAAAAAAACTGTGACAAATTTGATAATGGAATTAAATGGAAAGTCTCTTGAAATTGCTGTTCTATCTGAATCATGAAAGTTTAAATTTGACTTTAGTGTCCCTTTAAAAGGTATCGATGGGATTTATGTAAAACAAACTGCCCATATGACATGCAGAGAGCAGGATGGTATATTCCACTGCTGGAGTTCCCTAGTAATCTGTTTCTGGGAGCTCTTTACTCGGCTAAACGATAGGTGATTATTTTCTATACGCATACAGTAAAGTTTTGATTGATAGGCTGTAAAAAGAAACTATCCGCTGTCTGTCAGTTGTGTTTTATTCAGGCTTTTGCCAGTCAGACATGCTGCTGTCCTTTTAAACCATGATCACGTTCAAACAGACAATGACACTGAAAAGCAATCTATGTTAACGATAGCAACTTTTTGACCGTGAGACTAAAGAGTTGCTGAGTGATTTGCTCTGTGAGCGACCTGCCGTACGGGTTTTAGATAGATCCTTTACCGCAGATGACACAAGAGATAGGAAACTCGATGCACGTCAGCTCTGCACAAAGCGGGTATTGTACAATAACCCATGAAAGGAACCATTGCAATAGGATGGCACACATTTGTTTAGGAGAGTACTCATATAAACTGCGACACTATTTATTTTTTAGCTCTGATCCTTGTTTGATATCCGTTGATTCAGAGTAATTCAACCAGAACCCTGAATCATTTGCCAGTTTGTCTCATGGTTACCGACTGACTTCCCTTCTGCCCACATAAATTAGCTGAAAGTGACCAATAGCTGCATAGCAGGGAGATGGGCTATATGATTTTATGTGAGAGCTTACAACTGACTTCAGTTATTACATACAAACAACACAGCTGAGACTACAACATTTTATTTACAGATATATACAGCTTGTCCCTGTGCCAGAGATCTTGGCCCGATTCTGAGCTGCAAATAAATGATATTGGATGTAGTTACAGAACATAAAACATACGATTTGAAGATTTGATTCCTGAAGTACTTGTTAATTCATGACATGACTGACCAGGGAGAAGGAGTTAATATTACAAGTTACAAAATAAGCGGCTCCTTCAATATGTATCAAATTACTCATTTATTGCATCAAAGTTTCAATATGGCTGAGAAAGCTTAGGATTTATTTTTAAGTTATTTGATGTTTTTTTCTTCCTCAAAGAACTAAAGCACTCTGTCTGTTGTAAATGACACAAGTAGGTTATGCAGAATGGGAAAGTGAAGAGCAAGATAAATATATAAAATAAGAAATACTTATTGTGTCCCCTAAGTCTTCAGTTTTAAGCATTTGGATAAATAAGATCTCTTTAGATACCGCTCAACAGGAGGCTGGGGGTGGAGTCAAGATGAGCCATGTGCGGAATCTTGCTAGCAAGTGGGCGTGGTTAGGGAAGCTTGGGTGTGGCTGAGCCGTTCTTGGTTTACTTTGTGAGACTGGGGAACCTAATAACTGCTCTCATCTACATCTTTCTCACCCTTGCAGTCCCCACCCTTCTCTTTCTCACCCTTCTAGATTGTTCCCACGGAAATAGGCCCTTAATTCCATCTGTATTTGTTTGATGAATTTGGTATCATTGTTGTACTTTTATCTTTTGTACCCAAGGACTGCACTAAGGAATCTGTTGGCGCTTTATAAATAAAGAATAATAATAATACACAAGAATAGCAGTATAGCGCTCCCAAGCTCTCAGATCATACAAAATGCTATTTATTTATTTAATGTTACATGAGACACTTCTTCCACAAACTGCTAAAGCTTTCCATGTCAGTTGTAACATTCTAAAAAAAACACAATCATCTTGTCAAAATAAAAAAAAAATATAAAAAAAATCCAAACAATAGTTTATTTGTATGAAAGGGACATTAAAGCCCACCTTTGTCTTTCACGTGATTCAGATATTATTTTAAACAACTTTCCAATGTACTTATATTATTACATTTGCTTCATTCTCTTTGTATCCTTTGTATAAGGTGCACTACTGGGAGCTAGCTGAACACTGGGCGAGTGACTGGCAAGAGGTATATATGTGTAGCCACCAATCAGCAGCTAGCTTCCAGTAGTGCATTGCTGCTCCTGAGCCTACCTAGCAATGCTTTTCAACAAAGGATATAACAAGAACCAAGCAAATTAGACAATAGAAGTAAATTGTATGCTCTGACTAAATCATAAAAGTTTACATTTGACTATACTTATTTATTAATTATGTACAAAACATATTTAAAGGGCATTAAACGCAAAATTGAATTAAAAGAGGGACTATGTATTGTACTTTCACTATTTATGTTGGTTGCTTTCGTGTAATTTCCTACTGAAAATTTAGCTTTTCTTCTGCTCTAAGAGAGGACAGTGTACATTCTCCCTAATTCAAAATCCTGACCCTCCAAAATGCTACACAGCAATTATCTGATCCCAGCAGAAGCACACGTATAGCTGTCCCTAATTAGCCACTGCAAAAGAGAGAAATATACCATATTCAAAAATAAAAATTCAAACACTTAAGTCTCTGAAATGCAAAACAAAACAAAGCTTGATAAAAAAAAATTACTAAAAATAAATTACAATTTAAAATGTGCTAAAAAAAAGTCTTCTGAATGATTATTTTTGCACTGTATGTATTAGTGATACATTAACAAAAAATCTACTTGAACAGCAAAAAAATACAGAATGTGCCAATGAGATATCCAAGTTCCAAACACCTCATATAAGCCTAGACAAGCAGATAAAAAAAGTCCCATCAAGCCTGGACATATTACCTACAGAAGTGTCATCATATTTAATTCTGCAAATAGCCTTATGCATAACTTGTATTCCATTACATAATGTGCCCGTACTATCCTTATCGAAGTCTATTACATGAATCAATTCCCTTTCTATAAAAACAATGCTCCTAAACCTGCAACCATCCAACTTAAAGGGATAGTAAACGTATAGTAATATGTTCTTTAACAAGATAGATAATCCCTATATTACCCATTCCCCAGTTTTGCACAACCAACACTGTTATAGAAATATACTTTTTACCTCTGTAATTACCTTGTATCTAAGCTTCTGCTGACTGTCTCCTTATCTCAGATCTTGTAACAGACTTGCATTTCAGGCAATTAGTGCTGACTCTTAAATAATTCCACGTGCATGAGGAATATTATTTATATAAAACACATAAACTAACGCCCTCTAGCTGTGAATACCTGTCAAATGCAGTTAGCTAAGAGGCGGCCTTCAAGGGCTTAGAAATTAGCATATGAGCCTACCTAGGTTTAGCTTTCAACAAAGAATACCAAAAGAACAAAGCAAATTTGATGATAAAAGTAAATTAGAAAGTTGTTTAAAATTACATTCCCTATCTGAATCATGAAAGTTTCATTTAGACTTTACTATCCCTTTAAGATCATGACTCGTACTAATGTAGCTCATTTCCAGTTTTTCTAATATAGGATGGATTTCATAATGTGCCTTCTTCCATCAACAGATCTTGTTTCCCAGCCTGTGGTACATATACCCCTGGGGTACCTGCTTCTAGTTTATTGCTATCCTTATAACCTTGTTGACACAAGGTCTGCAGAGCTGTACAGAATAATCAAGAAGAGTCCTAACAACTGATCTATGAAGTGGTATAACTACCTCACTATTGGGATACTACTATCTCTTCAGTATTCTTGTTGCCAGCCGGGTGGCATTAAGAAATAGCCAGGTGTGAGCCTATGCAATATTATAACATTTTCTTCAATCTATAACTATCATTTAAAGGGACAGTCAACAAAAGAATTGTTGTTGTTTAAAAGATAGATAATCCCTTTATTACCCATTCCCCAGTTTTGCACAACCAACAGAGTTATAATTATACACCTTTTACCTCTGTAATTACATTGTATCTAAAGCCTCTGCAAACTGCCCCCTTATTTCAGTTCTTTTGACAGACTTGTATTTTAGCCATTCAGTGCTGACTCCTAGGTAACTTCACGTGTGTGAGCTCAATGTTATCTATATGGCACACATGAACTAACGCCCTCTATTGGTGAAAAACTGTCAAAATGCATTCAAATTACGGGTGGCCTTCAAGGTCTAAGAAATTAGCATATGAACATACCTAGGTTTAGCTTTCAACTAAGAATACAAAGAAGACAAAGCAAAATTGGTGATACAAATAAATTGGAAAGTTGTTTAAAATCACATGCCCTATCTGAATCATGAAAGTTTATTTTGGACTTGACTGTCCCTTTAAGTTATCAAAAACACAAATTAATTGCATAATTTAAAATAAACTGATTTAATGATTATTTGAGCAACAAACATTGAAAAAATACAATATAAAATATATATTAAGCTTAATATTGTCTTACATTTGAGCCGGGTGGTCAATAAAATCAACCAAGTAGTGTGCCTATCAAAAAGGTCCTTGGGAGAACACTGCTATATAAAAACAAAGATTCTGTTAGCCTTACCTGTACTTGCTGAATTATATACCAAATTGCAGATTGCCTGGTGTAAGAAGTCCTATTACTCATTGTTAGTAGAGTGTTACTGAGTCAGCAATTAACCTTTGGGTTTTTAGACCCCCCCCCCAAAAAAAAAAAACAACCCCCAAAAGGTTGTGGTGTTAAATTGTAGATCCTCCTCATTTGTCCAATACTTTTTTTGTATTCACTGGAACATCAATATTTTTTATATCATCTACAAAAAGACACCGCTACCCCTGAAGCCCACTTTGAATATTACTGATAATTATGTTATATTTATACAAAACAGGCCCAGGAAATAAAATCTGAAGCACACCACTAGCAACTTACCACTCATTTGAATGCAATTCATTAAAGGGACATAAGACCCAAAAAAATTCTTTCATGATTCAGATAGAGAATACAATTAAAAAAAAAGTTTCCAATGTATTTCTATTATCAGATTTGGTTCAGTCTCATGTTATTCGTTGTTAAAGAGATACCTAGATAGGTAGTGTGCACATACCTGAAACACTACAAGACAGGAAATAGTGCTGCCATCTAGTGCTCTTGCAAATGTATAACATTATTGCAAACCTGCTGCCATATACAGGGAGTGCAGAATTATTAGGCAAGTTGTATTTTTGAGGATTAATTTTATTATTGAACAACAACCATGTTCTCAATGAACCCAAAAAACTCATTAATATCAAAGCTGAATATTTTTGGAAGTAGTTTTTAGTTTGTTTTTAGTTTTAGCTATTTTAGGGGGATATCTGTGTGTGCAGGTGACTATTACTGTGCATAATTATTACGCAACTTAACAAAAAACAAATATATACCCATTTCAATTATTTATTTTTACCAGTGAAACCAATATAACATCTCAACATTCACAAATATACATTTCTGACATTCAAAAACAAAACAAAAACAAATCAGTGACCAATATAGCCACCTTTCTTTGCAAGGACACTCAAAAGCCTGCCATCCATGGATTCTGTCAGTGTTTTGATCTGTTCACGATCAACATTGCGTGCAGCAGCAACCACAGCCTCCCAGACACTGTTCAGAGAGGTGTACTGTTTTCCCTCCTTGTAAATCTCACATTTGATGATGCACCACAGGTTCTCAATGGGGTTCAGATCAGGTGAACAAGGAGGCCATGTCATTAGATTTTCTTCTTTTATACCCTTTCTTGCCAGCCACGCTGTGGAGTACTTGGACGCGTGTGATGGAGCATTGTCCTGCATGAAAATCATGTCTTTCTTGAAGGATGCAGACTTCTTCCTGTACCACTGCTTGAAGAAGGTGTCTTCCAGAAACTGGCAGTAGGAATGGGAGTTGAGCTTGACTCCATCCTCAACCCGAAAAGGCCCCACAAGCTCATGTTTGATGATACCAGCCCAAACCAGTACTCCACCTCCACCTTGCTGGCGTCTGAGTCGACCTGGAGCTCTCTGCCCTTTACCAATCCAGCCACGGGCCCATCCATCTGGCCCATCAAGACTCACTCTCATTTCATCAGTCCATAAAACCTTAGAAAAATCAGTCTTGAGATATTTCTTGGCCCAGTCTTGACGTTTCAGCTTGTGTGTCTTGTTCAGTGGTGGTCGCCTTTCAGCCTTTCTTACCTTGGCCATGTCTCTGAGTATTGCACACCTTGTGCTTTTGGGCACTCCAGTGATGTTGCAGCTCTGAAATATGGCCGAAATGTGGCAAATGGCATCTTGGCAGCTGCACGCTTGACTTTTCTCAGTTCATGGGCAGTTATTTTGCGCCTTGGTTTTTCCACACGCTTCTTGCGACCCTGTTGACTATTTTGAATGAAACGCTTGATTGTTCAATGATCACGCTTCAGAAGCTTTGCAATTTTAAGAGTGCTGCATCCCTCTGCAAGATATCTCACTATTTTTTACTTTTCTGAGCCTGTCAAGTCCTTCTTTTGACCCATTTTGCCAAAGGAAAGGAAGTTGCCTAATAATTATGCACACCTGATATAGGGTGTTGATGTCATTAGACCACACCCCTTCTCATTACAGAGATACACATCACCTAATATGCTTAATTGGTAGTAGGCTTTCGAGCCTATACAGCTTGGAGTAAGACAACATGCATAAAGAGGATGATGTGGTCAAAATACTCATTTGCCTAATAATTCTGCACTCCCTGTAGTGCTGAAGACACGTGTATGCTCTAGGACTTACCTTCCTGCTTTCCAACAAAGGATACAAAGAAAACAAAGAAAATGTGATAGTAGAAGTACAATTGGAATGTTTTTTAAAATTGTATGTTCTATCTGAATCATGAAAGAGAAATGTTGAGTTTATGTCCCTTAAAGGGCCACTGTAAGTAAATATTTTCTATGCCTGTTACTAACTAACTACCCCAAATACGCTTTTTATCAATAGCATTTCATTAACATATCTCTACCGTATATCAGAAATCTTGTCTGCAAATTTAATTGTTTTCCAAACCCACTCCGTGGGTATCCTTTGCTCTGTACCAATCCGTTTACAATACCTAGGTTTCAAAATGGCGCTTTAAACACAAAGATATTGGTTTAAGTATTTTGAACACGCAGTGCTGAAAATAGTGGGCAGGATAACGTGACATCATCGGCGAATAAAAGATATAACTTTTAGAACGTTATGAAACTTCGTTTTGGAGAAAATATAGGTCAGTAGATTTTAATTAATGTTTATTAACTTTAATATGTTAGTTGTTTAGCTTAAAAATTATAACAGAAAGTAATCCTTTAATCTACCCACTTAAAGGGACATGAAACCCAAAATGTTTCTTTCATGATTCAGATATAGAATAGAATTCTAAACAACTTTCCAATTTACTTCTATTATTTTATTTGCTTCCTTCTCTTGTTATTATTTGCTGAAAGGTTTATCTAGGAAAGCTCAGGAGCCGCAGAGAACCTAGGTTCTAGCTGTTGATTGATTGCTGCATTTATTTATCAGTTGTGATTGGCTCACCCATGTGTTCAATTAGAAACCAGTAGTGCATTGCTGCTCCTTCAACAAATGATACCAAGAGAATGAAACAGATTAGATAATAGAAGTAAATTAGAAAGTTGTTTAAAATTGTATTCTCCATCTGAATAGTGAAAGAAAAAAATTGGGTTTCATGTTCCTTTAACTACTCTTGAAACTAATGTGGTTAATTAATTTGTTGTATAGACTGGTGAAAAATGCTTAGCTAAGCTACATATTGTTCCACCTTGTTCTATCACTTTAGCTATGTGGTCAAAAGATATCAATCCAAATAGTCTGTGACATAATCTTCCTGTAAATAAAGTTTTTAATCTACTAAACTCTTTAAGTTACAAGAAAACAGACACCACAGTTTATCTGCAGGAAAATCATATCAGACTAAGCTAGTTGATTTCTTACCACCTTGTGAAATAGCTGCCACGTGTTGCTGTTGGCTGTCATAAGACTAATGGTAAGATTTGAAATTTAAAGGCACATAAAACCCCTTGACAAGACTTTTATATAGTGTTCCAATAAATTAACATACAGCCAATGACCATTTTTAAAAAAAAAAATAGATTAAAACCTTGTTTGCTGCAATTATTTTTCAGTGGATCACTTGCCTTGGAGGAGATAATTAAGATTTGTTACTGGAGTAGAGAAGGCTTGATACTGTCATTTTGTTAGCAAAAACTTGCATAGTTTTGTAGTATCTAATCTTATCACAGTTGCTGAAGCCAATTAGAGACAGATATGTAGCAGAGTTAGACTTGTGAAGTGCAAAACACACCATTTTAACAGTTTAATTCAAGGAAAAGGAGCAAAATAAAGAATGAAAAGTAAACTGCAGTTTTTACAACACCATAAGGATTTGATATTATAATTGCAACGTGTTACATGTCCCTTTAATACGTTTCTGCGCCTAGAACAGATGTCACACCAGGGTCTCTCTTTGGCAGGGTCACTCACATAGATGTGTCTGTCACTCCTGACTGCTTGAAATTACGCTGATATCAAATTGATCTGCGGTTTAGATTGTAATTTAGTTAAATTTGCACAGATGGAGGCCTGGTCATAGGAGCAGAAGGACAATAGCACCCATGGGGTTACTCTTTAATGTTGAAGGATGATGTGATCATTAGATTGTGCGCAATGCAATGTCACTGGTGCTCCTGACGAAATCTAATAATGCACCAAGGAACTCTTGTTACTGCCCCAAATGTGCACGATATGGGAAACGTCTACTTGGTGTTTCTTACATCGCTTCTTCATGGGCAGACAAACTATCTACCCCACATCCTCTGAAGTCACCTCCTTGTGTGACGTTGCCACTAAAGTCAAAATTAAAAACTTCCATGATTTCATAATTCAGATACAGCATGCAGTTTTAAAAAAAAATACGCTTCATTCTCAAGGTATCCGTTAAAGGGATATAAACCAAGGAAGTTTCATATCCCATTAATGAAAGTATACCTAGACAGGATCATAGGAACACGGGAGTGCACAATTGTTTGCCACAATGTTCATGGCAATGTTATATATTGTAGCAAACACTATTGCCAAATAGAGCTAAAGTCCTGAGCCTACCTAGCTTTACTCTTCAAAAAAGGATACCAAGAGAATGAAGCAAATTTGTAAACTGAAGTATTTTTTTTTATTGCATGCTCCCATTCAATCATCAAACTTTAACTTTTACTTTAGTGTTTAAAAAGGTACAGTCTAGTCCGAATTAAACTTTCACAACTCCAATAGGGCCATTCCATTTTTAAATTTTTCCAATTGGCGTTTATCATCAAATTTGCTTTGCTCTCTTGGTATTCTTTGTGGAAAGCTAAACCTAGGTAGGTTCATATGCTAATTTCTAAGCCGTTAAACTGCCTCTTATCTTCGTGCATTTTGACAGTTAAGACACCGCTTGTTCATGTGTGCCATATAAATAACAATGTGCTCACACCCATGAAGTTAGCATTGATTGGCTAAAATGAATGTCTGTCAAAACAACTGAGATAAAGGGGCAGTCCGCAGAGACTTAGATACAAGGTAATCACAGAGGTAAAAAGTATATTAATATAACTGAGATAAGGGGCAGTCTGCAGAGGCATAGATACAAGGTAATTACAGAGGTAAAAAGTATATTAATATAACTGAGATAAGGAGCAGTCTGCAGAGGCTTAGATACAAGGTAATCACAGAGGTAAAAAGTATATTAATATAACTGAGATAAGGAGCAGTCTGCAGAGACTTAGATACAAGGTAATCACAGAGGTAAAAAGTATATTAATATAACTGAGATAAGGGGGCAGTCTGCAGAGACTTAGATACAAGGTAATCACAGAGGTAAAAAGTATATTAATATAACTGAGATAAGGAGTAGTCTGCAGAGGCTTAGATACAAGGTAATCACAGAGGTAAAAAAGTGTATTATTATAACTGTATTGGTTATGCAAACCTGGGGAATGGGTAATAAAGGGATTATCTATCTTTTTAAACAATAACAATTCTGGAGTAGACCATCCCTTTAGTTGTAATTTTTGCCCTGGAACCCACAGGCATGACATTGGTGGAACTTTACAAATACATGATCAAATGACTACAACTCGCTTATCTTCTCACAGACCAGGCTTGGTGACATCTGGTCTGAGAGCTCTCCAGCAATGGGCCACTCAAAATATGTTGTCAGTTTTACAAGCAGCCCCCATGCTCTCAGACCCCTGAAGTCTGGTGAATGCTGAGTTTTAGGCTATAATGCAGCCGTTATGATGACAGCTAAAAGCTAGCCAGTTATGCCTTAGAATAGGACAAATGACATATACAGTATATAGTTACACATGTCCTGTAGACCCTACAGGTAATGCTCACTGTTACATGACAATATTTTATATAGTTGCTTTCCTTAATCACGTGAGATTTGGAGAGGGAGCAGTTTCTTTGCTAGTAAAGGGGTGATATATTCATCTCTTTATCTCAGCTGAGCCACATATAGGTTCCCCTTTTTATTTTTATATACAATACCCGTAGGAGCAGAGTGAAAGCACAGTTGTGAGTCAAGGAGGAAGAAAGAAAAATAAAATCATATATGGTTTTGATTTCTATAGAACATGACATTGTACAGACATTTCTACTGACAGTTCTACAGAAAGACTTTAATTCTATGGGGTAAGGATGTTTCATAGATCACTGATTGGCTGTCAGTAGACCATCGTTTTCATAATGAGGAATTATGTCTGATGTAACAAATCTATATTGTGTATGCAGTGCTGAGAGAAACAACATACTCTGCATCAAAATCAGAGAGAACTATTCCCTTAAGTGTCTAATATTTTCTCCTTTCACTTGCAGGTGTTTTTCATAGTTTCTTAATATAAAAAAACCCTATACAATTAGATTGCATCGCCATACGGGGCTCTGCAGTTTATTACGTTTGCCCTCCACTTATTGCATAACTAATACCAGCAAATCAGTGATATATAAAAAATGTGGATGATAAATTCAAAAATAAATAAATTCAAAATGTAACTTTCATGATTTAGATAGAGAATACAATTTTAAACAACTTTCAAATTTACTTATATTAGCTAATTTGTTTCATTCTCTTGAGATTTTGTGCTGAAAAGCAAACCTAGGTAGACTCAGAAGCAGCAATGCACTACTGGGAGCTAGCTGCGGATTGGTGGCTGCCATATATGCCTCTTATTATTGGTTCATGACAGTTTTAGCTAGCTCCCAGTGGTTCATTGTTGCGTCTTCAACAAATGATTAAGAGAGAATGAAGCAAGTTTAACAATAAGTAAATTGCAGAACAGTTTAAAGCTGTATGCTCTATCTCAGGGGTTTTCAAACAAATTAAACACCACAATAAGGTTTTTTTTTTTTTATTGGTTTTTTTATATGGACAAAAACTAAAACATCTGGAGTCAAAAGCTTACACTGAAAGGACAATACACAGTGCCTTACAAATATTTGTTTCTTTCTTTTTGTTTAACTTTGGTTTGGTCTAACATCTCATAATTATAAGGTAAAAATGTAGTAATAAAAAAGGTGCATTACACATAAGATTATCTTACACTCAGGAGTCACGGCTTTGCAGACTGGGAAAGGTTAGGGGGTGGGGTTAAAAAAATCCCTGAGAACCAGTCATCAATCAATGTGCTGCCACTTTGCACGGCTGCTCCATATTTGACTGTACTCTTCAAACAGCTCTGGCTGCACGATGTTAAGTACATAATGCAGACAGAGCACAGCACTGTTTGAAAATAAAAGCCTGATTTAGCGCTGAGCTGCAAAATAAATTCCCATGAAGGTTTATGCCTGTGTGCTGTTCTTTCTGCAGATCTGCAATGACATCTCAGATCAAACCATGTTCTGCCTTGGGGGCAAATTTAAAAATTCCAGTCACTGTCCTTTTAAAAGCTATTGAATAATATAAAACTTCCACACATAAGGATTTTATTTTTTTTGGGAATGTATTTATTTTAAAGAATCATTCACGTGATTTTAATTTTTCCTTAACACTTAGCTTCCAATGATCAAAAACTAACTAGTATAGAGAGAAATCACTCATTTTGGATTATTTTTTTAAAATGCATGTGTAGGAAGATTTCAAGCTAAAATTTCTAAAACTCTTTGAGGGTTCTTTCTGGTAGTGAAAATAGATAATCTCCCCAAACCAGCGGGCTTTGGAGAATAAGGTCCTTAAACTTTATGTCAAATTTCTTTCCCACAATGCAACTGTAGCCAAAATACTAATGTATGTAAATTATCATACCCAAAGCAGGGCCAAATAAAATTATTTTAATATACATTTTAAAATGTAACCTGCATTATGTGCCAGCAAGTAAACACAGACATAGCTAACTGTATTACATTTTGCATTGTAGCCTTCTTTTGCAGCTAAGGGGTTAAACCTCTACAATAATGACATCAAAAAAATATAAAGTAAATGTACTAACATTAAAACTGCAATCCCAATTTATTAAAGCCCATGGTCATTCTTCACTAACAATGTTATTCAATTGCACTCAGGAGAATATGGCGTGAATGCGCATTATTAGCTGGCAGAAATATGCTCGGTTTGCTTTTTCTTTATTATTAATGAAATTATACTGCCTGTAATTGCTTAATATTCCAAGTGTTAACCCTATGCAGCCTCGATTCTAGAGATTAGCACAAGGAATACAATTATAACCTGTAAAGAGGTTGCACCTACTATACAGAATTACTGAATAGAAAACACATTCTAAACTTAGGTCTGTATTAACTACACCTGTTTATTAACCATTTGGATGCCAGAGAGCAATGCAATACGTTATGAAGCAATACACTGCAGCTCCAACTTGTCACATTCTAAAGTTCATGATACAGTGGCTTAACTTTATGTCAAAATTTACAAAAATTAGAAACACATTTTCTTCACAAAATTAGATGTATTTTGATCCAAAAACACACACACACACAGAGTTATATATATATATATATATATATATATATATATATATATATATATATATATATATACACACACACACACACACAGAGGTATATATATATATATATATATATATATATATATATATATATATATATATATATATATATACACACACACACACAGAGGTATATATATATATATATATATATATATATATATATATACACACACACACACACAGGTATATATATATATATATATATATATATATATATATATATATACATACATACACACACACACACACACACAGAGGTATATATATATATATATATATACACACACAGGTATATATATATATATACATACATACACACACACACACACACACACACACAGAGGTATATATATATATATATATATATATATCACACTTGGTAAAAGACAAATATAAAAAACTGCTTAGCAAATTTCACAGCATAAGAATTTCCAATCCTACTATAATTTTAATTAGTCATAATAATAAACTAAGCTTTTATTGAGTGCAGCATTTTATAAACAGATAAACATAATTGCACTTTTATTAGTATCTGCAAATGTTGGGCCTCTGAAGCTTATATAATATCTGATAATAATGATAAAAAAGTCAGTGGTTCTTTATAAAGACAATAAATGAAGATAGACAGAGCTATATACAAAGAGTTAACATAAGGGTTACCTGGAGTCCTTTGGAAAGGGGGCAAAAAAGCACAAGGTGCACCAGTCTCCGAAGCTTTCTCATCCTCCTGGATCACACACAGAAGCTCACTGATAGATACGTTGGGGTACCAGCTCCCTACTGGTGCAGATCATTGGGAGGTGGGTATGTTGCTTTATCTTCACATTGTAACCCTCTGACCGACAGCATCAATAGTGCTCATTGAAGGGGCTCTACACCTCATCTCTATCCACCAGTGACCCCCGTCTTGTGTCTATCCAGTCTGAGACCCCATCTCTGTTCTGTCTACTCATACACTGTTTCCTACCTGGTTAACTCCTTAATTCCCACTGTACAGTAAATAGACCCCTCCCTTATCATAGCCAGTCAAAGACACCTGACTATCTCACTTCCCATTAGTTACCCCAGACTCCTCTGTACTCTGCCCAGTTACCCCCAACCCCCTACAGACCCTTTCTTCTCTGCCCACGTTACTCACTGCCTCCTTTGTGCTCTGCCCACCAGTTATGCCTATACCCCTCACTGATATGCCAACCAGTTATGCCTATACCCCTCACTGATATACCCCTCACTGATATGCCCACCAGTTATGCCTATACCCCTCACTGATATGCCCACCTATACCCCTCACTGATATGCCCACCAGTTGCCCCAGCTTCCTCTTTGTTCTACTAACTAGTCCCTCCGGACCCCTCTCTTTACACCAGTCCTTGCCCTGTCTCTGCCCGCTCTCTGATGTATCTGTCTTATAAAGCTGTCTATACTCCTGGCTTTATCTCTGCCCATTAACAGGCTACCTTATATCTGTGCCTCCTAATGGGAATTTCTCCTTCCTACCCTTTATGCCAACTAAAAAAAAACTACTCTCTCTGGTATGGCCACTGAGGGATTCCCTGTGTTTTCTATGTCCATTGAAGGAATCACTTGTGGTTTACAAGTCCACTAAAGGCATCTGGGGCACTGCATGTGCCATCTGAATTATACCCACTGAAGGCATCCCTTGCCCTAATTGTACCCACTGAAGGAATCCCCTGTGGTTGATATGCCAGCTGAAGGCATCTGAAGCACTACATATGCCCACTGAAGGGATCACCTACTGCCTACATAACCTGAAGGCATCCCTCGTCCTAGTTCTGCCCACTGAAGAAATCACCAGTGGTTTACATCCCCACTGCCCTGCATATGCCCACCGTGGAACCTCAGCCTTTCCTATACTCACTGCTCTTTCTCTGCCGACTGAAGCAGCAGCCCTCCCTCCCTGTATGCCCACTGATTCCTCTCCCCCCTCCCTTCTCACTGTGCCAGTGCGCGTGGGGTGCTCATCCCCGTGAGGCCCCCGTGTACCAGGGATGCTCCGGACCTCGCATTGTCACAGCCGCCGCAGCTGCTCGCAGCTCATTAAAGGGGAGCTGGGATTTGTGACTGCCGACACTGGCAGGGGAGGAGGGAAGGGAGGGGGATAACGTGCTGCAGGCGCCGAGCGGCTCTCGTGTACCACAGACCTTACTCACCCCCCGACATTTTACCTCAGAGACACCGAGTAACCCCCTCAGCTACATCACCGTGAGCGCGTGTGGCCTAAGGCACGCCCCACAAACACGTCAGTTATTATTGTTATTCTACCCTCGTTTCTACACGCGTTTATTTATTTCACTACATTTACCTCTAACAAACACCCCTCACACATGTCACTAGTGGGTATGGCACCAGTAGCTCATTTCAAACCCCCTCCCCTCACACCAAAGGCGCCTCCTTCATGTCACTAGTGGGTTTGGCACCAGTGGCTTATCTCAAACCCTCACACCACAGGCGCCTCCCTCATGTCACTAGTGGGTATGGCACCAGTGGCTCATCTCAAACCACCACCACTCGCGCCACAAGCGCCTCCCTCATGTCACAAGTGGGTATGGCACCAGTGGCTCATCTCAAACATCCACCCCTCACACCACAGGCGCCTCTATCATGTCACTAGTGGGTATGGCACCAATGGCTCATCTCTAACCCTCACACCACAGGCGCCTCCCTCATGTCACTAGTGGGTATGGCACCAATGGCTCATCTCTAACCCTCACACCACAGGCGCTTCCCTCATGTTACTAGTGGGTATGACACCAGTGGCTTATCTCAAACCCCCACCCCTCACATCACAGGCGCCTCCTTCATGTCACTAGTGGGTTTGGCACCAGTGGCTTATCTCAAACCCTCACACCACAGGCGCCTCCCTCATGTCACTAGTGGGTATGGCACCAGTGGCTCATCTCAAACCACCACCACTCGCGCCACAAGCGCCTCCCTCATGTCACAAGTGGGTATGGCACCAGTGGCTCATCTCAAACATCCACCCCTCACACCACAGGCGCCTCTATCATGTCACTAGTGGGTATGGCACCAATGGCTCATCTCTAACCCTCACACCACAGGCGCCTCCCTCATGTCACTAGTGGGTATGGCACCAATGGCTCATCTCTAACCCTCACACCACAGGCGCTTCCCTCATGTTACTAGTGGGTATGACACCAGTGGCTTATCTCAAACCCCCACCCCTCACATCACAGGCACCTCCCTCATGTCACTAGTGGGTATGGCATCAGTGGGTCGTCTCTAACCCCCACCCCTCACACAACTCCCTAATGTCACTAGTGGGTATGACACCAGTGACTTATCTCAAACCCACACCCCTGACACACCTCCCTCATGTCACTAGTGGGTATGACACCAATGGTTCATCTCAAACCCTCACACCACAGACGCCTCCTTCATGTCACTAGTGGGTATGGTACCAGTGGGTCATCTCTAACCCCAACCACAGACACCTGCCTCATGTCACTAGTGGATATGTCACTAATGGCTCATTGTGAGACTAGTTAGTATAGACATGGGCAACCAAACTCCCTTCAAGCGTCTCACTTGTCACAGGTATGTACCACTGACTATAGCAAATATACTTGTTCCTGGTAAATATAAAGTTATATAGCAGCTGTTCTCAGTATTAATGGCACAGAGGCATTTAACTACTGCACTGTTTGTTACTGGCACAAAAAGGGGTTAATATACAACTGTCGCTGATACAAGGTTAATTAACTGCTCTTTGTGTTACTGACACACAGGGGTTAAACCACTGTTCTTTGTGTTACTGATACAAAGGGTTTGCTCAAACAGGAGTTAATCCACCCTGATTTGTGTTACTACATAAAGGGGATAGACAACTACAATTTGTGTTACTGGCACAAAGAAGTTGAACCACTGTTCTTTGTGTTCCTGGCAGAAAGGGGTTGAACCACTGCTCTTGGTGTTACTGGCATAAATGGTTTGAAACACTGCTCTTTGTGTTACTGGCATAAAGGGTTTGAAACACTGCTCTTTGTGTTACTGACATAAAGGGTTTGAAACACTGCTCTTTGTGTTACTGGCATAAATGGGTTGAACCATTACTCTTTGTGTTACCAGCATAAAGGGGTTGAACCACTTCTTGTGTTACTGGCATAAAGGCGTTAAACCACTGCTCTTTGTGTTACAGGCATAAAGAGGTTAAACCACTGCTCTTTGTATAACTGACATAAAGGGGTTGAACCACTACTGTTTTTGTTACTAACATAAAGGGGTTCAACCACTACTATTTGTGTTACTGACATAAAGGGGTTAAATCACTACTATTTGTGTTACTGACATAAAGGGGTTTAATCACTACTATTTGTGTTACTGACATAAAGGGGTTGAACCACTATTTGTGTTACTGACATAAAGGGGTTAAATCACTACTATTTGTATTACTGACATAAAGGGGTTAAATCACTACTATTTGTGTTACTGACATAAAGGGGTTGAACCACTACTATTTGTGTTACTGACATAAAGGGGTTAAATCACTACTATTTGTGTTACTGACATAAAGGGGTTAAATCACTACTATTTGTGTTACTGACATAAAGGGGTTAAATCACTACTATTTGTGTTACTGACATAAAGGGGTTAAATCACTACTATTTGTGTTACTGACATAAAGGGGTTAAATCACTACTATGTGTGTTACTGACATAAAGGGGTTGAACCACTACTATGTGTGTTACTGACATAAAGGGGCTAAATCACTACTATTTGTGTTACTGACATAAAGGGGTTGAACCACTGTACATTATTATTATTGAACAGCTGTTGAACCAATGCTGTGTGAGTTGCTGGCACAGGGGAGGTGAAATGAGCACCCTAGTGCAGAGTTGGCAAACTTATGCCATGGGCGCTTAAGGTGACACTTAAATTAACATTTGCTGGCCTTCTGTCTCTGGGCTACCACCATACTGCACCATACACTTATAACATTGTTCTGCCATCTTTCAATAGATCGACAAAGCAGCAAAGTCTGAATACTATTAGAACAAATTAACACCTTATTTGCTACAATCTCTCTAAATTATACCAGATTTCCACTGAACGCTCAAACAGTTAAAACACTGTGGGAAACTGTTGATAAATTGTCTCCCTTTTCAGCACGCTCGGCCAGGTGTAAAAGAGGAAAATACGCTTTTTGAGGCCTCTTTTCCATTGATATATTAAAGTTTTCAAACAATACAAGTATACATTTATTGTTATTTGTAATATTTATTGCTGGCCTAGGTATAGGACTAGTTGGCGTTATGTTCCTATTTAAATATCTATATGTATTTACATATAAAATATAATCAAGCACATATCACCATAATTCCAACTAGACCTATGCCTAGCACAGCACTAAATATTGCATATATCAATACATTTAAATATTTAATAAAACAATTTTTTCATTAATATTTTTAATGAATTCAATATATCTTTGTTTTTGTTTCTCTCTATCACAGATAAGGAGCGCAGGCGTTACATTTTATAGTTTAAGGCAGGGTTACCATAGTAACAAACTTGTTATGGCGCAATGTTGTTAACTTACACGGTCACCTACACGAGCTGTACAAAGTATGGCAACTTCGGTAGCTTAGGGCCCCATATTTAACAACATAATGGAGTTTGTGAATGAAATGCAGGTCCTTACCAGCTTTCTATGTAGATACACTAGGGTAGATTTAAAGGACCAGTCAACACATTAGATTTGCATAATCAACACATGCAAGATAACAAGACAATGCAATAGCACTTAGTCTGAACTTCAAACTAGTAGAAGATTTTTTTATAACAAATTTCAAAGTTATGTATATTTCCACTTCCCTTGTACCATGTGATATCAATCAGCCTATCACAAATGCATATATGTATAGTCTGTGAATTCTTGCACATGCTCATTAGGATCTAGTGACTCAAAAATTGTAAATATAAAAGACTGTGCACATTTTTTTTAATGTAAGTAAATTGGAAAGTTGTTTAAAATTACATGCTGTATCTGAATTATGAAAATTTAATTTAACCTGAGTGTCCCTTTAACAAATGTCGAACGGACATGATCTGCTGTAGTGGATCATGTCCGCCCGACATCGCTAAATGCCGACAGCATAAGCCGTCGGCATTTAACATTACACAAGCATTTCTAGTAAAAAACTTGTGCAATGCCGCCCCTGCACATTCGCTGCCAATCGGCCACTAGCAGGGGGTGTCAATCATCCCGATCGGATACTGCAGTCCGCCACCTAAGAGTTAAGGAGCAGCAGTCTTACGACTGCTGATTCTTAACTTAAGTTTCAGGCGGACCTGAAACTTTGGGGGTAGATTGCAGCATCCGCTGATTGATAAATCTACCCCACTGTCTGAATGAGCATGCGCCAGACATACTGACGTATGCACTGTAAACTATCACTGAAACAGTTTTTGCTAATACACGTGTATGGTTACTGGCAAAAAAAGGCTTTGAATAGTTGCCATGACTGTTGCTTGCACAAAGGGATTAAATAGCTTTACTGAGTGTTACTGATGGAGCAATTTTATTGTTGTCCAGTTTTACATTATTGTTTAATCTAAAAAAGGTAATTTCAAAATATATTTTAGTTTCTGTCCTGTTCTTGTTATGCTTGTGAAGGATTAGTATGAAGTACAAAAACAACACTTCTGTATTAACCCCTTAACGGCCGGACTTATATGTCTACATCGGAACAAAAGTTCTGATGTAAACAAATAAGTTAAAAATTGAAATCACACAAATGTTCATCCAATCGAATGATTTTAATGATGGGATCGTGTCTGGGGAAAGTGCCTATGATGCTAGGCATGCCCTCCAGGCAGCGATCCCATTCGGAAGCACCTTTGGCTTTAGTACAGCCAAAATGCTAGGACGTTCTATGCCATCCTAAGGGCGTTAAAGCCCAGTGCGGTTAGGTCGGCATAGAACGTCCTAAGGTCGTTATGGGGTTAAACACCTTTATAAATATTGTTTTCAATCCAAAAATACTTTTAACATATGTAAATGCTACTCTTTTATATGCAGGACAGAAACTATTTGCACACAATACAATATCATGTAAACAACTATGTGTGTTACTGGCATAAATGTATTCTAAGTTTTTTGTTTGTTTTTATACATATACACAGTTATGGATGTAAGAAATAAGCAGCCAAACAAAAATAAAAAACAGGTTAGCTAATTAATGCAGTATTGATGGCGGTTGCCTATTAAAGGGACATGAAACCCACATTTTTTCTTTCATGATTTAGATAGAGAATACAGTTTTAAACAACATTCCAATTTACGTCTATTATCTAATTTGCTACATTCTTTAGAAATTCTTTGTTGAACAAATAGTAATGCACAAAACATGGGAGAGCCAATCACATGAGGCATCAATGTGCAGCCACCAATCAGCTGCTACCTAGCATATTTAGATATGTCTTTAAACAAATTATGTAAAGAGAATGAAGCAAATTAGATAAGACATAAATTGGAAAGTTGTTTAAAATTGTATTCTTTATCTGAATCATAAAAGAAAAAAAAAGTTTTTTTTATGTCTCTAAGTATGAATGCATTTGCTTAAAGGGACAGTCAACACCAGAATTGTTGTTTAAAAAGAAAGATAATCCCTTTATTACCCATTCCCCAGTTTTGCATAACCAACACTGTTATAGAAATACACTTTTTACCTCTGTGATTACCTTGTATCTATGCTTTTGCAGACTGCCCCCTTATCTCAGTGCTATTTACAGACTTGCATTTTAGCCAATTAGTGCTAACGCATGAATAAATCCACAGGAGCGAGCACAATGTTGTCTAAAATGGTACACATGAACTAACAGTGTCTTTCTATGCAAAGCTGTAAAAATGCACTCAGAAAGTTGCCTAAAATTGAATGCTCTATCTGAATCATTAAAGAAAAAAATTGGGTTTAGTATCCCTTTAAACACAGTCTTTCCCTGGGGCTTCCTGTATTACCCCATTATTCTTAGAATACTGGGTCCTAAATATACCCCATCCAACTCTGCCTAGCACTCTGTCACTAATATATATACACACAACATGCTGAATTTGCACCACGGCTGTTTTCTATGACCAGATACCACAAAACTCCTAAACACAGCTGGCATAATTCTGGGACCAATAATATGAAGGTACAAGTGTTATAGCTCCTTAACCATAAGCATGACCTCTGCCACCTTAGTTAAACCATGATCTCCCCTACTCCAATTAGTCATATTATTATTATTATTATTATCAGGTATTTGTAGAGCGCCAACAGGTTCCCCAGCGCTATGAACATGGGTGGTATATAATAAAAGCAATTACAGGGATCAAATGGGGAGAGAGGGTCCTGTCGAGAGTTGCACTGTTGTAGTCGGCTCTTAGGAAGGCGAACTACAAACAGCTGGGCTCATAGGCTTACATGCTATGGGGTTTTAGGGGATAGTCCCTGAATAGTAGAGTCTTCAGGGAGCACTTGAAGCTTTTAAAACTAGGGGAGATTCTTGTGGAGCGAAGCAGAGAGTTCCATAAGATGGGAGCCAGTCTGGAGAAATCTTGAAGACTGGAATGTGAGGAGGTAACAGGAGATGAGGAGAGTAGGAGATCATGAGCGGAGCAAAGGGGATGGGAGGGAGAGTATCTGGAGACAAGGTCTGAGATGTAGGAGGGAGCAGTGCAAAAAAAAAAGCCTTTTATGTAAAAACTCTCCTACAAAATCCTCCAATGCTGCCCATTCCTCCCTATTGTTTAATAATCTCCTACATGACTCCACCATTGCAACACCCCTAAAATCTAACTATTCTTTTACATAACCCCTCCCCAAGAATACTCACTCTTACACCCAAGTACCCTACCTACAATATCTCCCCCAGTTAATGTTGCATTCATCTAAGATCCTCTATAATCACCAAAAACAATATTCCCTTTCTGAGATCTAATTGTTCACTACAAATCTTAGTATTACCCCAGTTTTCAACTCCATCTAAAAGCTAACCATAGGGCAAGATTTATTACAAGTCAAATGAAGCAGCCTTTTAAACAGGCACTTCATAAACCCTCTCTGCCAAACTGGAGTTAGCGGTTAAAAAATAACCTTAATCACTTGACTGGGGTGATTGACAAGTCCTACTCTTATGCATTTGGTTGCATGAGGGTAAGGGGCGGTATTGCACAAGTGTTCCGTTGTGCAATTATGAATATAGGGAACACATTTGTTTAACAATTTGCAATAAGATGCAGACTAGTTCACAATATGATAAATCTTGCCCTGAGTCTGGGTTTAATTCAGTGATTCTCTTGTTTACAGAAAGTTTAAAGCAACCTAATTGGTTATAACTAACTGGAATTGTGGCAATAGGCTTACTCTTGTAATTGGTTGAACCAATCTTGCAAGACAGAGAAGCCATTGGGGCCAATTTATCATGGCTCGAATGGGGCCGTATACCCCTGTTTCCGTGCGAGCCTTTAGGCTCGCCGGAAACAGGAGTTAAGAAACAGAGGTCTCAAGATCGCTGCTCCTTAACTCGTATGTCTCCTCTGAGGCAGCGGACTGCTTGTGCAATGATAAATACCGACAGCGTATGCTATCGGCATTTATCGATGTCTGGCGGACATGTTTCGCTACAGCCAGACACTTGATAAATCGGCGCCATTGTATTCACCTTTCACCATAATGAAAAAAAGGTTATAAATTTACATGTATATATGTGTTTGAAATATGTATAAACTTACTTCTTATGCTTTCAGATACTGGAGGTTCCTTTGATCTCCAGTTATAGACTGCCCTCTTCACTTGAAACCGTGGGATTCTACACACGAAAACTGAGAGGGTTATTGTGTTCAATTAACTATTTATTTGAGGATTTTGATTTGTGATTGGTGTCATTGCCCCTCAGAAAGATTACAAAATAAATGTTGATGACATATGCTTTCATCTCTTGGTATCCTTTATTGAAGAATAAACTTAGGTAGACTGATAGAAGCTTAGGAGCATGCACATATCTGACATTCTATGACAGCAGTGTTTGCAACTATGTATAACATTGCTATAAACATTGTTGCAAACATTTTGACAAAGAATACCAAAACAACTAAGCACAATTGATAATAGAAGTAAATTAGAAAGTTGTTTAAAAGGTCATGCTCTATCCAACCAATTTGTTTAATTTTGACTTTACTGTCCCTTTAAGTTTAAGACCACTATCTGAGGCATCCAGGTTTTTAGGCAAACTATCCTGTTCCATGGTAGAGCTCATAACACTGTTGACCTCAACATGGGGACTCAAAACATCTGCATACATCAAAGAACAGCTATCATCTCATAGCATTAGTTATTCACACTTTATTTTTATTTTTTTTAAGCATCCTTCAAACAAGTCAGCTGTCATTATCTACAGTAGTCATGGTTATCCCAAAATGGAACCTTGTTTGATAGTTCTCCAATTTTTGCTCATAAAGCTTTCTCCACCCCTGTTCCTCCTAAACCATTTTGCTAAATACGAATGGGTACAAGATGCTGTTGCTCCCTCTGTTGGTAAGTGCCACTTCCATGTTTTAGCTATTTTTTAAACTTTATTTATAAAGATCAATTTTTATTTTTGTATTATTATTTAATTCTTTATGGTGATACATGACAATGTATGACCTTTTTATACCCTTATAAAAATAGGAATCTATAGTACAATTCATTACACCCAAAAATATACCCCAAAAAAGTTAATGCATTTTTAATTTTACTTTTATTTATAAAAATTCTTAGGGGGTGCCAATAATTTTGACGATTAAATATTAAGAAATACATTTATAGTCTCAGAAATCTGTAAAATAAATACATTTTTTGTTTATTTTTATTTTTAAAAAGTGTCCCTTTTGGAAGATAAATTATACATCTTATTGTTGTTGTTTATTTTATACAGCATTTTTGTACATCTTTATCAAAAGGTAATTTTTGGAGGTGACTGTATTAAAAGTAGGATCCGGTACCTCTCTACTATACGTACACTCTGTCTGCTTTGCTATTTGAATTAAAATATGCACCCGTCAACACTCAGCATACTAATCCTGAAAATGCATACACCACGCAATACTAAGGGGATACAGTTGGAAAGTTCATGAGTGCCTGAGATATGAAAAAGACTACCATGAATATTAATTAGGATTTAGCCTTTATGGTTGATTGACAGACTTATTCTGCCTAATTGAATCTGATGGTAAAACTTTATTTCTATATTGTTAGCATATGTTGTAGCAGCAAATATATATTATATGCATGTTAGGCACGAGAAACTACGAGAACCAGAAATCAAGGATATAATATACTGCTTAGATCTATTACTGGGTAGAATAAGGCGGACGTCTTCATTATCAAATTTAAATATTTCACTGAAACTTCATGGATGCTTGTTAGGCCATTGAGTGGCCTCGTCATTTAATACATTTCACTTCACATATCTTTTCTAGCCAATCACCAGTGGGCGTTCCTGCCTTGAAGATATATTGTTATTACAACTGCAACCGTTTGGTAACATGTTTGCAAAAGGGGTTCTGTAAATTTGTGTATTTGTTAAATATTTGCATGTCTGTTTTGCTATGTCAAATGCAATGTTGATAGAACGGAATTCGCCTTAGCAATCTTGTAGACGCGTACGAAGGGCAGACTGAGGGATGAGACGTGGTCAAGATTTTTCACCTAAACCGACAAGGTTGTCTCGTTATTTTTATTTTATTCGTCTTGAACTTTGTTTAACGTTTTCTTTTGTGTTTTAATGGAGGTGCTTTTTTAATTTGTTTGTTATGTATGGCTTTTAAAATATTTTTATGATGGCGGTGTCCTTTACAGTAGAAGTTGTTCTATGCAACGGGAGATTAAGAGTTGCAATTTCTATGAAGCTGATCCTGCCACTCGCTGCTCTGATGAGTGGTGAGTATAAATCTTACTGCCATGAATAAAATACTGCCATGTATAAAAAGAAGTATAAATTCACATGATGTAAATATAATTTTGCCTCCTTATAAATCAAAGTAAAACCCCACCGTTTTTAAACAACATTATCAAAATTTAAAAAGTGAAGAAAATGATGACAAAATTGATAACGGGAATAGAAGATGTTATTATAAAGAATGGTTGTAATTTATTTACCCTGGAAAAGAGGGGTCTCCAAGGGGATATGATTACATTATACAAATACAAGGCCCATATAAACAATTATCTGCTGACCTGTTTAATAACAGGACTGTACAGAGTAGATATCGGTATATGCAAAATTCATTATTCAGATATTTGTTTGTCAAACGCATTCCAAATATCGCCGCAGGTAGCAGCATTCAGCTATTTGTGGCATTCGATATATTAGTGTTAAAGAGCAACACAAAGTTCTTCATTTGCACAGATCTCTATAAATAACTCAAATATCCAGTGCTGAAAATAGTGTGAAGGGTTCGTTACAGAAAGAACAATGCGGATATGTAATTCTCTGCCTAACGATGTTGTTTTAGCAGATTCAGTAGATTTATTTAAAAAGATCTGGATGTTTTTTTGGCAAAGCAGCATACACAGGGACATAACAGTTAGTTAGTATTGACACTAACAGTAGTTTCTAATCCAAGGGGAAATCTGATTATCAATTTGAAGTCTAGAAATATTTCTTTCCTTTTGGAGGCACAATTGGAAATCGTTTCATTTTAGGTTTTGTCGTCTTCTTTGGTATCAGCAGTAATAGAAATGTGTGACAGTTTGAACGTTGTGGTCTATCTGTATTACTATGTAATGCTACAATTTAAGCGACAAAGCTGCAGCAAATTTTTTTCAGCGAGTTCATGAACAGGTTTTATTGAATTGAGGCTAATGTCCCCTATTAAATTTGCTTAGCGCTGTCAAATGTCTTGGAATAATTATGGTCTATAAAGTTTGCGGAATGAGTGCCCGTTTTTGAAAAATCCTATAAAAAACAGGGGCACTTTCATTCATCACCTTTACATTTCACTGGTTTTGTTAAAATACTTACCTTTTCTTCTTGAAAGTCGCTCTAGCGCTTCTCCAGGCCGTCACAAGCCTCTTCCTACATCAGAAATGACGATTCCGGCATCCTCAAATCATGGCTTCCCCCCCCCAAACCGGGGAATCATTGCTTAAAGGCCTAAAGGGAGGAAGGCCGGGATCGTCATTTCTGACGTAGGAAGAGGCTTGCAACGGGTGGGGGAAGCACTGGAGCGACTTTCATGAAGAAAAGGTAAGTATTTTAACAAAACCAGTGAAATGTAAAGTTTGATGAATGAAAGTGCCCCTGTTTTTAATAGGATTATTAAAAACCAGGCACTGGTTCATCAAATTTACATTCACTTTAAGCAGTGAATCTATTGGCTACTTTAAAGGTGCATAAGACCCCATTTTCTTTCGTGAATCAGACAGACCTTTCAATTTTAAACAACTTTCCAATTTACTTATGTTATCAAATTTGCTTCATTCTCTTTATATCCTTAGTTGAATGAGCAGCAATAGACTACAGGGAGCGAACCGTATATGACACAAATGTTAAATGTGTGGTAGAGCATTTTGTCCTACTCCACATAAATTAGTTGCGAATGGTTGAATGTGTCAACAAGTATGAATATTTGGGGACTTGCTTGGAAGAAGATACTCTGCCACCTTTTAAATAAAGGGACGAGAAAATAAAAATGTAACTTTCATGGTCGGAGTGTACAATTTAATTTTTTCCCAGCTTACTTCTGTTATTCTTTTCTGTTGGTTTCATTAGTTGAAATGTATCTGTTCATCATGTGAGCATATCTAGATAGGTTCAGGAGTATGATGTCACGGACAAGAGATACATTTCAATAAAGGATACCAAGAGAAATTGGTAAGTTTGACAATATAAGGATCTAGTAGGGCAGAAATTTCTCAAACTGACTTGTGGTAAAGATGGTTTCCTATGGCAGTGCCATGTTTACTGAGCTCTTCGGTAATACTCATTGTACTATCATTGTTTTTCTATGGAGATTTCATGCCCCTGCTAGCAACGGGTGTGGCTGAAACACCTGAACTCAATAATTAGGAGTGTCCACATATGCTTGATTATATGATGTATATCCATCCATGCAATATATAAACCCTCAGATACCTACTGTATATCTGGGTACAAACAACATATATGGACTAGGATATACCTTTAAGAATGCACATAGACATACACATATAGTACACACAATATGACTGTTTTCTGTGGGACACTCTTAGCCCTGGTGGCACAGAAAAACTCTTAAAAAACAACTTTATATATACACTGCAGTTCTCCCAAATGCGGTTGGAAAAAGTATAACTAAATGGAAAAAAAAGAGTGGCACTCCAAAAGAGGTACTAAGAGTAAATATCAGAAGTATGCATGATCATTTTCACAATAAATATTTATAAGAATTTAATATGCTCCATAAAATACACATTCAATAACAGCAATTCAAAAACTAAAATCCATTCATACATTTAATTCAATATTAAGATCACAGTTGTGGCCACAGCTAAAATATATAGCTAATATATAAAAAAAAACTTTAAGCGTATTGGGAATGTTCCCACAGTCTCATGTCAGGATACTCTGTTATACCAGGTGTCGAATCAAACAATGAGGAGGACAATGCCAGGTTAATCTGATCGGTAAATAAAATATATGTCTTGCATTGGATGGTATAAGTACCGTGAGTTTATGTGCTCCTAAATATATTGTCCGTTCTGTGATATTAGATTAATGCCTTACCGGACCTCTGATAGGTACTCACCACTGTCTTGGGGTAATGGAGACCTTTTGCTCCTTACGGCAGCTCTGCATCTTCTGACCGATGTCCGTTAGAGATACTCACATGACCCTCAGTTGCCCTATCAGGAAACCAGTATGTCGTAAGGCAGTTCCAGTTTGAATTTTTTAAACATTTGCAACTTTTTAAATCAGAAATCTATCACCTACTGCGGCAATAGATATTTTTAATCTACAGTCCTGCAAAGGTAGTACAGGGAGTCTCGTCTACGCGTTTCGGCTTTGAAACAAGCCTTTATCAAGATGACTCCATGTTTTTCCTTAGCCTTATTTATAACACATTACTTAAAGGTGTATTCACAATAGTGGGTTCTTTATTCATTGTCTCTTAAAGGGATGATCCACCATTGGATCTTTCAAAGTAGCAATAACTTTACTGGCACAGTTTACAGGAAAAAACTTTTCAAGTTTGCATTAAGTTCTTTAAAAAATATATACCTATAAATATACACACGTTGCATCCAAAACATCAAGATCATAAAATAACAATATTTTCCATTGTTGTCTCTCATTTACACATTGGGGGGTAGTTATCAAGCCGTCTACTTTTCTGGCTTCGCCGGCCCAATACGTCCGCCTAAGCCCGCCTACCTTCGCCGCCGCGGACCTTGAATACGTTCGCCTAAGTTATCAAATAAAGCTGTCAAAAAGCCGTGGGGCGATGAGCAGCGGACTGTGACAGTTATCACTCATCCGATCTCGCTGCCCTTCGGCTTTTTCCCAGCTTTATTGCTAGCCTGTCACTAAGCACTCACACTAAACTACACTGTTCTACCCCCTATACCGGCGCCCCCGGAGGCCCCCGCAACTAAATAAAGTTACTAACCCCTAAACCGCCGCTCCTAGACCCCGCCGCAACTCTTATAAATGTATTAACCCCTAAACCGCCGCTCCTAGACCCCGCCGCAACTCTTATAAATGTATTAACCCCTAAACCGCCGCTCCTAGACCCCGCCGCAAGTCTTATAAATGTATTAACCCCTAAACCGCCGCTCCTAGACCCCGCCGCAAGTCTTATAAATGTATTAACCCCTAAACCGCCGCTCCCGGACACCGCTGCCACCTACATTATACCTAGTAACCCCTATCCTGCCCCCCCTATACCGTCGCCCTCTATTATAAAATTATTAACCCCTATCCTGCTGATCCCGCACCTCTCCGCATCTAAATAAATAGTTTAACCCCTAAACCGCCGCTCCATGAACCCGCCGCAACCTATAATAAATTTATTAACCCCTATCCTGCCCCCCACTACGCCGCCGCCACTGTAATAAAATTATTAACCCCTAAACCTAAGTCTAACCCTAACCATAACGCCCCCCTAACTTAAATATTAATTAAATACATCTAAATAAATTAACTCTTATTAACTAAATGAATCCTATTTAAAACTAAATACTTACTTATAAAATAAACCCTAATATAGCTACAATATAAATAATAATTATATTCTAACTATCTTAGGATTTATATTTATTTTACAGGTAACTTTCAATTTATTTTAACTAGGTACAATAGCTATTAAATAGTTATTAACTATTTAATAGCTTACCTAGCTAAAATAAAGAGAAATGTACCTGTGAAATAAATCCTAACCTAAGTTACAATTACACCTAACACTACACTATACTTTAATAAATTATTCCTATTTAAAAATAAATACTTACCTGTAAAATAAACCCTAAGATAGCTACAATGTAATTAATACTTATATTATAGCTATCTTAGGATTTATATTTAGTTTACAGGTAACTTTGTATTTATTTTAGCTAGTTAGAATAGTTATTAAATAGTTATTTACTATTTAATAACTACCTAGCTAAAAGAAATACAAAATTACCTGTAAAATAAATCCTAACTTAAGTTACAATTAAACCTAATACTACACTATCATTAAATTAACTAAATAAATTAACTACAAATAGCTACAATTAAATACAATTACATAAACTAACTAAAGTACAAAAAATAAAAAAAGCTAAGTTACAAAAAATAAAAAAATAAGTTACAAACATGTTAAAAATATTACAACAATTTTAAGCTACTTACACCTAATCTAAGCCCCCTAATAAAATAACAAACCCCCCCAAAATAAAAAAAATCCCTACCCTATTCTAAATTAAATAAATTTCAAAGCTCTTTTACCTTACCAGCCCTTAAAAGGGCCATTTGTGGGGGCATGCCCCAAAAAGTTCAGCTCTTTTGCCTGTAAAAGAAAAATACAACCCCCCCAACATTAAAACCCACCACCCACATACCCCTAATCTAACCCAAACCCCCCTTACAAAAACCTAACACTAATCCCCTGAAGATCATCCTACCTTGAGTCGTCTTCACTCAGCCGAGCCACCGATGGAACTGAAGAGGACATCCGGAGCGGAAGAAGTTAATCCTCCAAGCGGCGCTGAAGAAATCTTCCATCCGATGAAGTCATCATCCAGGCGGCGCTGAAGAAGTCTTTGATCCGGCCGATGTCATCTTCAAAGAGGCGCTGAAGAGGTCTTCTATCCGGGCGAAGTCATCTTCCAAGCCGGGTCTTGAATCTTCCTTCCGCCGACGTGGAACCACCTTCTTCACCGACGGACTACGACGAATGACGGCTCCTTTAAGGGACGTCATCCAAGATGGCTTCCCCTCAATTCCGATTGGCTGATAGGATTCTATCAGCCAATCGGAATTAAGGTAGGAAAATCTGATTGGCTGATGGAATCAGCCAATCAGATTCAAGTTCAATCCGATTGGCTGATCCAATCAGCCAATCAGATTGAGCTCGCATTCTATTGGCTGATCGGAACAGCCAATAGAATGCGAGCTCAATCTGATTGGCTGATTCCATCAGCCAATCAGATTTTTCCTACCTTAATTCCGATTGGCTGATAGAATCCTATCAGCCAATCGGAATTGAGGGGACGCCATCTTGGATGACGTCCCTTAAAGGAGCCGTCATTCGTCGTAGTCCGTCGGTGAAGAAGGTGGTTCCGCGTCGGCGGAAGGAAGATTCAAGACCCGGCTTGGAAGATGACTTCGCCCGGATAGAAGACCTCTTCAGCGCCTCTTTGAAGATGACATCGGCCGGATCGAAGACTTCTTCAGCGCCGCCTGGATGATGACTTCATCGGATGGAAGATTTCTTCAGCGCCGCTTGGAGGATTAACTTCTTCCGCTCCGGATGTCCTCTTCAGTTCCATCGGTGGCTCGGCTGAGTGAAGACGACTCAAGGTAGGATGATCTTCAGGGGATTAGTGTTAGGTTTTTGTAAGGGGGGTTTGGGTTAGATTAGGGGTATGTGGGTGGTGGGTTTTAATGTTGGGGGGGGTTGTATTTTTCTTTTACAGGCAAAAGAGCTGAACTTTTTGGGGCATGCCCCCACAAATGGCCCTTTTAAGGGCTGGTAAGGTAAAAGAGCTTTGAAATTTATGTAATTTAGAATAGGGTAGGGATTTTTTTTATTTTGGGGGGGTTTGTTATTTTATTAGGGGGCTTAGATTAGGTGTAAGTAGCTTAAAATTGTTGTAATATTTTTAACATGTTTGTAACTTATTTTTTTATTTTTTGTAACTTAGCTTTTTTTATTTTTTGTACTTTAGTTAGTTTATGTAATTGTATTTCATTGTAGTTATTTGTAGGTAGTTTATTTAGTTAATTTAATGATAGTGTAGTATTAGGTTTAATTGTAACTTAAGTTAGGATTTATTTTACAGGTAATTTTGTATTTCTTTTAGCTAGGTAGTTATTAAATAGTTAATAACTATTTAATAACTATTCTAACTAGCTAAAATAAATACAAAGTTACCTGTAAAATAAATATAAATCCTAAGATAGCTATAATATAAGTATTAATTACATTGTAGCTATCTTAGGGTTTATTTTACAGGTAAGTATTTATTTTTAAATAGGAATAATTTATTAAAGTATAGTGTAGTGTTAGGTGTAATTGTAACTTAGGTTAGGATTTATTTCACAGGTACATTTCTCTTTATTTTAGCTAGGTAAGCTATTAAATAGTTAATAACTATTTAATAGTTATTGTACATGGTTAAAATAAATTGAAAGGTACCTGTAAAATAAATATAAATCCTAAGATAGCTAGAATATAATTATTATTTATATTGTAGCTATATTAGGGTTTATTTTAAAGGTAAGTATTTAGTTTTAAATAGGATTCATTTAGTTAATAAGAGTTAATTTATTTAGATTTATTTAATTAATATTTAAGTTAGGGGGCGTTATGGTTAGGGTTAGACTTAGGTTTAGGGGTTAATAATTTTATTACAGTGGCGGCGGCGTAGTGGGGGGCAGGATAGGGGTTAATAAATTTATTATAGGTGGCGACGGTGTAGGGGGGGCAGATTAGGGGTTAATACATTTAATATAGGTTGCGGCGGGTTCAGGGAGCGGCGGTTTAGGGGTTAATACATTTATTATAGTTGCGGTGGGCTCCGGGAGCGGCGGTTTAGGGGTTAATATGTATAGAGTAGCTTGCGGTGGGCTCCGGGAGCGGCGGTTTAGGGGGTAATAACTTTATTTAGTTGCGGCGGTGTAGGGGGGGTCAGATTAGTGGTGTTTAGACTCGGGGTACATGTTAGGGTGTTAGGTGTAGACAGCTCCCATAGAAATCAATGGGATGTCTGTCAGCAGCGAACTTGTACTTTCGCTATGGTCAGACTCCCATTGATTCCTATGGGATCCGCCGCCTCCAGGGGTGGCGGATTGAAAACCAGGTACGCTGGGCCGTAAAAGTGTCGAGCGTACCTGCTAGTTTTTTGATAGCTAGCAAAAGTAGTGAGAATGTGCCGCACTTGTGTGCGGAACATCTGGAGTGACGTAAGAATCGATCTGTGTCGGACTGAGTCCGGCGGATCGAAGCTTACGTCACAAAATTCTACTTTTGCCGGTCTCGAGCCTTTGATAACTAAGGCGAATCAGCCTCGCCACAAATACGCTGCGGAATTCCAGCGTATTTGAGGTTGACGGCTTGATAACTACCCCCCATTTTGTTCAATATGATAGTTTCTTTTGTAATAATTTTAGATAATTCTAATTTCTAGTATATAGTATATATTTCTCTTATCTTCACTCCATCTATACTGGTTTATAATAATAAAATAAAAAAATAGAATTATACATACAAAATAATGCATACAAAGTCATAAAAAAAACTAATTTAATATAGAGAGTCTGTTTAAAATAAATATATATCATCAATTAGTATTATAGATGACTTATTATTTTTATTTATTGTTTGGTTTTTAATTGAAAGGATTCAAATCCAATTCAGCGTTGAGACCCTTTGGAGCTAATGTGTTAAAATTCACTATCAGTTCTGCTTCTGAAAATAAAAGATCCCTTGTCATAGTACCTCTGTAATATCTGTAGTGTCAAAGTAACCCATTTGTTTGGAGAGTAAGTGATCCTCAAAGCCCCATTCTATGTTTAGTAGATGCTGTCTGATCCTGTCCAGTAGGGGGCATCCTGTTTGAAAATGCTGCAGGATCAGGGATGGCTGGGAGCTATGGAAATGTCAGGACTTCCGGGAATACAGGTTGGGAACATTTTATTGCTTATTTCTATCTTTATTTAAAAAAAAAAAAAGGCCTTCCTTTACCCCTCTCCTTGTTTTGCATTGCACAGTGGACATACAAAGTAAACACTATGTTATGTGTGTTTATATGTGTGAGAGATTAGAGGAGATATATATATATATATATAGAGAGAGAGAGGGAGAGAGATATCTCTCTCTAGTGCATTGGAGCCCTTTGTATTAACCCTTTTCGTGCCGGGGTTAACATGTCTACATCGGAACAACTGTTCCAATGTAAACAAATTGAAATATCGCGATTGTGCATGTGATCACGACATTTCAATGATGGGATCGCATCAGGGGGGCGTCCCTATGATGCTAGGCACTCCCTCCAGACCACCAGGGAAGTGCCAGTGGCTTCAGGAAAGCCAAGCGGTTAGGACGTTGTATGCCGTCCATCAGCGTTAAAAGGTTATAGTAGCTGAAAACATGAAATAACATATTTCTACAATATTAATATATAATATAAGTGTTTAACTGTATCTACTGTAAATATTTCACATTCCAATATTCTTCACATAGGGAAATATGTTAAAAGCAAAATTCTTCTCACAACATTTGCGTTCAAGCAGGAGCGCTAAATTCCACTTCAGTTGGGATCTAGCCCTGAACTGGGTTCTTTAACATAAATTGAATGAATTAGATAGTTTGTGAAACAAACATTGAATCAATTTAAGTTTATCTAATTTAACTTAATATTGGCTTAAATATATGTCCATTGGAGCCCTTTGCAGTCAAGTAGATGAAAACATGAAAAATCATATATATGCAATATTCATATTTAATAAAGAGTTTAAATAGACAGTAAAGTCATAATTAGACATTCATGATTCAGACAGAGCATACGATTTTAAACAGCTTTCCATTTTACTTCTATTTAATTAGCTTCCTTCTTGTGTTATCCTTTGTTGAAAAGTTTATCTAGGTAAGCTTAGGAGCAGCAAAGCACCTGGGTGCCAGCTGCTGATTGGTGGCTGCATATATATATATATATATATATATATATATATATATATATATATATATATATATATATATATATATATATATATATATATACCAATTGTCACTGGCTCACCCCATGTGTTCAGTTAGAAACCAGTAGTGCATTGCTGCTCTTTCAACAAATGATAACAAGAGAATGAAGCAAATTTGACAAAAGAAGTAATCTGGAAAGTTGTTTAAAAAAATTGTATGTTCTACCTAAACCATGAAAGAAAATTTGGGGGTTTCATGTCCTTTTAACTATGTATTTACTGTAAATATTTAAAATTCCAATGTTCTTCACATGGGGGATATATATATATAGTACCAAAAAACAAACAATCAGATATATGTAAAAATATATATTTATAAATACCGTAAATAGAATATATTCTGCTATTGGAATTTTTAAATATTAATATTTCATGACGGGTAAGTGCATATTTGCAAAAAAAGATCAGGTTTATGCGACTTGCTGGTTGTTAGTTTTTTTTCCCACTTTTCGTGCTCCTTGAAGTCTGTAGGGGAATACGTTAACACTGTTGCAATATCCGAAATTCGGCTTATTGCGCGTGTCGGGTTAGCATTCAAACAAAAACTTGAACTTTCAACTTGTAATACGTGCACTATACGACGTCCGCAAAAAGCTTATTTCTAGCGAAGCTAAAGAGCACGCAGGATCGATAAATAGCGCTCCACTTGTATTCTAACCCTAAGTCGGTCATGGGGATAACACTGATAAGTCTAAAATAGAATTTAGTTAAGAAGAATTTCAGGGAAAATGTGAAATTTTTCAAACTAAACAACATTTTATGCCAGTGCACATCCTTAAAACACACACGATACAGGACACAGATACAGTTAATTGCTACCCTCCACCTACAGGCTACAGAACCATTAAAGGGATACTCTAGTCAAAAATAAACGTTCATGATTCAGATAGAGCTTTTAATTTTAAGCAACTTTCTAATTTACTCCTATTATCAATTTTTCTTCGTTCTCTTGGTATCTTTATTTGAATGTAAGCTTAGGAGCCAGCCCATATTTGGTTCAGCACCTGGGTAGTGCTTGCTGATTGGATGGCTGCATTTAGACACCAATCAGCAAGTGCTACCCAGGTGCTGAACTAAAAATTGTCCGGCTTCTAAGCTTACATTCCAGCTTTTTAAAATAAAGATACAAAGAGAATGAAGAAAAATTGATAAGAAGAGTAAATGAGAAAGTTGCTTAAAATTGCTGCTCTATCTGAATCATGGAAGTTTAATTTTGACTATACTATCCCTTTAAGTCCAATATATGGTACTACTATAAGTCCCAGAAATCTTTGCTAATGAGCTTGTCTTCACTTGTTTTTTTCTTCATCATTTGCTTCTACTTAGCATGATCAAAATATTATCAAATAATATACTTTAAACCCTTATCCTATATAATAAAAGGCCAGGTATGTTTGTCAGATGCAGTCATGCGCAGTAGAGACTGCACAACGACAAACATACCTGGCCTTGAGCAGCAGAGGAGTGCGCACTGCGGAAGCTGTCTGGTGGGGGGTGGCCGGGCGTGCCGTGATAGGGGCATGACCCGGCATGCCATGATGGGGGCATGACCGAGTGTGCCGTGATGGGGGTGTGGCGAGGGGGCATGGCCGGGCGGAAGTGCGCATGAAGGGCCGTGGCCGATGGGAGCAGCGGCATGGTCAAGTGAGAGAGAAAAACAGAGGGGAGAGCAAAACAGAGGGGAGAGAGAGAGAGACCAAAAGAGAGGGGGGGGAGACCAAAAGAGAGGAGGGAAAGAGCAAAAGAGAGGGGGGAAAGAGAGAGAGAGCGAAAGAGAGGGGAGAGAGAGCAAAAGATGGGAGAGAGAGCAAAAGAGAGGGAGAGAGAGAGGAGAGAGAGAGAGAAAAAGAGGGGGATTGGAGAGAGAATAAAAGAGAGGGGGAGAGAGAGAGCAAATGAGGGGAAGAGCAAAAGAGAGGGGGAGAGAGAGCAAAAGAGGTGTAGAGAGAGAGCAAAAGAGGCGGAGAGAGAGCGCAAAAGAGAGGGGGAGAGAGCGCAAAAGAGAGGGGAGAGAGAGCAAAAGAGAGGGGGGAGAGAGCGCAAAAGAGAGGGGGAGAGAGAGCAAAAGAGAGGGGGAGAGAGAGCAAAAGAGAGGGGGAGAGAGAGCAAAAGAGGGGGGTGAGAGAGCAAAAGAGAGGGGGAAGAGAGATCAAAAGAGAGGGGGAGAGAGAGAGAGTGCAAAATAGGTGGAAGAGAGAGAGCTGAGGGGAAGAGAGCAAAAGAGGGGGAGAGAGAGA
Organism: Bombina bombina; assembly: GCF_027579735.1. Lineage (NCBI taxonomy): Eukaryota > Metazoa > Chordata > Amphibia > Anura > Bombinatoridae > Bombina > Bombina bombina. The sequence goes on along the minus strand of NC_069510.1, from coordinate 17,800,288 downwards.
GAGCAAAAGGGGGGGAGAGAGAACAGAAGAGGGGGGAGAGAGAGAGAGCAAAAGAGGGGAGAGAGAGCAAATAAGGGGGGAAAGAGCAAAAGAGAGGGGAGAGAGCAAAAGAGGGGGGAGAGAGAGAGAGCAAAAGAGGGGAGAGAGAGCAAAAGAGGGGGGAAAGAGCAAAAGAGGGGGAGAGAGCAAAAGGGGGGGAAAGCAAAAGAGGGGGAGAGAGAGAGCACAAGAGGCGGAGAGAGAGAGCAAAAGAGGGGGAGAGAGAGAGAGAGCAAAAGAGGGGGAGAGAGAGCACAAAAGAAGGGGGAGAGATCAAAAGAGAGGGGGGAGAGAGAGGGAGCAAGGGTTGGAACCGCGGTACTTAAAAAAATTGGCCCGTGTACACGGGCTTTAGGACTAGTATCTCATGTTCAGCTAACATGTCCCCCCCCCCTTTTTTTTTCTCTTTCCTTCCCCTTTTGTGTATACTCTAATTTTTATTTTGTGGGGAAAAGATTTTTTTTTTGTCTTTTTCTCTAACAGGAGATTTATGTTATGCTAAATGGCCATGCTTTGTCATAAACGTAAATTATAACTTTTTGTGTTTTTTATCTTTCTGCCCTGCGTGGCTAATTTGCATTATCTACATTTGTATACTATGTTGGATCAATACAAATAATAATAATAAAAAAAACATGTTTCCAATGTACCCTTTTCAACACTTTATAACTCGAAAGAATCAATTTACTTACGCCTAGATTTAGAGTTCTGCGGCCAAAGGGGTGCGTTAGCTACGCGTGCTTTTTTCTGGCCGCACCTTTTAAATACCGCTGGTATTGAGAGTTCACAGAATGGCTGCGTTAGGCTCCAAAAAAGGAGCGTAGAGCATATTTAACGCAACTTCAACTCTCGATACCAGCGGTGCTTACGGACGCGGCCAGCTTCAAAAACGTGCTCGTGCACGATTCCCCCATAGAAAACAATGGGGCTGTTTGAGCTGAAAAAAACCTAACACCTGCAAAAAAGCCGCGTTCAGCTCCTAACGCAGCCCCATTGTTTTCTATGGGGAAACACTTCCTACGTCTGCACCTAACACTCTAACATGTACCCCGAGTCTAAACACCCCTAACCTTACACTTATTAACCCCTATTCTGCCGCCCCCGCTATCGCTGACCCCTGCATATTATTATTAACCCCTAATCTGCCGCTCCGTAAACCGCCGCTACTTACATTATCCCTATGTACCCCTAATCTGCTGCCCCTAACACCGCCGACCCCTATATTATATTAATTAACCCCTAATATGCCCCCCACAACGTCGCCTCCACCTGCCTACACTTATTAACCCCTAATCTCCCGTCCGCACGCTGCCGCCAGCTACATTATAGCTATGTACCCCTAATCTGCTGCCCCTAACACCGACGACCCCTATATTATATTTATTAACCCCTAATCTGCCCCCCACAACGTCACCTCCACCTGCCTACACTTATTAACCCCTAATCTGCCGAGCGGACCGCACCGCTATTATAATAAAGTTATTAACCCCCAATCTGCCTCACTCCCGCCTCAATAACCCTATAATAAATAGTATTAACCCGTAATCTGCCCTCCCTAACATTGCCGACACCTAACTTCAAGTATTAACCCCTAATCTGCCGATCGGAGCTCACCGCTACTCTAATAAATTTTTTAACCCCCTAAAGCTAATTTTAACCCTAACACCCTCCTAAATTAAATATAATTTTATTCTAACATAACATAGTAACATAGTAGATAAGGTTGAAAAAAGACTGAAGTCCATCGAGTTCAACCTATACAAATCTAAAATACTTACAAAAAGCTCCAGTTAAGCTTAAATAACCCCATTAAAATGTGACCCATTTAATACTAGCAATCCTATCCATGAATTTTGTTTATATACAGAAATTTATCCAGACTATTTTTAAATGTATCTATGGTATTGGCATTCACTACCTCCTTTGGTAATGAGTTCCACAATTTTATTGCTCTTACAGTAAAAAAACGTTTCCGTTGCAGGAGATTAAATCTCCTTTCCTCCAACCTTAAATTATGACCTCTTGTCAGAACCAATTTTCTTAGAATAAAAAGAGATTCTGCCATCTCTGTATATGGGCCTTGAATATATTTATATAAAGTAACGAAATAAATTAACTCTTATTAAATAAATTATTCCTATTTAAATTTAAATACTTACCTGTAAAATAAACCCTAATATAGCTACAATATAAATTATAATTATATTATAGCTATTTTAGGATTAATATTTATTTTACAGGCAACTTTGTATTTATTTTAACCAGGTACAATAGCTATTAAATAGTTAAGAACTATTTAATAGCTAAAATAGTTAAAATAATTACAAAATTACCTGTAAAATAAATCCTAACCTAAGTTACAATTAAACCTAACACTACACTATCAATAAATTAATTAAATACAATATCTACAATTATCTACAATTAAACCTAACACTACACTATCAATAAATTAATTAAATACAATACTTACAAATAACTACAATTAAATAAACTAACTAAAGTACAAAAAATAAAAAAGAACTAAGTTACAAAAAATAAAAAATATTTACAAACATTAGAAAAATATTACAACAATTTTAAACTAATTACACCTACTCTAAGCCCCCTAATAAAATAACAAAGCCCCCCAAAATAAAAAATGCCCTACCCTATTCTAAATTAAAAAAGTTCAAAGCTCTTTTACCTTACCAGCCCTGAACAGGGCCCTTTGCGGGGCATGCCCCAAAGAATTCAGCTCTTTTGCCTGTAAAAAAAACACATACAATACCCCCCCAACATTACAACCCACCACCCACATACCCCTAATCTAACCCAAACCCCCCTTAAATAAACCTAACACTAAGCCCCTGAAGATCTTCCTACCTTATCTTCACCATACCAGGTTCACCGATCGGTCCTCGGAAGTGTTGATCCAAGCCCAAGCGGGGGGCTGAAGAGTGACGTCCATCCTCGGGCTGCAGTCTGGATCCAAGCGGCGGCTGAAGAAATCCATCATCGGGCTGAAGTCGGAAGTCCATCATCGGGATGAAGTCTTCTATCAAGCCGCATCTTCAATCTTCTTTCTTCTTGAGCAGAGCGGAGCCATCTTCTTCCGAGCCGACGCGGAACATCCTCTTCAACCGACGCCTACTCGCCGAATGACGGTTCCTTTAAATGACGTCATCCAAGATGGCGTCCCTCGAATTCCGATTGGCTAATAGGATTCTATCAGCCAATCGGAATTAAGGTAGGAATATTCCGATTGGCTGATGGAATCAGCCAATCAGAATCAAGTTCAATCCGATTGGCTGATCCAATCAGCCAATCAGATTGAGCTCGCATTTTATTGGCTGATCGGAACAGCCAATAGAATGCGAGCTCAATCTGATTGGCTGATTGGATCAATCGGAATTCGAGGGACGCCATCTTGGATGACATCATTTAGAGGAACCGTCATCCGGCGAGTAGGCGTCGGTTGAAGAGGATGTTCCGCGTCGGCTTGGAAGAAGATGGCTCCGCTCCGCTCCAGAAGAAAGAAGATTGAAGATGCGGCTTGATAGAAGACTTCATCCCGATGATGGACTTCCGACTTCAGCCCGATGATGGATTTCTTCAGCCGCCGCTTGGATCCAGACTTCAGCCCGAGGATGGACGTCACTCTTCAGCCCCCCGCTTGGGCTTGGATCAACACTTCCGAGGACCGATCGGTGAACCTGGTATGTTGAAGATAAGGTAGGAAGATCTTCAGGGGCTTAGTGTTAGGTTTATTTAAGGGGGGTTTGGGTTAGATTAGGGGTATGTGGGTGGTGGGTTGTAATGTTGGGGGGGGGTATTGTATGTGGTTTTTTTACAGGCAAAAGAGCTGAATTCTTTGGGGCATGCCCCGCAAAGGGCCCTGTTCAGGGCTGGTAAGGTAAAAGAGCTTTGAACTTTTTAAATTTAGAATAGGGTAGGGCATTTTTTATTTTGGGGGGCTTTGTTATTTTATTAGGGGGCTTAGAGTAGGTGTAATTAGTTTAAAATTGTTGTAATATTTTTCTAATGTTTGTAAATATTTTTTTATTTTTTGTAACTTAGTTCTTTTTTATTTTTTGTACTTTAGTTAGTTTATTTAATTGTAGTTATTTGTAAGTATTGTATTTAATTAATTTATTGATAGTGTAGTGTTAGGTTTAATTGTAACTTAGGTTAGGATTTATTTTACAGGTAATTTTGTAATTATTTTAACTATTTTAGCTATTAAATAGTTCTTAACTATTTAATAGCTATTGTACCTGGTTAAAATAAATACAAAGTTGCCTGTAAAATAAATATTAATCCTAAAATAGCTATAATATAATAATAATTTATATTGTAGCTATATTAGGGTTTATTTTACAGGTAAGTATTTAGCTTTAAATAGGAATAATTTATTTAATAAGAGTTAATTTATTTTGTTAGAATAAAATTATATTTAACTTAGGGGGGTGTTAGGGGTTAATACTTGAAGTTAGGTGTCGGCGATGTTAGGGAGGGAAGATTAGGGGTTAATACTATTTAATATAGGGTTATTGAGGCGGGAGTGAGGCGGATTAGGGGTTAATAACTTTATTATAATAGCGGTGCGGTCTGCTCGGCAGATTAGGGGTCAATAAGTGTAGGCAGGTGGAGGTGACGTTGTGGGGGGCAGATTAGGGGTTAATAAATATAATATACGGGTCGGCGGTGTTAGGGGCAGCAGATTAGGGGTACATAGCTATAATGTAGGTGGCGGCGCTTTGCGGTCGGTAGATTAGGGGTTAATTATTGTAGGTAGCTGGCGGCGACGTTGTGGGGGGCAGGTTAGGGGTTAATAAATATAATATAGGGGTCGGCGGTGTTAGGGGCAGCAGATTAGGGGTACATAAGTATAACGTAGGTGGCGGTCGGCAGATTAGGGGTTAAAAAAAATTAATCGAGTGGCGGCGATGTGGGGGGACCTCGGTTTAGGGGTACATAGGTAGTTTATGGGTGTTAGTGTACTTTAGAGCACAGTAGTTAAGAGCTTTATAAACCGGCGTTAGCCCAGAAAGCTCTTAACTACTGACTTTTTTCTGCGGCTGGAGTTTTGTCGTTAGATTTCTAACGCTCACTTCAGCCACGACTCTAAATACCGGAGTTAGAAAGATCCCATTGAAAAGATAGGATACGCAATTGACGTAAGGGGATCTGCGGTATGGAAAAGTCGCGGCTGGAAAGTGAGCGTTAGACCCTTTAATGACTGACTCCAAATACCAGAGGGCGGTAAAAACCAGCATTAGGAGCCTCTAACGCTGGTTTTGACGGCTACCGCCCAACTCTAAATCTAGGCCTTAAAATCTTCAGAATTTATCATCATTGAGGGCGCCCATAAAACTGCTTAAATTTGAAATCTATTTGTTTATGCAGAACAGAGTTGCAAGTACCATAAAAGTACCATAAAAATTAGGGTTTAACATGGCACACTACCAGCGCACTTAAAGGGACAGTCTACAATAGAATTTTTATTGTTTAAAAGATAGATAATCCCTTTAGTTCCCATTCCCCAGTTTTGCATAACCAACAGTTACGTATATTAATATACTTTTTACCTCTGTGATTACCTTGTATCTAAGCATCTTCTGACAGCCCCCTGATCACTTTTTATTTATTATCTATTGACTTGCATTTAGTATTGTGTTGTGTTTACTCTTAACCCCTTAGTGACCACAGCACTTTTCCATTTTCTGTCCGTTTGGGACCAAGGCTATTTTTACATTTCTGCTGTGTTTGTGTTTAGCTGTAATTTTCCTCTTACTCATTTACTGTACCCACACATATTATATACTGTTTTTCTCGCCATTGAATGAACTTTCTAAAGATAACATTATTTTCATCATATCTTATAATTTACTATGTATTTTTTTTTATAAAATATGATGAAAAAATGGAAAAAAACACACTTTTTCTAACTTTGACCCCCAAAATCTGTTACACATCTACAACCACCAAAAAACACCCATGCTAAATAGTTTCTAAATTTTGTTCTGAGTTTAGAAATACCCAATGTTTACATGTTCTTTGCTTTTTTGCAAGTTATAGGGCAATAAGTACAAGTAGCACTTTGCTATTTCAAAACCACTTTTTTTCAAAATTAGCGATAGTTACATTGGAACACTGATATCTGTCAGGAATCCCTGAATATCCCTTGACATGTATATATTTTTTTTTAGAAGACAACTCAAAGTATTGATCTAGGCCCATTTTGGTATATTTCATGCCACCATTTCACCGCCTAATGCGATCAAATAAAAAAAATTGTTCACTTTTTCACAAACGTTAGGTTTAAAAATGAAATTAATTACAAACTACTTGTGCAATTATGGCACAAATGTTTGTAAATGCTTCTCTGGGATCCCCTTTGTTCAGAAATAGCAGACATTTATGGCAGTGGCATTACTTTTTGGTAATTAGAAGGCCGCTAAATGCTGCTGCGCACCACACTTGTATTATGCCCAGCAGTGAAGGGGTTAATTTGGTAGCTTGTAGGGAGCATGTAGGGTTAATTTTAGCTTTAGTGTAGTGTAGTTGACAACCCAAAGTATTGATCTAGGCCCATTTTGATATATTTCATGCCACCATTTCACCGCCAAATTTGATCAAATAAAAAAAAATGTTAACTTTTTCACTAACTTTGGGTTTCTCACTGAAATTATTTACAAACAGCTTGTGCAATTATTGTACAAATAGTTGTAAATGCTTCTCTGGGATCCCCGTTGTTCAGAAATAGCAGACATATATGGCTTTGGCGTTGATTTTTGGTAATTAGAAGGCCGCTAAATGCTGCTGCGCACCACACTTGTAATATGCCCAGCAGTGACGAGGTTAATTAGGTAGCTTGTAGGGAGCTTGAATGGTTAATTTTAGCTTTAGTGTAGAGATCAGTCTCCCACCTGACACATCCCACCCCATGATCCCTCTCAAACAGCTCTCATTCCTCCCCACCCCACAATTGTCCCCGCCATCTTAAGTACTGGCAGAAAGTCTAAAATAAAATAAAAGGCATTTTTCATTTAAAAAAATAAATAAAAAAAAATATATATATATATACTGTTGTGTATAATCTCTCCTTAGCCCCCAACCTCATTGATCCCACCCAAAGAGCTCTCTAACCCTCCCCCCACTAACTATTTCCCACCATTTTGGGTACTGGCAGCTGTCTGCCAGTACCCACTTTGCACTTAAATGTGTTTTTTTTTTTTTTTTTTAAATAACCACTTTTTTTCTGTAGTGTAGCTGCCCCCCCTGCATACCCTCCCCCTCCTAGATCTATTTAAAAAAAATATTTCCCCCCTCCTCTCCCACCCACAAACGCCACCCACCACCCTGTCCCTCCACTTTGAATTTTTAAAGCCCGGATCACGTGCGTGCACACACACACACGTACATGCATGCACCCGGCAATCTTTTCCAACTGCTGGCCGGAAGATTGCCAGCGATGGGCCGCCCACCCGCCTCCCTGTAGCTGCTCCCACCCACCAGTGATTGGCACCATTGCTGGCCGATGCAGAGAGGGCTTCATCAGTGTGCCAAAAAAGGTATTGCAGTGATGCCTCAATATTGAGGAATCACTGCAATACCTTAGAAGCTGCTGGAAGCGATCAGGATCGCTTCCAGAGCTTCAAACCCCAGAGGACGTGCGAGGCACGTCCTTGGTCGTTAAGTGACCTCCAATGGAGGACGTGCCTTGCACGTCCTTGGTCGTTAAGGGGTTAAATAACTTCTTGGGCGTGAACACATTGTTATCGATATGGCCCACATGAACTATCAGACTCCTGTTGTGAAAAGCAAATACAAAAGCATGTGATAAGATGCTGTCTATAGAGCCTTTGAAACAGGTGGAAATTTAGAGGTTTGAATGTTATAAAGTATATTAATCTAACAATGATGGTTGTGCAAAGCTGGGGAATGGGTAATAAAGGGATTATCTATCTTTTTAAACAATAACAATTTTTGTGTAGACTGTCCCTTTAAAGGGAAAGTCTACTGCAGAATTGTTATTGTTTAAAAAAAGATAGATAATCCCTTTATTACCCATTCCCCAGTTTTGCATAACCAACACAGTTATATTAATATACTTTTTACCTCTGTGATTCCCTTGTATCTAAGCCTCTGTAGAGTGTCCCTTATTTCAGTTATTTTGACAGACTTGCATTTTAGCCAATCAGTGCTGACTCATTAACTCCACAGGCGTGAGCACAAGGTTATCTATATGGCACACATGAACCAACGCCCTCTAGCTGTGACAAATGTCAAATTCATTCAGATAAGAGGCGGCCTTCAAGTACTTACAAATTAGCATATGAGCCTACCTAGGTTTAGCTTTTAACTAAGAATACCAAGAGAACAAAGCAAATCTATACAATAATTGCGCTTGTAACGTGTCCGTCACTGTCGTCAGTTGCACGTGCAGCCTGCAGCGCGAGACAGCTTCAGGAAGCTCCAGCACTCTCAGCTGTTATTTTACAGCTGAGAACTGGAGCTCCTGAAACTTCAGGCATCTGCTGCATATGGTGCCGGAGCGCAATCGATGGTCTGCCTCAATATGAGGGCAGATGCCTGATTGTTACAGACGGTGACACTGTGTGTGTCACCGTCTGTAACGTTCTTCTGCTGGTGCCGGCGGGTGGTGTGGGCGGGTGGCGGGTTGGCAGCGAAGGGGAGGGAGTGGGATGGCCCTACCCTACAGACATTAAAGGAACAGGGAGGGATGGGCAGCGGGTTTGGGTGTGCGGGGGGGTCTAATAGGTGATTTTGGCCCATGTACACAGGCTTTACCACTAGTTTGATAATAAAAGTAAAATTTGAAAGTTGTTTAAAATGACATGCCTTGTCTAAATCACAAAAGTTTAATTGATACTAGACTGTCCCTTTAAACTGTACTACCTTATATATATCCTCATTCTATTCAGTAAAAAGCCAGTGAAAATGTTTTCTGGAATGGGACAATTTTGCTTTGGTCCCCAGTGGTTATTATCTTGAAGGATTTGCATATGGATGGATCTAATTAGAAGGAGGGCCACATAGTTCATACTCCTGAATAAAAATTGTCTAGAGAATCTAATTAGGAATGAGCATATCTTCCTCAATAGCAATATGCCAGGTAATTAAGTGATTAATATTGATTGTACAAATGTCTAAGGAGCAGCTATCATCCGAGAGTGATTAATTCATATAGTTAGACCTGATCACAATTCTGGGTACATAATTCTGTCATGTGATTGACTTGTGACATACAAGGCACAAACTGTAATGTGATTGGTGGATAAATATTTGTGTCATTTCCCTTAGAATTTTTGATATAGGCTACACAAGTGCATATTTTAAGCACTGCCGCATTTTTAATTAAATTCTTTAAGATTTTATGCACTTTCATGTCTCGTTCAATGTTTCAGTTTTATATTAAATTGAAAAATAAAAATAAAAAAAATAGGAAAAGCCACGTACGCTAATAATTATTTTTATAATCAAATTAAAATCGGACAATTATTGTTTTCGATTAATCGGATAAAAAATAAATAAAAAAAATCAATGCAATTTTTTTTTTTTTTTTGTATATTTAAAATATTTCAAATAAAATCCGAAAACTGAGTGTTACAAATGTAAACTTTAGACTAATGGCTCCATTTATCAAACCGCAATTGCTGCTTCGGGGAGGCTCTCATTTCAGCCCTGCGTGAAACAAAAGTTAAAGATCCCAAATCCTGCAGCAACGTACAAGGCTGGATTGGCCTACCAGGATACCAGGAGATTTCCTGGTGGACTGCAGCAGCTGGGGCTGGAAAGCTACAACTTAAAGGGGGGGTTAATGGATGCAATTGGGTTGTAGGGTACCTATATAGCCACAATCTTGCACTTTTTTAAATACAAACTAATATAATATAATTCGAATATAAAATATTTAGGGAAGTAGTATCCCAGTAATCCCCTTTGATAAAAATGGGGTGTACGCATTATACTGAGTCAACGTAAAATATGGCTGGTCTTCAAATTTTCCAGGGCTGCTTTTTATTCCCAGTCCGGCCCTGGCAACGTAGTAGTGAACAGCAGAGTGAAGAAATACGTTTCAGATCTAATGATCCTTAATTATGTCTGTAACACTGCACATTCAGCCAATTTAAAAGGGACAGTAAAGTCAAAATTAAACTTTCACGATTTGGATAGAACATTCAACAACTTTCCAATTTACTTTTGTTATCAAATTTGCTTCGTTCTCTTGGTATCTTTTATTCAAATGTAAAACTAGGTAGGCTCAGAAGAGCTCAGGAGTGTGCACGTGTCTTTAGTACTCTGGCAGCAGTGTTTTGCAACATTGTACAGTAATACAAAGCTACAAATAATGCTGCAAAACACTGTTGCTATAGAGCCTAAAGACACGTGCACACTCCTGAGCTCTTATGAGCCTACCTAGTTTTACTCTTTCATAAAAGATGCCAAGAGAACAAATCAAATTTGATAACAGGAGTAAGTCGTAAAGTTGTTTAAAATTGCATGCTCTATTTAAATCATGAAAGTTTCATTTTGACTTTACTGGCCCTTTAAATATCCTATTCATGACTCCTCTTGCAATGACATCACTCAATTACCATTTATTGTATTTTCTTAAAGTGACAGTACTCAGACATAAATACAATCATAAGAATACAGAGAGATCCCAGTATTTATTCATTCATAAGGACCCCTTATATTCCAAATGGTAAATCCAAAATGCCTCCCTCTGTTTAAATATTTTCTCTCTATCCCCCCTTAGGGCTAGATTTATCAAAGGCAAATCGCCTGTAACTGCGCCTCAGCTCACCTCTGTGACGGCGCACATGTGCGCTTATATTTATCATTAAACTGCTCGCAATTATACGCTTTTTGAAACTGGCAAGCTGCGGCGTATTATGATAAATCCTGCTGATCGCAATTTTACTTCCCCATATTTATCATGCCTCTAACTCAATTTTGTGCATATATATATTTCTATATTGATATGTATGTCCTAATAGTTTACATCAGTAATATATTTCAATTTCACTGTCTGTCTTCATATGTAGATAGATTGTGTGTAAATCTAATATGTAGCTTTATATAGCTATCACAATAACAATATTATAGCATTCATGGTATTTTACATTTTTATTGCACTAATAATTTAAAAGTAATAATTATTTATTTAACATAGTATTTTTGTTCACTACTAAAAATATTGAATTTAAATAATCTTCTTATTTTGATGTCTATTATGTACTAACATGTCTACTGCTATGAAAGTGTAAAATCATTCACATAATTTATATATATATGTGAAATAGTATTTAGACAAAGCAGTCTATTGAATGATATGTGTATTTGTATTGTAATCTTCTTAACTCAATTATCACTTCTATATAAAAGTTACACCTCACATGTCTTTACAATCATTCTTCAAAGGAAAAGCAGTTTCTCCAACATAGGTGTGTCCGGTCCACGGCGTCATCCTTACTTGTGGGATATTCTCTTCCCCAACAGGAAATGGCAAAGAGCCCAGCAAAGCTGGTCACATGATCCCTCCTAGGCTCCGCCTACCCCAGTCATTCTCTTTGCCGTTGCACAGGCAACATCTCCACGGAGATGGCTAAGAGTTTTTTGGTGTTTAAATGTAGTTCTTATCCTTCAATCAAGTGTTTGTTATTTTAAAATAGTGCTGGTATGTACTATTTACTCTGAAACAGAAAAGAGAAGAAGATTTCTGTTTGTAAGAGGAAGATGATTTTAGCAAACGTTACTAAAATCGATTGCTGTTTCCACACAGGACTGTTGAGATGAAGTAACTTCAGTTGGGGGAAGCAGTTGGCAGACTTTTCTGCCTGAGGTATGACTGGCCACATTTCTAACAAGACTTTGTAATGCTGGAAGGCTGTCATTTTCCCTATGGGGACCGGTAAGCCATTTTCTTAGATTAAGTAAAAGAATAAAGGGCTTTATAAGGGCTTAAAAAACTGGTAGACTTTTTTCTGGGCTAAAACGATTACTTTGCTAAGCATATTTGGCAGATTATAACTCTTTATAGTTATTATAATCTTGGGGATTGTTGTTAAAAAACGGCAGGCACTGTATGGACACCTTTTTCAGATGGGGGCCTTCTCTAGTCATAGGCAGAGCCTCATTTTCGCGCCACTAATGCGCAGTTGTTTTTGGAAAGCAAGGCATGCAGATGCATGTGTGAGGAGCTAAGAACCACTGAAAAAGCTTATAGAAGGCGTCATTTGGTATCGTATTCCCCTCTGGGCTTGGTTGGGTCTCAGCAAAGCAGATACCTGGGACTGTATAGGGGTTAAATGTAAAAACGGCTCCGGTTCCGTTATTTTAAGGGTTAAAGCTTTCAAATTTGGTGTGCAGTACTTTTAAGGCTTTAAGACACTGTGGTGAAATTTTGGTGAATTTTGAACAATTGCTTCATGCTTTTTCGCATATTCAGTAATAAAGTGTGTTCTGTTTAAAATTTAAAGTGACAGTAACGGTTTTATTTTAAAACGTTTTTTGTGCTTTGTTGACAAGTTTAAGCCTGTTTAACATGTCTGAACCATCAGATAAGCGATGTTCTATATGTATGAAAGTCAATGTGCCTCCCCATTTAAATATATGTGATAATTGTGACATAGTGTCCAAACAAAGTAGGGACAATGATGCCACAGATAATAATAGTGCCCAAGATGATTCTTCAGATGAGGGGAGTAAGCATGGTACTGCATCATCCCCTTCTGTGTCTACACCAGTTTTGCCCACACAAGAGGCCCCTAGTACATCTAGTGCGCCAATACTTATTACCATGCAACAATTAACGGCTGTTATGGATAATTCTAGTGCAAATATTTTATCTAAAATGCCTACTTATCAGAGAAAGCGCGATTGCTCTGTTTTAAACACTGAAGAGCAAGAGGACGCTGATGATAACGTTTCTGACATACCCTCACACCAATCTGAAGGGGCCAGGAGGGAGGTTTTGTCTGAGGGAGAAATTTCAGATTCAGGAAAAATTTCTCATCAAGCTGAACCTGATGTTGTAACATTTAAATTTAAATTAGAACATCTCCGCGCACTGCTTAAGGAGGTATTATCTACTCTGGATGATTGTGACAATTTGGTCATTCCAGAGAAATTATGTAAGATGGACAAGTTCCTAGAGGTTCCGGTGCCCCCCGATGTTTTTCCTATACCCAAGCGGGTGGCGGACATAGTAAATAAGGAATGGGAAAGGCCCGGCATACCTTTTGTTCCTCCCCCTATATTTAAGAAATTATTTCCTATAGTCGACCCCAGAAAGGACTTATGGCAGACAGTCCCTAAGGTCGAGGGGGCGGTCTCTACTCTAAACAAACGCACTACTATTCCCATAGAAGATAGTTGTGCTTTCAAAGATCCTATGGATAAAAAATTAGAGGGTTTGCTTAAAAAGATGTTTGTTCAGCAAGGTTACCTTCTTCAACCAATTTCATGCATTGTTCCTGTCACTACGGCAGCGTGTTTCTGGTTCGAAGAACTAGAAAAGTCGCTCAATAAAGAATCTTCGTATGAGGAGGTTATGGACAGAGTTCAAGCACTTAAATTGGCTAACTCTTTTATTCTAGATGCCGCTTTGCAATTAGCTAGATTAGCGGCGAAAAATTCAGGGTTTGCTATCGTGGCGCGCAGAGCGCTTTGGCTAAAGTCTTGGTCAGCGGATGTGTCTTCCAAGACAAAATTGCTTAACATCCCTTTCAAGGGCAAAACACTGTTTGGTCCTGATTTGAAGGAGATTATTTCAGACATCACCGGGGGAAAGGGCCACGCCCTTCCTCAGGATAGGTCTTTTAAGGCTAGAAATAAGCCTAATTTTCGTCCCTTTCGCAGAAACGGACCAGCCTCTACTTCTACATCCTCTAAGCAAGAGGGTAATACTTCTCAACCCAAACCAGCCTGGAGACCGATGCAAGGCTGGAACAAGGGTAAGCAGGCCAAGAAGCCTGCCACTGCTACCAAAACAGCATGAAGGGATGGCCCCCGATCCGGGACCGGATCTGGTGGGGGGCAGACTTTCTCTCTTTGCTCAGGCCTGGGCAAGAGATGTTCAGGATCCTTGGGCACTAGAAATAGTTTCTCAAGGTTATCTCCTGGAATTCAAGGAACTACCCCCAAGGGGAAGGTTCCACAGGTCTCAATTATCTTCAAACCAAATAAAAAGACAGGCATTCTTACATTGTGTAGAAGACCTGTTAAAGATGGGAGTAATTCATCCAGTTCCAATAGGAGAACAAGGGATGGGGTTTTACTCCAACCTGTTCATAGTTCCCAAAAAAGAGGGAACATTCAGACCAATTTTAGATCTCAAGATCCTAAACAAATTTCTCAGGGTTCCATCGTTCAAAATGGAAACCATTCGAACGATCCTTCCTACCATCCAGGAAGGTCAATTTATGACCACGGTGGATTTAAAGGATGCGTACCTACATATTCCTATCCACAAGGAACATCATCAGTTCCTAAGGTTCGCTTTTCTGGACAAGCATTACCAGTTTGTGGCACTTCCATTCGGATTAGCCACTGCTCCGAGAATTTTCACAAAGGTACTAGGGTCCCTTCTAGCGGTTCTAAGACCAAGGGGCATTGCAGTAGTACCGTACTTGGACGACATCCTGATTCAAGCGTCGTCTCTGTCAAAAGCAAAGGCTCATACGGACATCGTCCTAGCCTTTCTCAGATCTCACGGATGGAAAGTGAACATAGAAAAAAGTTCTCTTTCCCCGTCAACAAGAGTTCCCTTCTTGGGAACAATAATAGACTCCTTAGAAATGAGGATTTTTCTGACAGAGGTCAGAAAATCAAAACTTCTAAGCTCTTGTCAAGTACTTCATTCTGTTCTTCGTCCTTCCATAGCGCAGTGCATGGAAGTAATAGGATTGATGGTTGCAGCAATGGACATAGTTCCTTTTGCACGAATTCATCTAAGACCATTACAACTGTGCATGCTCAGACAGTGGAATGGGGATTATACAGACTTGTCTCCGATGATTCAAGTAGATCAAAGGACCAGAGATTCACTCCGTTGGTGGCTGATCCTGGACAACCTGTCACAGGGAATGAGCTTCCGCAGACCAGAGTGGGTCATTGTCACGACCGACGCCAGTCTGGTGGGCTGGGGCGCGGTCTGGGAACCCCTGAAAGCTCAGGGTCTATGGTCTTGGGAAGAATCTCTTCTCCCGATAAACATTCTGGAACTGAGAGCGATATTCAATGCTCTCAAAGCTTGGCCTCATTTAGCAAAGGCCAAATTCATAAGGTTTCAATCAGACAACATGACGACAGTTGCATATATCAACCATCAAGGGGGAACAAGGAGTTCCCTGGCGATGGAGGAAGTGACCAAGATAATTCAATGGGCGGAGGATCACTCCTGCCACTTGTCTGCAATCCACATCCCAGGAGTGGAAAATTGGGAAGCGGATTTTCTGAGTTGTCAGACATTCCATCCGGGGGAGTGGGAACTCCATCCGGAAATCTTTGCCCAAATAACTCGATTATGGGGCATTCCAGACATGGATCTGATGGCCTCTCGTCAGAACTTCAAGGTTCCTTGTTACGGGTCCAGATCCAGGGATCCCAAGGCGACTCTAGTAGATGCACTAGTAGCACCTTGGACCTTCAACCTAGCTTATGTATTCCCACCGTTTCCTCTCATTCCCAGGCTGGTAGCCAGGATCAATCAGGAGAGGGCTTCGGTGATCTTGATAGCTCCTGCGTGGCCACGCAGGACTTGGTATGCAGACCTGGTGAATATGTCATCGGCTCCACCATGGAAGCTACCTTTGAGACAGGACCTTCTTGTTCAAGATCCATTCGAACATCCGAATCTGGTTTCCCTCCAACTGACTGCTTGGAGATTGAATGCTTGATTTTATCAAAGCGTGGGTTTTCAGATTCTGTAATAGATACTCTGATTCAGGCTAGAAAGCCTGTAACTAGAAAAATTTACCATAAGATATGGAAAAAATATATCTGTTGGTGTGAATCTAAAGGATTCCCCTGAAACAAGATAAAAATTCCTAAGATTCTATCCTTTCTTCAAGAAGGTTTGGAGAAAGGATTATCTGCAAGTTCTCTGAAGGGACAGATCTCTGCGTTATCTGTTTTACTTCACAAAAGGCTGGCAGCTGTGCCAGACGTTCAAACGTTTGTTCAGGCTCTGGTTAGAATCAAGCCTGTTTACAGACCTTTGACTCCTCCCTGGAGTCTTAATCTAGTTCTTTCAGTTCTTCAAGGGGTTCCGTTTGAACCCTTACATTCCGTAGATATTAAGTTATTATCTTGGAAAGTTTTGTTTTTGGTTGCAATTTCTTCTGCTAGAAGAGTTTCTGAGTTATCTGCTCTGCAGTGTTCTCCGCCCTATCTGGTGTTCCATGCAGATAAGGTGGTTTTGCGTACTAAGCCTGGTTTTCTTCCGAAGTTGTTTCCAACAAGAATATTAACCAGGAGATAGTTGTACCTTCTTTGTGTCCGAATCCAGTTTCAAAGAAGGAACGTTTGTTACACAATTTGGACGTAGTCCGTGCTCTAAAATTCTATTTAGAGGCCACTAAAGATTTCAGACAAACATCTTCTTTGTTTGTTGTTTATTCTGGTAAAAGGAGAGGTCAAAAGGCAACTTCTACCTCTCTTTCTTTTTGGCTTAAAAGCATTATCCGATTGGCTTATGAGACTGCCGGACGGCAGCCTCCTGAAAGAATCACAGCTCATTCCACTAGGGCTGTGGCTTCCACATGGGCCTTCAAGAACGAGGCTTCTGTTGACCAGATATGTAAGGCAGCGACTTGGTCTTCACTGCACACTTTTGCCAAATTTTACAAATTTGATACTTTTGCTTCTTCAGAGGCTATTTTTGGGAGAAAGGTTTTGCAAGCCGTGGTGCCTTCCATTTAGGTGACCTGATTTGCTCCCTCCCTTCATCCGTGTCCTAAAGCTTTGGTATTGGTTCCCACAAGTAAGGATGACGCCGTGGACCGGACACACCTATGTTGGAGAAAACAGAATTTATGCATACCTGATAAATTACTTTCTCCAACGGTGTGTCCGGTCCACGGCCCGCCCTGGTTTTTTTAATCAGGTCTGATGAATTATTTTCTCTAACTACAGTCACCACGGTATCATATGGTTTCTCCTATGCATATTTCCTCCTGTACGTCGGTCGAATGACTGGGGTAGGCGGAGCCTAGGAGGGATCATGTGACCAGCTTTGCTGGGCTCTTTGCCATTTCCTGTTGGGGAAGAGAATATCCCACAAGTAAGGATGACGCCGTGGACCGGACACACCGTTGGAGAAAGTAATTTATCAGGTAAGCATAAATTCTGTTTTTCATCTGTCTATGCCAAATGCTACTTGTCCTGTTGTACTATCCCAAACCTTTTTATTTTTATTGTTAATTCAATTCACCTTATTGTGCCTATTCTTTAATGTGCAATAAATTCTCCTCATTGTGCCATACTTATACTGCAATCTTTAATAAACTCTACTCATTGTGCCATACTTATACTACAATCTTTAATAAACTCTCCTCATTGTGCCATACTTATACTGCAATCTTTAATAAACTCTCCTCATTGTGCCATACTTATTCTGCAATCTTTAATAAACTCTCCTCATTGTGCCATACTCATACTGCAATCTTTAATAAACTCTCCTTATTGTGCCATACTTATACTGCAATCTTTAATAAACTCTCCTTATTGTGCTATACTTATACTGCAATCTTTAATAAACTCTCCTTATTGTGCCATACTTATACTGCAATCTTTAATAAACTCTCCTTATTGTGCTATACTTATACTGCAATCTTTAATAAACTCTCCTCATTGTGCCATACTCATACTGCAATCTTTAATAAACTCTCCTTATTGTGCCATACTTATACTGCAATCTTTAATAAACTCTCCTCATTGTGCCATACTCATACTGCAATCTTTAACAAACTCTCCTTATTGTGCCATACTTATACTGCAATCTTTAATAAACTCTCCTTATTGTGCCATACTTATACTGCAATCTTTAATAAACTCTCCTTATTGTGCTATACTTATACTGCAATCTTTAATAAACTCTCCTTATTGTGCTATACTTATACTGCAATCTTTAATAAACTCTCCTCATTGTGCCATACTCATACTGCAATCTTTAATAAACTCTCCTTATTGTGCCATACTTATACTGCAATCTTTAATAAACTCTCCTTATTGTGCTATACTTATACTGCAATCTTTAATAAACTCTCCTCATTGTGCCATACTCATACTGCAATCTTTAATAAACTCTCCTCATTGTGCCATACTTATACTGCAATCTTTAATAAACTCTCCTCATTGTGCCATACTTATACTGCAATCTTTAATAAACTCTCCTTATTGTGCCATACTTATACTGCAATCTTTAATAAACTCTCCTCATTGTGCCATACTCATACTGCAATCTTTAATAAACTCTCCTTATTGTGCCATACTTATACTACAATCTTTAATAAACTCCCCTCATTGTGCCATACTTATACTGCAATCTTTAATAAACTCTCCTCATTGTGCCATACTTATACTGCAATCTTTAATAAACTCTACTCATTGTGCCATACTTATACTGCAATCTTTAATAAACTCTCCTCATTGTGCCATACTTATACTGCAATCTTTAATAAACTCTCCTCATTGTGCCATACTTATACTGCAATCTTTAATAAACTCTCCTCATTGTGCCATACTCATACTGCAATCTTTAATAAACTCTCCTTATTGTGCTACTTGTCCTGTTGTACTATCCCAAACCTTTTTATTTTTATTGTTAATTCAATTCACCTTATTGTGCCTATTCTTTAATGTGCAATAAACTCTCCTCATTGTACCATACTCATACTGCAATCTTTAATAAACTCTCCTTTATAAATTGTGCCATACTTCTGTAATGTGCCCTCAAAAAATCCCCTCATTGTGTCTATTATTTATTATGTGCAATAAACTCTCCTCATTGTGCCATACTTATACTGCAATCTTTAATAAACTCTACTCATTGTGCCATACTTATACTGCAATCTTTAATAAACTCTCCTCATTGTGCCATACTTATACTGCAATCTTTAATAAACTCTCCTCATTGTGCCATACTTATACTGCAATCTTTAATAAACTCTCCTCATTGTGCCATACTCATACTGCAATCTTTAATAAACTCTCCTTATTGTGCCATACTTATACTGCAATCTTTAATAAACTCTCCTTATTGTGCTATACTTATACTGCAATCTTTAATAAACTCTCCTTATTGTGCTATACTTATACTGCAATCTTTAATAAACTCTCCTCATTGTGCCATACTCATACTGCAATCTTTAATAAACTCTCCTTATTGTGCCATACTTATACTGCAATCTTTAATAAACTCTCCTCATTGTGCCATACTCATACTGCAATCTTTAATAAACTCTCCTTATTGTGCCATACTTATACTGCAATCTTTAATAAACTCTCCTTATTGTGCCATACTTATACTGCAATCTTTAATAAACTCTCCTTATTGTGCTATACTTATACTGCAATCTTTAATAAACTCTCCTTATTGTGCTATACTTATACTGCAATCTTTAATAAACTCTCCTCATTGTGCCATACTCATACTGCAATCTTTAATAAACTCTCCTTATTGTGCCATACTTATACTGCAATCTTTAATAAACTCTCCTTATTGTGCTATACTTATACTGCAATCTTTAATAAACTCTCCTCATTGTGCCATACTCATACTGCAATCTTTAATAAACTCTCCTCATTGTGCCATACTTATACTGCAATCTTTAATAAACTCTCCTCATTGTGCCATACTTATACTGCAATCTTTAATAAACTCTCCTTATTGTGCCATACTTATACTGCAATCTTTAATAAACTCTCCTCATTGTGCCATACTCATACTGCAATCTTTAATAAACTCTCCTTATTGTGCTATACTTATACTGCAATCTTTAATAAACTCTCCTCATTGTGCTATACTTATACTGCAATCTTTAATAAACTCTCCTTATTGTGCCATACTTATACTGCAATCTTTAATAAACTCTCCTTATTGTGCCATACTTATACTGCAATCTTTAATAAACTCTCCTCATTGTGCCATACTTATACTGCAATCTTTAATAAACTCTCCTTATTGTGCCATACTTATACTGCAATCTTTAATAAACTCTCCTTATTGTGCTATACTTATACTGCAATCTTTAATAAACTCCCCTCATTGTGCCATACTTATACTGCAATCTTTAATAAACTCTCCTCATTGTGCCATACTTATACTGCAATCTTTAATAAACTCTCCTTATTGTGCCATACTCATACTGCAATCTTAAATAAACTCTCCTCATTGTGCCATACTTATACTGCAATCTTTAATAAACTCTCCTTATTGTGCCTATTCTTTAATGTGCAATAAACTCTCCTTATTGTGCCTATTCTTTAATGTGCAATAAACTCTCCTCGTTGTGCCATACTCAAAAACTGTTATGTGAAACAACTATCCTCATTGGGACATTCTCAATATTTAATTTCAATGTGAAATAATGCGACCAATACATAATTTTCTGTAAACCCAAAAAATATATTTATTTCAAATAATAAATTATGAATAAATTAACAAATAAATAAGAAAAGAAAACTAAATCAAAGTCTTTCAAAAGCTTCTCTTGAGGCAATAACTTTATTTAAAAGTTCACATACTTTTGTCTCCGTTTCTTTCAAGAAAGTAATGATTTATTTTTTCGGAACTATTGCTGTTGTTTCTGAAAATTGTTTTTTAAAAAATGATTAATCGTTTTCTGGTCTGTCAGCATCAAAATGTATCCAAATTATCTAAAGATCGATCAAGCTATCTATCTAGTGCTCAATATTACTGTATGCCAAATTCTCGCTATATCTATCTATTGATCTATCTATCTATTGATCTATCTTTTTATCTATCACTCTATCATTCTATCTATCTGTATTTCCAAAAAGATTAATATCTTCATTTCAATCCAACAGTATTTCAAATGATCTACATGTCTATCGATTGATCTATCTATCTATTGATCTATCTATTTATCTATCACTCGATCTATCTGTCTGTATTTCCAAAAAAAATAATATCTTCATTTCAATCAAACAGTATCTCAAATGATCGACATGTCAATCGATTGATCTATCAATCTATTGATCTATCTATTTACCTATCACTCTATCTATCTTAATTTCAGTCTAATGATGTATCTATTTTTTTAATCAACTTACCTTCTTCTGACGTCTCCTTTTCCTCCTCCTCGGCCACGCCAGGACTACTCTCTTGTCCCAAAGTTGACACCTCTGCCAAATAAAAAATATAAAAATTACAAATTGTTTATGGAATAACTAGTTACATGTAAACATACTTTCAATCACTATCTATCGATATATCTATCGTTATTTCTATTGATCTATCGATCTATCTTCCATTGTTGATGTTGATGCCACCCAAATAGGGACACCCACTATTGCGGCGATTTCAGAACCACCTGATATAGACATGGGTCAAGGACATGCATCACATCCAAATTCTATTTACATTAGCAGAAGGCCAGAGCTACAATCGATTAATGAAATGGCTTCTTCTTACAGACTTGAACAAAAAGAATATTATGAACGCAAAATGATAAGCAAAGAGAAAAGAAACACTCTATTGAATGAGCAAAATAATATATTGAGGGCAAGAAATCAGTTGTTGATCAAAAACAATGAATTATTGTGTGACCTTGTAAAGAAAATGGAAAAAAAATCACATATGGTAACACGCTAATTTAAAATAATTATGCTGTACATATAGCCTTAAAGGAGTATTTTTCCTTAATAAAATGAACAATTTTCCATTGTTTACAACAAATAAAAATGATTTCTCATCTCATGTAGGCTTTTGATTGTACTGTGACTCCATGTTTCACAAAAATTAATACAATAAATAACATCAATAAACGATACTTGTATTGAATAATCCAAAACTTTAATTAGATCTATTTTGAACAAGTCAACAACACACCACAAATACTTCGAAATTCCATGTTAATAATTGCAAAGTTGTTTTCTTTCCTGTAGAATGGAGAGAAATATATTGGGTAATATAAGCTGGAAAATTAGGTGGAAATATAATAACTTTCAATTTTCATATGATAAAAACAAAGATACCCAAATAAAAAATAGCAATATCACTTTGGAGGGAGGAACTCTTTTAAACTCTTTCAACTCTGCATAGCTTATAAAAAAGTTAGAAACAAAATACTTACAGGTGAAGAATCTCTCTATTATCTCTTTACAATTAGAAACTCCAGTTTGGGTAGTATTTTGTAAGACATCAGGGGGTCGATCCGATATAAATCGTCGCCCGCAAAAGCCGGCGACGCCAATATTTACGCTGATTTGGTATCCTATATACGGCGTAACCTAGAAGTTACGCGCGTATATTTCTGCCGTCGCCCGTAGTTTTTTGGGCCATAGGCAGGTATACCAAACCAGCGCAGTTTGGTATCCAATATGCAGCGTAAGGACTTAAGTGGCGAAAATGGAGAAAACTTACTCCATTTTCACCTCGCCACAAAAAGCAGCCGTAAGAAGCCTTACGCTGACTATTGGAGCCCCGTAACTCCCTAAACTGGCTGCTAAAATAAACCTAACGCATGCGCAATGTCTATCTCCCTGTCAACCGCGATCTGCTAAAATAAACCTAACACCTAACGCATGCGCAATGTCTATCTCCCTGTCAACCGCGATCCCCCCCCCCCCGAAATCCCTAATAAAGTTATTACCCCCTAAACCGCCGCTCCCGGACCCCGCCGCCATCTACATAAACTAACCCCCTACTGTGAGCCTCTAAAACCGCCGCCATCTACCTTATCTATCCCCTAATCTGACCCCTTACACCGCCGCCACCTATATAAAAATTATTAACCCTAATCTAATCCCCCTATACCGCCGCCAGCTATATTAATATTATTAACCCCTAATGTAAGCCACTTACACCTCCGCTATCTCTATTAAAATGATTAACCCCTAATTTAATCTACCTACCCCGCCGCCAGCTATATTATCTATATTAACCCTAAGTATATTATAGTTAATATAGTTATTACATTATATATATTAACTATATTAACACTAATTATATTAGGGTTAATATAGTTAATATAGTTACTATAGTATTTATATTAACTATATTAACTCTATCTAACCCTAACACCCCTAACTAAATTTATATTAAATTAATCTAATTCATTTATAAACTAAAATATTCCTATTTAAATCTAAATACTTACCTATAAAACAAACCCTAAGATAGCTACAATATAATTAATAATTACATTGTAGCTATGTTAGGGTTAATATTTATTTTACAGGTAAATTGTTAATTATTTTAACTAGGTATAATAGATATTAAATAGTTATTAACTATTTAATATCTACCTAGTTAAAATAATTACCCAATTACCTGTAAAATAAATCCTAACCTAAGTTACAAATACACCTACACTATCAATAAATTTAATAAACTACAAACATCTATCTAAAAATACAATTAAATTAACTAAACTAAATTACAAAAAAAAACAAACACTAAATTACAAAAAATAAAAAAAAGATTACAAGATATTTAAGCTAATTACACCTATTCTAAGCCCCCTAATAAAATAATAAACCCCCAAAATAAAAAAAATTCCCTGCCCTATTCTAAATTAAACAAATTTCAAAGCTCTTTACCTTACCAGCCCTTAAAAGGGCCTTTTGTGGGGCATGCCCCAAAGAATTCAGCTCTTTTGCATACAACAAATACAATCCCCCCCCCATTACAACCCACCACCCACATACCCCTATTCTAAAACCACCCAAACCCCCCCTTAAAAAAGCCTAACACTACCCCCCTGAAGATCTCCCTACCTTGTCTTCACCACACCGGGCCGAACTCCTGATCCGATCCGGGCGATGTCTTCCTCCAAGCGGCAAAGAAGAATTCTTCCTCCGGCGATGTCTTCCTCCAAGCGGCAAAGAAGAATTCTTCCTCCGGCGACGTCTTCCTCCAAGCGGCAGCAAAGTCTTCATTCTTCCGGCGGCATCTTCAATCTTCTTTCTTCGCTCCGCCGCCGCGGAGCATCCATCCTGGCCGACTGCTGTACTTGGAATGAGGTACCTTTTAAATGACGTCATCCAAGATGGCGTCCGCCGAATTCCGATTGGCTGATAGGATTCTATCAGCCAATCGGAATTAAGTTAGAAAAATCTGATTGGCTGATTGAATCAGCCAATCAGATTCAAGTTCAATCCGATTGGCTGATCCGAACAGCCAATCAGATTGAGCTCGCATTCTATTGGCTGATCGGAACAGCCAATAGAATGCAAGCTCAATCTGATTGGCTGATTGGATCCTATCAGCCAATCGGAATTCGGCGGACGCCATCTTGGATGACGTCATTTAAAGGTACCTCATTCCAAGTACAGCAGTCGGCCAGGATGGATGCTCCGCGGCGGCGGAGCGAAGAAAGAAGATTGAAGATGCCGCCGGAAGAATGAAGACTTTGCTGCCGCTTGGAGGAAGACGTCGCCGGAGGAAGAATTCTTCTTTGCCGCTTGGAGGAAGACATCGCCGGAGGAAGAATTCTTCTTTGCCGCTTGGAGGAAGACATCGCCCGGATCGGATCAGGAGTTCGGCCCGGTGTGGTGAAGACAAGGTAGGGAGAACTTCAGGGGGGTAGTGTTAGGCTTTTTTAAGGGGGGTTTGGGTGGTTTTAGAATAGGGGTATGTGGGTGGTGGGTTGTAATGGGGGGGGGATTGTATTTGTTGTATGCAAAAGAGCTGAATTCTTTGGGGCATGCCCCACAAAAGGCCCTTTTAAGGGCTGGTAAGGTAAAGAGCTTTGAAATTTGTTTAATTTAGAATAGGGCAGGGAATTTTTTTTATTTTGGGGGTTTATTATTTTATTAGGGGGCTTAGAATAGGTGTAATTAGCTTAAATATCTTGTAATCTTTTTTTTATTTTTTGTAATTTAGTGTTTTTTTTTTTTTGTAATTTAGTTTAGTTAATTTAATTGTATTTTTAGATAGATGTTTGTAGTTTATTAAATTTATTGATAGTGTAGGTGTATTTGTAACTTAGGTTAGGATTTATTTTACAGGTAATTGGGTAATTATTTTAACTAGGTAGATATTAAATAGTTAATAACTATTTAATATCTATTATACCTAGTTAAAATAATTAACAATTTACCTGTAAAATAAATATTAACCCTAACATAGCTACAATGTAATTATTAATTATATTGTAGCTATCTTAGGGTTTATTTTATAGGTAAGTATTTAGATTTAAATAGGAATATTTTAGTTTATAAATGAATTAGATTAATTTAATATAAATTTAGTTAGCGGTGTTAGGGTTAGATAGAGTTAATATAGTTAATATAAATACTATAGTAACTATATTAACCCTAATATAATTAGGGTTAATATAGTTAATATATATAATGTAATAACTATATTAACTATAATATACTTAGGGTTAATATAGATAATATAGCTTGCGGCGGGGTAGGTAGATTAAATTAGGGGTTAATCATTTTAATAGAGATGGCGGCGGTGTAAGGGGCTTACATTAGGGGTTAATAATTTTAATATAGATGGCGGCGGTGTTAGGGGCTCACTTTAGGGGGTTATAGATATAATATAGCTGGCGGCGGGGTACGGGAGCGGCGGTTTAGGGGTTAATAACTTTATTAGGTTGCGGCGGGGTACGGGAGCGGCGGTTTAGGGGTTAATAGCTTTTTTATTGTTAGGCTAGTGAGGGGGGATAGCGGATAGAGGGTTAGACAGTGCGGTCTATGTTAGGGAGGCGTGTTAGACAGTGCGGGCTATGTTAGGGAGGCGTGTTAGACAGTGCGGGTGTTTTAGACTTTAGTCAGGTTTTATAGGCGCCGGCAGTTTCTAACGTGGCGCAAGTCACTGGCGACGCCAGAAATTTGTACTTGCGCAGATTTCTGGACATCGCTGGTTTGTCAGACTTACAGCACGTTAGCATCTGACGGCGACCTATATGGGATAGCTCGAGTTGCGAGCTGAAACTGCGGGCGACGCCGGTTCCCTCGCTTGCGCCGCAAACTGCGATCTATATCGGATCGCGCCCCAGGTGGGGAATAATCATCCGGTTGCAAATCCATCATTTCTACATCTCCACACCGGACTGCCATGTTGTGTAGCAAACAACATACAAGTATGATGTTATTAACCTTTTCAGGGCAATACATCAAAACACCACCAGTGTGGTCCAATGCCCGAAAACGCATTTTCAGAACTCCAAATGTCCTCTCAACTGCACTCCTTGTGCTACGATGTGTCTCGTTGAAACAAATTTCTGAATTGTTGTTTGGATTTGGTACTGGCGATAAAAGCCATGGTCGACAAGGATAGCCGCTATCAGCTATAAAAAAAAATGTTACCTATTAATTGATATGTACTAAATAATATTATTACAATCACTGATAATACAACCCTTGCTTTACACCTTCAATGTTACCTATATATATATATAACTATATATATTAATTTAAATATGAATATATAAACAGGTATATTGAGATACATCGCACTTACCTAATAGCCATCCATGTGGCATTTCACTTTGTTCAAAAGAGGAATATAATAGTGATTGCTTTAGTATGTGGTAATCATAGCATGAACCAGGAAAACCAGACCTGACTTCTCAAATCTGAAGCTTTGCATCACACACCGCTTAGATATTGAAGGAGTGTTTGTGTTTCCCAAAAAAGAGGGAACTTTCCGCACGATTTTAGACTTAAAATGTCTAAACAAATTCCTCAAGGTTCCATCGTTCAAGATGGAAACCATTCAGACAATTCTTCCTTTGATCCAAGAGGGTCAGTATATGACGACCATAGATTTGAAGGACGTTTACATACATGTTCCCATCCACAGGGATCATCACAAGTTTCTAAGATTTGCATTTCTGGATCGTCACTTTCAGTTTGTGGCCTTGCCTTTTGGCCTGGCTACAGCTCCCAGAATATTCTCAAAGGTTCTAGGGGCCCTTCTTGCGGTGGTCCGGTCAAGGGGCATAGCAGTGCCCCCATATCTGGACGACATTCTAATTCAGGCTCCCTCCTTTCCAAAGGCGGCATCTCACACAGAGATGTTACTCTCCTTCCTCCGGTCTCACGGTTGGAAGGTAAATGTGGAAAAGAGTTCTCTGGTTCCAGCAGCAAGAGTTGTGTTCTTTAGGACGATTATAGACTCTGTTCTGATGAAGATATTCATGACGAAGACCAGAACAGTCAAGCTCCTATCAGCTTGTCGAGTCCTTCAGGAGACACTTTGTCCTTCAGTTGCTCAGTGTATGGAAGTAATTGGATTGATGGTGGCAGCCATGGACATCGTGCCATTTGCTCGTTTTCATCTAAGAGCTTTACAGTTATGCATACTCAATCAGTGGAACGGAGATTATCTGGATCTTTCTCCAAAGATAGTGTTGGATCAGAAGACAAAGGATTCTCTTCATTGGTGGCTTTCTCTGGAGCAACTGTCCCGGGGCACGTGCTTTCGGAGACCATCTTGGGTGATAATGACTACAGGCGCCAGCTTGGTGGGCTGGGGGGCAGTCTGGAAATCCCTCAAAGCTCAGGGTCTTTGGACTCAGGAGGAGTCCAAACTACCGATCAACATTCTGGAGTTGAGAGCAATTTACAATGTGCTTTTAGCTTGGCCTCAGTTGGCCTCGAACCAGTTCATCAGATTCCAATCAGACAACATAACATCAGTAACGTACATCAACCATCAGGGGGGGAACACGAAGTTCCCTAGCGATAAGGGAGGCGTCTTGGATCATTCAGTGGGTGGAAGACCACTGTTGTCTGTCAGCCATCCACATCCTGGGAGTAGACAACTGGGAAGCGGATTTTCTAAGCAGGCAAACTTTCCATCGGGGGGAATGGGAACTCCATCCGGAAGTGTTCTCCAAACTGGTATCCAGATGGGGGATGCCGGAGTTGGATCTCATGGCGTCCCGCCAAAATGCAAAGCTTCCAAGGTAAAGTTCCAGGTCAAGGGATTCTCATGCCTTTCTAATAGACACCCTGGTGTTTCCGTGGGACTTTCAGTTGGCTTATCTTTTTCCTCCGCTTGCCCTCCTGTCTTGGATGATTGCCTGCATAAGACAAGAACGAGCATTGGTTATTCTAATCGACCCTGCTTGGCCTTGAAGAATCTGGTATGCAGATCTAGTGGATATGTCAAATCTACCTCCATGGAAGCTTCCCCTGAGGAAGGACCTTCTTCTTCAGGGACCTTTTCTTCATCCAAATCTCGTTTCTCTTAAGCTGACTGCTTGGAGATTGAACTCTTGATTCTATCTAAGCGAGTTTTTTCAGGGTCAGTGATTCAGACACTGATCCAGGCTCGTAAGCCAGTCACTAGAAGGATTTACCATAAGATATGGAGAAAATATCTTTTTTGGTGTGAAGCTAAGGGATATTCTTGGAGTAAGGTTAGGATCCCAAGAATATTATCCTTTCTTCAGGAGGGTCTGGATAAAGGCTGGTCTGTTTTTATCAGTCCTTTTACACAAATGTTTGGCAGATGTGCCAGACGTTCAGTCTTTTTGTCAGGCCTTAATCAGAATTAGGCCGGTATTTAAGGTGATTGCTCCTCCTTAGAGCCTTAATCTTGTGCTTAAGGTTTTACAACAGCGTCCGTTTGAGCCAATGCATTCCCTTGACATTAAACTTTTGTCTTGGAAAGTTTTGTTCTTGTTGGCTATTTCTTCTGCTCAGAGAGTATCTGAACTCTCCGCTTTACAGTTTGATTCTCCTTATCTCATTTTTCATGCTGATAAGGCTGTTCTTCGTACTAAGTTGGGATTCCTTCCCAAGGTTGTATCTACTAAGAATATTAATCAGGAAATTGTTGTTCCTTCCCTGTGTCCGAAGCCTTCTTCAGACAATGAGTGCTTGCTGCATAATCTGGATGTGGTTCGCGCTCTTAAGTTTTACTTGGAAGCGACTAAAGACTTTCGGAAGTCTTCAGCTTTATTTGTTTTTCTGGGAATTATAGTGGTCAGTGAGCGTCTGCCTCTACTCTAGCTCTTTGATTAAGGAGTGTGATTTGCAGGGCTTATGAATCATCTGGGAAACAGCCTCCAGAGAGGATTAAGGCTCATTCTACCAGAGCCATAGCCTCTTCTTGGGCTTTCAAAAATTAAGCCTCTATGGAGCAGATTTGCAAAGCTGCAACTTGGTCGTCTTTGCATACTTTTTCAAAATTTTACAGATTTGATACTTTTGCCTCGGCTGAGGCAGCTTTTGAGAGATCTGTTTGGTTTTTTATCCCTCCCTATTCATCTGTGTACTCTAGCTTGGGTATTGGTTCCCAACAATAATTAAAATGAACCCGTGGACTCACCACATCTTTAGAAGAAAACAAAATGTATACTTACCTGATAAATTTATTTCTTCAAGATGTGGTGGGTCCACGAACCCACCCTTTGTTTTTTGGGTAATTGTTTTAGGTTTTTTACTAAACCCCAGTCACCTCCGCACCTTGTGTTACTTTCCTTTCTCCATTTACTTTCGGTCGAATGACTGGGGTTTATGGGTAGGGAAGTGATACTTAACAGTTTTTACTGTGGTGCGCTTTGCCTTCTCCTGCTGGCAAGGAGTAGTATTCCCAACAGTAATTACATATGAAGATGTCCACAGCACAAATGATATAAAAAGTGTCTTTATTGACAAAAAATCAGCAACGTTTCGTCAACGATAGCATGATTAAGTGACAACAGTCACGAAACGTTGCTGATTTTTTGTCAATAAAGACACTTTTTATATCATTTGTGCTGTGGACATCTTCATGTGTGGTTATATTTGTGGAATTGGCAGATTTCCACTGTCTTCACGAGCACTGTATGATCCGGCAGCTGTTCCTAATTTCACTTGGCCCAACAGTAATTAAGATGAACCCGTGGACTCACCACATCTTGAAGAAATACATTTATCAGGTAAGCATAAATTTTGTTTTTAAACAACTTTATTTACTTTTATAATCAAATTTGCTTTGTTCTCTTAATTGAAAGCTAAACCTAGGTAGGCTCATATGCTAATTTCTAAGTCCCTAAAGGCCACCTCTTATCTGAATGCATTTGACAGCTTTTCACAGCTAGACGGCGTTAATTCATTTGTATCATATAAATAACATTGTGCTCATGCACGTGGAGTTATTTAAGAGTCAGCACTAATTGCCTGAAGTGCAAGTCTGTCAAAAGATCTGAGATAAGGAGGCAGGAAGCAGAAGCTTATTAGAAGCTTAGCAGAACAAGAGAATTACAGAGGTAAAAAGTACATTTCTATAACAGTGCTGATTATGCAAAACTGGGGAATGGTAAATAAATGGATTATCTATCTTTTTAAACAAACAATAAAAATTTTGGTGTTTACTATCCCTTTAAATAGAAACTATCTTTAGATAGATTTTTCCTCAAAAAATAATTTTATTTAAACAAAAATTAAATTTAAAAAAAATAAATCAGATTTTTGGGGATTTAAAAATAAATATATATATATATATATATATATATATATATATATATATATATATATATATATATAGTTAGTCGTATGCAAAAGTTTAGGCACCCCTGACAATTTCCATGATTTTCATTTATAAATAATTTGGGTGTTTGGATCAGCAATTTCATTTTGATCTATTAAATAACTGAAGGACACAGTAATATTTCAGTAGTGAAATGAGGTTTATTGGATTAACAGAAAATTTGCAATATGCATCCAAACGAAATTAGACAAGTGCATAAATTTGGGCAGCCTTGTCATTTTGTTGATTTGAATACCTGTAACTACCTAGCACTGATTATTGGAACACACAATTGGTTTGGTGCATCCAATCATGAGAAAAGGTATTTAAGGTGGCCAATTGCAAGTTGTTGTTTTCTTTGACTCTCCTCTGAAGAGTGGCAACATGGGGGCATCAAAACAACTCTCAAATGACCTGAAAACAAAGATTGTTCAACATTATGGTTTAGGGGAAGGCTCCAAAAAGCTATTGCAGAGATTTAAGCTGTCAGTGTCCACTGTAAGGAACATATTGAGGAAATGGAAGACCACAGGTACAGTTCTTGTTAAGGCCAGAAGTAAAATATCGGAGAGGCAAAGGATGGTGAGAACGGTTAAAAACAGCCCACAGACTACCTCCAAAGACCTACAACATCATCTTGCTGCAGATGGTGTCACTGTGCATCATTCAACAATTCAGCATATGGGAGAGTGATGCGGAAGAAGCCTTTTCTGCACACACGCCACAAACCGAGTCGCTTGAGGTATGCAAACACACATTTGGACAAGTCAGCTTCATTTTGGAAGAAGGTGCTGTGGACTGATGAAACAAATATTGAGTTATTTGGTCTTAACAAAGGACGTTATGCATGGCGGCAAAAGAACATAGCGTTCCAAGACAAACACTTGCTAGCCACAGTAAAATTTGGTGGATGTTCCATCATGCTGTGGGGGTGTGTGGCCAGTGCCGGTACTGGGAATCTTGTTAAAGTTGAGGGTTGCATGGATTCCACTCAATATCAGCAGATACTTGAGAATAATGTTGAGGAATCTGTCACAAAGTTGAAGTTACACCGGAGCTGGATATTTCAACAAGACAACAACCCAAAACACTGCTCAAAATCTACTCTGGCATTTATGCAGCGGAACAAGTACAATGTTCTGGAATGGCAATCCCAGTTCCCAGACCTGAATATCAATGAAAATCTGTGGGGTGATTGGAAGTGGGTTGTCCATGCACGGCAACCATCAAACCTAACTGTACTGGAGATATTTTGCAAGGAGGAATGGTCCAAAATACCTTCATCCAGAATCCAGACACTCATTACAGGCTATAGGAAGCATCTAGAGGCTGTTATTTCTGCTAAAGGAGGTTCTATTAAATATTGATGCAATATTTCTGTAGGGGTGCCCAAATTTATGCACTTGTCTAATTTCGTTTTGATGCATATTGCACATTTTCTGTTAATCCAATAAACCTAATTTCACTACTGAAATATTACTGTGTCCTTCAGTTATTTGATAGATCAAAATAAAATTGCTGATCCAAACACCCAATTATTTATAAATGAAAATCATGGAAATTGTCAGGGGTGCCTAGACTTTTGCATACGACTGTATGTATGTATGTATGTATATATATATATATATATATATATATATATATATATATTTTATTTTATTTTTTCCATTCATTGATGTTTATCCACCCTGTTGGTAATGTACTGCTCTCATCTCATATTATAATAAAAAGGGACATTATTTTATTAATTTACAAGCTGTAATACCAAAGAGCATCTTTTTATTATTAGCACCCTTGGAGTTATCTTTAGCTGGGATGACCCCTTTTTCAGCATCACAGATTTCCCTTCAGGCAGTATTACTTTTGTTGCCATGGGAACACTAATGTGTGAACAATGCAATCAGCCTTGTAGTGCTGTTGTATTCACTAGCGCTTGAAAAGGAATCCACTTGGAAAAAGAGAGATTATTAGGACATTATTTTCATGTTTATGTAATATATAACATTGGTTTTAGTCTCCATAAAATTTGTTAACAGAAAGCTAATTTACTTAACAGAAGTTTCTTATCTTTCTGGTCCAAAATGTTCATCTAGGGTTTGCCGTTTAAACTTCATGTGTAGAGGAGAATTGTCTGTAGTTGTATGGCATACTTCTCAAAATTGTCTGCTTTGGTTTCAAAATCAATTCTGAGGCCATCTTTTTGTTATTTAGGGGCCGAATTATCAGGCCATTGACACCCCCTGCTAGCAGCCGATTGGCCGCGAATCTGCAGGGGGCAGCATTGCACAAGTAGTTCACCAGAACTGCTTGTGCAATAATAAATATGCTGTCGGCATTTATCGATGTGCGGCGGAGATGATATGCTACATCGTATAATGTCCGTCCGCACTTTAATCGGCCCCCAAGTCTGTTCTCTCATTGGATCCCATTTATCAAGCCATCAAGTTGTAACACGAGTCATCTTGGCCCCTATTTAAGAAAGGTCTTGCGGACCTGATCCGACACTGCGGATCAGGTCCGCAAGACCTCGCTGAATGCGGAGAGCAATCCGCTCTCCGTATTCAGCATTGCACCAGCAGCTCACAATCGTACACCAGCAGCTCACAATCGTATTCGATCGGGTTGATTTCTGGCGATTAGGCGGACAGGGTTATGGAGCAGCAGTCTTTAGACAGCAGCTCCATAACTTGTGTTTCTGGCGAGTCTGAAGACTCGCCAGAAACACGGGCCCACAAGCTCCCTACGGAGCTTGTTAAATGGGCCCCCTTGTGTCAACATCTGTGCATTAATTATAATTCAAGTTAACAGCGATCTCTATTAAAAATGATAGGGCATTCAAGTTATTGGATATATGTGCTATCACCATTAATGTTAGATTGTGCCATTTAATACTCTGTTTATCAAAATTGGCTTTAATTTATTCAATATGTTCATGTGTATATCCACATTTAGATCTGCGATTTTCATTTGACAGCTTTTAGATGGCGTTCACAATAAAAATCAATGGGGCATCCGTATAGATGTCTTGAATATCAAAACAGGCATTGTGTCGGAGCTGTATAAAGGGTCAGCTTAACAGTTCCCCTTCACTACTTTATCAATTGTCATTGTGCTGCCCATAAGCTTTACATATAATGTTCTCATTAGAATTTGATTCTTTTTTTGGAATTAGATATCATGGTAGTTTTATTATGGTTAGAATAAATTGTCATATTAAGAGGATATGTACATTTATTACTCCTATATTTCAATGCACAACAAATTATATTAAGCAACAAACATCTTTAAAGAAATGACACCTGTGGAAGAGGCGTGGCCTTGAAACGCATTGTGTTTAGAGTCTGGCCAGACTGTGTAATTGACAACACTGCTACTAAACTAAAGAGACACTCAAGTCAAAATTAAGCTTTCATTATTAAGACAGATCAGCAATTTAAAAACAACTTTCCAATTTACTTACTATTAACAAAATGTGCACAGTCTCTTTTTATTTACAATTTTTGAGTCACCAGCTCCTACTGAGCATGTGTAAGAGTTCACAGAATAAACATATATGCATTTGTGATTGGCTGATGGCTGTCACATGGTACGTGTATGCATTTGTGATTGGCTGATGGCTGTCACATGATACAAAGGGAGTGGAAATAGACATAACTTTTAAAATTGTCATAAAATAAATCTACTACTCATTTGAAGTTAATGCTATTGCATTGTCTTGTTATCTTGCATTTGTTGATTATGTAAATCTACTGTGTTTACTGGTCCTTTAAGCAAATGCACTTGAGGAAAAGGCGTGGCCTTAAAACTCAGTGTGTTAAGAGTCTGGCCAGACTATTTGTGCAATTGGCAACGGTTCTGCTACATTAAACAAAAAACAGTTGATGAAGAGGCGTGGTCTTGAAAAGCATATAATTTAAGAGATGTAACTTTCCTCATTAGAATGAGTGCCATCTTGGGTTTGTGGATATAAGACAATAACAAAATTTATGCTTACCTGATAAATTTATTTCCGGATATCGTGAGTCCACAGCATCATCAATTACTGTTGGGAATACCACTCCTGGCCAGCAGGAGGAGGCAAAGAGCACCACAGCCAAGCTGTTAAGTTTCACTTCCCTTCCCACAAACCCCAGTCATTCGACGGTAGGTAAATGGTAAAAGAGAAGCAACACAAGGTGTAGAGGTGCCTGAGGTCTTAGACAAAAATAACTGTCTTAAATAAAAGCGGGGCCGAGGACTCACCATTTACAGAAAGAAAGAAATTTATCAGGTAAGCATACGATATGTTGAGTCCACGGCATCATCAATTACTGTTGGGAATCAATATCCAAGCTAAAGGACACAGATGATTAGGGAGGGACAAGACAGGTAACCTAAACAGAAGGCACCACTGCTTGAAAAACCTTTCTCCCAAAAGTAGCCTCAGCTGAGGCAAAAGTATAGAAATTGGAAAATTTGGAAAAAGTATGCATAGAAGACCAAGTTGCCGCCTTACAAATCTGTTTCATAGAAGCTTCATTCTTGAAAGCCCAAGAAGACGAGACAGCCCTGGTAGAATGAGCTGTAAGTCTTTCAGGTGGCTGCTGTCCAGCAGTGTTAATTTTGACGGCAAATTTCTATTTAGTCTTAGTTTTAGTCTTTTGACTAAAATTCCATTTTAGTTTTAGTCGTATTTTAGTCATCTGAATTGCTTTAGTTTTAGTCTAGTTTTAGTCGACTGAATCTCCAGTAGATTTTAGTCGACTAAATCTCCAGTAGATTTTAGTTGACTAAAATCTTAGGGGTGTAGTTAAAGTGTAATGCATTATTTAAGCATTTCTCTATAATTTGCAAACTGATTATATACTCCAGGAGTAAACATAACACCTGTTAATATTTATGATATTAAGGTTTAAACATGCAATACAGACACAGATTTAGCCGTTGTGATATGTAACATCTTTATTAAGCTTAAAATTAAATAAAACCAAGTTTCATAAACAAATAGAAGTGCAAGTTTAAAATATAAAAAAAAAACTGTAAACGGCATTGGCTGTATTGAACAAATTACCCATAATAAAAACTTTAACAGTTCTCTGTTACTAATTAAAACAAGTATTAAGTAACTCAACACAACAAAAAGATTCTGCAGCTAGCACAGGCACAGCATAACTTAAACCCATACTTGTGGGTTATGCTTATTTCTATAGGAAGAATCAATTGATTGTTCACAGATTTGAAAAAAATTTGGCAACGATATTAGCACTGCTCTAGAACTTCCAAACTCATTATATACTCCTGGAGTAAAGGTTTATTAACCTGTTTCTATTTATG
Source organism: Bombina bombina (assembly GCF_027579735.1). NCBI lineage: Eukaryota > Metazoa > Chordata > Amphibia > Anura > Bombinatoridae > Bombina > Bombina bombina. The sequence goes on along the minus strand of NC_069510.1, from coordinate 17,764,257 downwards.
GTATTAAGGTTTGAACATGCAATACATATTTACCTGTTGTGGTATATAACATGTCTTTATTTATCTTAAAATCTAATAAAATTAAGTAATTGGATATGGATTAATTTTAACACCTTGCATAAAATGTTTTTGTCAGCAAATTTTGATTTAGTTTTAGTCATAGTCTTTTGACTAAAATGTCATTTTGATTTAGTTTTAGTCATAGTCTTTTGACTAAAATGCCATTTTAGTTTTAGTCGTATTTTAGTCACCAGAATTTCATTAGTTTTATAGTCATTTTAGTCTAGTTTTAGTCGACAAAATTAACACTGCAGTCTCATAGGCCAAACAAATTATACTTCTCAACCAGAAGGAAAGAGAAGCAGCAGTAGCTTTGTGACCCTTACGTTTCCCAGAAAAACAAACGAACAGGGCAGAAGACTGGCGAAAATCTTTAGTCACCTGCAGATAGAATTTCAGAGCATGCACAACATACAGGTTGTGTAACAAACATTCCTTATGACAAGAAGGCTTAGGACATAAAGAAGGAACGACAATTTCCTGATTAATATTTCTATTTGAAACAACTTTAGAAAGAAAACCTAAGTTGGTACGAAGAACCACTTTATCGGCAAGAAAGATAAGATAAGGAGTATCAAACTGCAAAGTTGAGAGTTCTGAGACTCTCTGAGCAGAAGAGATAGCATCAAAACAAAACCTTCCAAGATAACAACTTAATATCTATGGAATACATAGGCTCAAACGGAGCCTGCTGCAAAACTTTAAGAACAAGGTTAAGACTCCAAGGAGGAGAAACAGACTTAAACACAGGCCTGATTCTGACCAGGGCCTGACAAAAAGATTGCACATCTGGCACATCCGCCAGACGCTTATGTAACCAAATGGACAAAGCAGAGATCTGACCCTTCATAGTACTTGCTGACAAACCCTTCTCCAGACCTTCCTTGAGAAATTACAACATTCTAGGAATCCTGACCCTACTCCAAGCGTAACCCTTGAATTCACACCAATAAAGATATTTACACCCTATTTTATGATAAATCTTTCTAGTAACAGGCTTGCAAGCCTGAATTATGGTCTCAATGACCGACTCACGCTTAGACAGAACTAACCATTCAATTTCCAAGCAGTCAGCTTCAGAGAATCTAGATTTGGATGAAGGAAGGGACCCTGAAGTAGAAGGTCCTTCCTGAGAGGCAGTCTCCAAGGTGGAAGAGACAACATCTCCACTAGATCTGCATACCAGATCCTGCGAGGCCACGCAGGAGCTATGAGATTCACAGGCGCTCTCTCCTGCTTGATGCGAGCAATGACTTGTGGAAGGAGAGCAAACAGAGGAAACAGGTATGCAAGACTGAAAATCCAAGGAACCGCCAGTGCATCTATCAGAGCGGCCTATGGATCCCTTGACCTCGAACCCTACCTCGGAGCTTGGTATTCTGCCAAGATGCCATCAGATCCAGCTCCGGCACCCCCCATTTGAGGGTCAAGCTGGAGAACACCTCCAGATGGAGCTCCCACTCCCCTGGATGAAAAGACTATCTGCTCAGAAAATCAGTTTCCCAGTTGTCCACTCCTAGAATGTGGATAGCAGATAGCAATTGTGAGTTTCTGCCCACTGAATAACCCGAGCTACCTCCTTCATGTCTAAGGAACTCAGAGTTCCTCCCTGGTGATTGATGTAAGTCACTGAGGTTATGCTGTCCGACTGGAACCTGATAAACTGGGCTAAAGTTAACTGAGGCCAAACTATCAGTGCATTAAAAATTGCTCTCAACTCCAAGATGTTTATGGGGAGAGCAGATTCCTCCTGAGTCCCTGCGCCTTTAACGAGTCCCAGACTGCTCCCCAGCCCAGCAAACTGGCATCCATGGTCACAATCACCCAGGAAGGTCTCTGGAAGCATGTGCCCTGAGACAGATGGTCCTGAGAAAGCCACCATGGGAGAGAGAGTCTTTTATCAACTGATCTAGATCTATCCTCTGAGACAGATCTGCATAGTCCCCGTTCCATTGTCTGAGCATGCATAACTGCAGAGCTCTCAAATGGAACCAAGCGAATGGGATGATGTCCATGGAAGCTACCATCAGACCAATTACCTCCATACATTGAGCCACTGAAGGTCGAACAGTATACTGCAGAGAGAGGCAAGAAGAAAGGATCTTGGCTTTTCTGACCTCCATCAGAAATATTTTCATAGATAGGGAATCTATTATGGTCCCTAAGAAAACAACCCTTGTAGCTGGAAAAGTGTTTGTCCAGAAAGGCAAATCTCAGAAATTTGTGATGATCCCTGTGAATGGGAACATGAAGGTATGCATCCTTCAGGTCTATGGTTGTCATGAACTGACCCTCTTGGACCAAAGGAAGAATGGAATCGACAAAAGCTTGGATTTAGATGAAACATTCGCTGACCAAGATTTCAACCATAAAGCTCTGCACGCTAATACCGCAAAACCAGATATTTTTGCACCCAACTTGATAACCTACAATGCAGCGTCAGTAATAAAAGAATTGGCTAACTTAAGAGCCTTAATCCTGTCTTGGATCTCCTCCAATTAAGTTTCTGCCTGAAGAGACTCAGACAATGCATCAAACCAATACAGGGAGTGCAGAATTATTAGGCAAATGAGTACAGGGAGTGCAGAATTATTAGGCAAATGAGTATTTTGACCACATCATCCTCTTTATGCATGTTGTCTTACTCCAAGCTGTATAGGCTCGAAAGCCTACTACCAATTAAGCATATTAGGTGATGTGCATCTCTGTAATGAGAAGGGGTGTGGTCTAATGACATCAACACCCTATATAAGGTGTGCATAATTATTAGGCAACTTCCTTTCCTTTGGCAAAATGGGTCAAAAGAAGGACTTAACAGGCTCAGAAAAGTAAAAAATAGTGAGATATCTTGCAGAGGGATGCAGCACTCTTAAAATTGCAAAGCTTCTGAAGCGTGATCATCGAACAATCAAGCGTTTCATTCAAAATAGTCAACAGGGTCGCAAGAAGCGTGTGGAAAAACCAAGGCGCAAAATAACTGCCCATGAACTGAGAAAAGTCAAGCGTGCAGCTGCCAAGATGCCACTTGCCACCAGTTTGGCCATATTTCAGAGCTGCAACATCACTGGAGTGCCCAAAAGCACAAGGTGTGCAATACTCAGAGACATGGCCAAGGTAAGAAAGGCTGAAAGACGACCACCACTGAACAAGACACACAAGCTGAAACGTCAAGACTGGGCCAAGAAATATCTCAAGACTGATTTTTCTAAGGTTTTATGGACTGATGAAATGAGAGTGAGTCTTGATGGGCCAGATGGATGGGCCCGTGGCTGGATTGGTAAAGGGCAGAGAGCTCCAATCCGACTCAGACGCCAGCAAGGTGGAAGTGGAGTACTGGTTTGGGCTGGTATCATCAAAGATGAGCTTGTGGGGCCTTTTCGGGTTGAGGATGGAGTCAAGCTCAACTCCCAGTCCTACTGCCAGTTTCTGGAAGACACCTTCTTCAAGCAGTGGTACAGGAAGAAGTCTGCATCCTTCAAGAAAAACATGATTTTCATGCAGGACAATGCTCCATCACATGCGTCCAAGTACTCCACAGCGTGGCTGGCAAGAAAGGGTATAAAAGAAGAAAATCTAATGACATGGCCTCCTTGTTCACCTGATCTGAACCCCATTGAGAACCTGTGGTCCATCATCAAATGTGAGATTTACAAGGAGGGAAAACAGTACACCTCTCTGAACAGTGTCTGGGAGGCTGTGGTTGCTGCTGCATGCAATGTTGATGGTGAACAGATCAAAACACTGACAGAATCCATGGATGGCAGGCTTTTGAGTGTCCTTGCAAAGAAAGGTGGCTATATTGGTCACTGATTTGTTTTTGTTTTGTTTTTGAATGTCAGAAATGTATATTTGTGAATGTTGAGATGTTATATTGGTTTCACTGGTAAAAATAAATAATTGAAATGGGTATATATTTGTTTTTTGTTAAGTTGCCTAATAATTATGCACAGTAATAGTCACCTGCACACACAGATATCCCCCTAAAATAGCTATAACTAAAAACAAACTAAAAACTACTTCCAAAACTATTCAGCTTTGATATTAATGAGTTTTTTGGGTTCATTGAGAACATGGTTGTTGTTCAATAATAAAATTAATCCTCAAAAATACAACTTGCCTAATAATTCTGCACTCCCTGTAGGCTGCTGCACTCGTCACAGTGGCAATACACACTGCAGGTTGCCATTGGAGGCCTTGATGCACATACATCTTTTTCAAATAGGCCTCCAGCTCATTATCCATTGGATCCTTGAAAGAACAGCTATTCTCAATAGGAATAGTAGTTCTCTTAGCCAAAGTCAAAATCGCCCCTTCCACTTTGGGCACCGTTTGCCATGACTCCTTAATGGATTTAGCCACAGGAAACTTTTTTGAAAACAGGAGATGGAGAAAAAGGAATTCCTGTGCGAAAATTTCCGTAGCACGGTCTGTCACAGGAAACACCACTACAGAGGAAGGAATATCAAAGTATTTATTAAGTTTACTAGATTTCTTAGGGTTCACAGCGACAGAAGTATCGGAGTCGTCCAAAGTAGCCAAAACCTCCTTTAACAAAACACGGAGGTGTTCAAGCTTAAATCTGAAGGGAAACACTTCAGTATCAGAAGAAGGAATTAGACTGTCTGAATCTGAGATTTCACCTACCGAAGTATCAGACTTATGAGAAAGAACAACCTGATAAGCCATAACTGAATCAGAAACCTTACATGAATCTCTAATTTTCCTCTTGCGTTTTCCCTGAAGCATGGGAATAGCAGCTAATGCCTCAGATACCGCAGCAGACACCTGAGCAGCAATTTCTGCATGCAAATAAACTCCTCCTGGAGATTGAGAGGAACTGCAGGGCACTGCATGTGACGCCTCTGAGGCTTGGGACGTTTGAGGAGAAGACTGTGACATAGTCTGAACAGAATCAACCTGAGAGAGTGTTTGCTCAGAATCAAAAAGTTTATCTTTATGCAACAGAGTCCTCTTGGTTATCAAGGCAATTAACTAAAGGAACAAAATCCTGATCCACAGTGGAAATAAAACTTAATTTTCTCACTAAAAGATTTATTCCAGTACTGTCCCTTTAAAAATAACTCCCAAACAGGCAACCTCCAAACAGGTTGCCTGTATGTGCCTCATAAACACTCCAAAAGATCGTTATAAAATTTAAAACATTTAGGAGAAAGTTTTATTTTTTTTTTTTAACATTTTCCGGCAATTAACACAGAAAACTCTCAGACCTCTACACATCAGCGACTAGCTGAGGCGCCTACCTGCCTCCACTGAATATCGGAGCTGAAACTGAGAATCTCTTCTCTAAGACCGCAACCACTCCAGCAACAAGAAGTGACGTATACGTGAATGGCTGAAAACTGTGTCACAGCTTACTAAAAGCACGCACACTCAGCTAACAAATAAAAAACACCTTCCAAACAGATCCGCCTCCCAGCACCATAAAGGTGAAATAGCTTAGACGGAAGAAGCAGCCGAAAAATACTACAATCTGCATGGTCTGACCTAATAAGTGCACCAACACATGAAGCAATAACCCCTGAGCCACCAAATACATTTTTAACCTTATTAAAAATAACGTTACTCTCTGTGTCACAGCCAAGTGCCTGCATACTGCCAAAAACTCCTGAACTCAGGATTAAGGTCCCAGTAATGTGCAAATAAAACTTTTTTTTTTTTTTTTAAGTGCCAGAGACTCTTTCCTGAAGAAAAAAAATTGGCACTTACCTACACTTCTAGCTGTCCGGCAGGAGGACAGCTCACCCGGTTTGAGAGGAAGCCACTCCTCACAGAGACCTGTGGAAAAAAGAAAGATCAGAGTAAACCTACTCAGGCTTTCTATACAGGGGCAGCAATCTGTTAGAAAAACACAGTGAGGCCCACCCCACAAGTTTCTAACTGCTTAAAAGCCACCACTGCCCTATTGAAGAGACTTACGTGGAGTACGGCTAGATCCAGACTTAAGAGGAAAGATCAGAGCAAACCTACTGTGGCTTTCAAAATAATAAAATCTTAATTGAAGAGAAAAAAAAATCAGACACCAAAAACTTAAACTCCTTCTTGCACTGAAGGCAAAGAGAATGACTAGGGTTTGTGGCAAGGGAAGTGATACTTAACAGCTTGGCTGTGGTTCACTTTGCCTCCTCCTGCTGGCCAGGAGTGATATTCCCCGACAGTAATTGATGATGCCGTGGACTCACCATATTTTAGGAAAGAAAAGGGAATTAGCTCCTTGGATATCTGGAACCAAGCTTGCAGGAGATGCTATGTATACAGATATTAGAAACAGGTTGAGGTCGTCACTGGATAAGCAGAAGCAAGCCTTCCAAAGTTCAATAACAGGGTAGCTATCAGCAACAAAACATCACAGCAAAAGTCTGCACCAAATTAATCAGTCCTTAGATCAAGGTACAGGCAAGGATAAGTCTTGGAGCACAAATCAGGATGTGAGCAGGGGTAAAAAAAAAAAAAAATAGTAAAGCGGACCAGAGACAAAAACATGTCAGTTTCATAAGAATAACCAAGCACTAGCTGGCATTAGCAGGGGCCTTTCATCACCACCACTATAGGTCTTGGCACCACAATTGCAGGGTCATTTCCAACATCAGTGTTACAAATAGCACTACCTTTTGCACAGATAACACAGTTGGCAAAGTTAATAGAAGAATTATTCAGTTCCAGTGTGCTAAACTTAGTGTTGTCCTGTGAATCCTCTGCCCATAGCGCACCCTGCACTATCATCAGTGCTATGCCACCTCTCTTTAGTGCAGCCTTGGACTCAAGTAGCGCTAACAGCACCCTTCACATTGTGACCTTGAATCCTTAAACTGCCTCCAGTAGTAGTGGGGGGTAGGGCATCTTACCCACCCTTTTGGATGCATTTTTTTTTTTTTAAACAGGAACAGATAAATAGATTTGCACTGATACCTTTAATCTTCATTTACACTCTTTTTTGCAAATTAGATGTCATAGGCCTCACCATTTAGTCACTCACTGAAATGCAGACAGTTAAAGTAAAGTGTAACGTTAAAGCGGTCTATTTATGACAGTAAACTTGTTAAGATTTTATCTTAGAAGCCACATCTTTCTAGGTCTATAAAGTTTTAATTACTGTAACGTAGATATGCACAGACCAAAAACGAGTTTCAGATGAATCATATGAAATTTAAAAAAAATCCTTTTGTTTCATCTGATCTTCAGTAATGGGGTCATTCGGAATTCTTTTGCTAATGGAAATCCATCTGTCCGCTATCTCCTACTAACATCTTCAGGACAGCAGAGGAGCACTTGGATGGTAAAAAACTTAAAAATGTTAACTTAGGTTAAAGTAGTAGCTTGTGCTACAGCTACAAGAAAATGTATTTTTGTTTTGTTTTAATGGAGCCAGGATTGTCAAGAAGAAAAGTAAAGTTTACAGTCCTGTTTGACCACTCTTTTGCTTAAGACCTACTAATCATCTTGGTTACGTCCTGGGCTCTGTACAGTGTGTTGTGGCAGTGTGTAATTATAAAAATTACTACCCAACCGTTGGGAAGTAACCTAGACAAACAATAACTCTATTGCACTACAATTGGGCCCTAGAAATGGATCCTGCTGAAGTAGTGAATGCTGTAACATCAGGGAAACCTGATGGGAGCTCATGCTGCCCACTTGCAGAGCTTATATAAAACGATCGACCAGGGACAGTAAACACCAGAAATTTTGTTGTTTAAAAAGGTAGATAATCCCTTTATTACCCATTCCCCAATTTTGTATAACCAACACAGTTATAATAATATACTTTTTACCTCTGTGATTACCTTGTATCTATGCCTTTGCAAACTTCCACCTTATTTCAGTTCTTTTGACAGACTTGCATTTTTAGCCAATCAATGCCGACTCCTAGGAGCTTCACGTGCCTGACCTCTATGTTATCTATATGAAACACATGAACTAACGCCCTCTAGTGGTGAAAAACTGTCAAAATGCTTTCAGATTAAAGGCAGTCTTCAAGGTCTAAGAAATTAGCACATGAACCTTCTAGATTTAGCTTTCAACTAAGAATACCAAAAGAACAAAGCAAAATTGGTAATAAAAGTAAATTAGAAAGTCGTTTAAAATTACATGCCATATTTAAATCATGAAAGATTTTTTTTTTACTTTACTGTCCCTTTAATCTCTTGCCCTCCACAACTATGACTTCTACTTCTCGTCTTCCGATGCCTGTCAAGTGTGACAGGAATTCCAAGGAATGTAGAAGGTTTTTGAACTATTGCTTCATCCATTTTCACAATGATCCAGCCACTTTCTCCATACCAGCTTTTCATGTATTTTTTATTTTTCTGCCTAAGAGGAAAGTGTTGGCCTGGGAAAAGAATGACCCAATCCTTGTAGATCCACAAGTGTTTCTTTCAACCTTCCAAACAGTATTTGACAAGCCTGGTCTTGCTGCTGCTGATTGGGTGAAATGGGGGATTAGTTCTTGAGTAGTGCCTATCCTACGGCTATTGTAGAAAAAGAGATTGCAGAAGTGGACAAGATTACTAGGGATTCTTTGCCGTCAAGGAATAGAGTTAGAAATAAGAAAAAAAGTGACTGGTTAGTTTTAGTCTCTAAGTATAGTAAGAACAGTACAGAGATTAAGAGTATGGTACACAGGCATTGGCATATTTTGAAGGATTGCCACCCCAATATGAGTTGTTTTCAGCAAACCCCAATGATCGCCTTTAAAAGAAACCAAAATCTAAAAGATTTACTGGTACAGACTGATATAGGCAACAATAAGAGAACAACTCAGAGTAATATAGCAGAAAAAAATACAGGGTCTTACCCCTGTCTAGGCTGCTTCAGGTGTAGTTCAATGATCAAAGGAGCCACATTCGTTCACCCTAGATCTGGTAAAATATATAAAATGAGTGATTATTACACCTGTAGTTCTACTTATCTGATATATTTTATCAAGTACCCATGTTCACAAATCTACATTGGCGAGACCACAAGGAGGGCTAGTGATCACATTAGGGATCAAAAGTCAAACATTAGATGTGGGGACAAGGATGCCCCTGTATCATCTCATTTTTTTAGAAGCCAACCACTCCATTAGCCAATTGAGGAGGCAGATAATTGATCAGATTAGGATGCCCAGGAGGGGGGTGATAGGGCGCTATTGCTCAAAAGAAGAGAAAATGGTGAGGAGTCATTGCGAGCTCCTGTGTTTTAGAAGCTAACTTGGTATGGTGCTATTAGGGTAATTATATATTATACTAAGGCTATGTATTGAAATCCAAAAGTAATTAGTATATATACACTAACAGGGGTTTCTCTAGGTATTAGAGACTGGCTCTGAATACTATTCAAATAGGCTACCTTCTGTTTCCAAGTACCGGTTAGGAACGCAATTGTTCTAACGGTTACTCAAGATTCAAACATTAGGAAAGCGCCAAATTGTACTAAAACAAGTACCGGGTATCACCCGCTTGCTTAAGCCGGTAACAGACCAAATCTATGCCTTCATAATATCATAAGTTATCGACTAAACAATACTCTCGATAACCCACAAGTAAGATATATACATTTAGTAAATGAGAAGGGCACAGAATTGATTTTACACAACTATTCAAGTTTAGTGACTAAATACTGTGATAAATATTTTACATCACAAAAGTATAACTATAAGAAAGGAAATTATTATTTATTTCCCTAGTCTATGCGAATAAAGCATATAACTAAAATCGAATAGTTGCAGTCAGCTCAAACTTGAAGGTTGAACAATTTATATAACAAATCATATGTCAAAAAATATAATGACAACGGAGATGCTTAAACTTGTAAAGTGATATGTTGAAACACCTAAACACTCATTTGCTAGAACTGACTTAACTGTTTAGTCAAACTCAAATATTAAGCAACGTTATCACAGAGCGCATGTATTTTCTTAAACAGCCTATTCTCAAAATAACTATACAGTCGTTAATTAGCAACATGTTTGCAACTGACTGTGAATAAAAACTTAACTGTTCAATAAGTGATACATGAATTAAGTCCAAATATATATTCTAAGTCCGGCTGACTGATAAACAAAATGACAAATCTGCACTGTCAATAAAAGAGTTAAGATCTCTAACATAACGAACGTTCACACAAACACAGTTGAATCAATTACAATGCAATTTAACAGGTATTTTAACATCAACTGAACTGGGATCTCTACATTTATAACCTAAGAATTGTGCTACATAACGGAACTTCCAACCATATAAGTGTATCCGGTAGTTAAAATTATACAATCGAATCTCAAGTCATAAATAAATATACCTTTTATCTATTTTCGATCTAACCACATTATAGCAACAAAAGTGGTGTAACCCAATAGAGGATTTAAGTATATGATATTGCAATATACCTAAATATAATATAATATATATCAGCAGGGCAGATACAGAATAGACTGTAATTGAGATTCACACAACCAGTGTTTGTTTCGATTATTAACTCACAATCTTAACACATTGTAATATAGTGCATTTAGAACTGATCAAATTGTTACAATCAGAATGGAACGTTACTGTTGCTATACTCCATACTTCAGTTATTAAACTTGCTACAGTAGTGAAGCTGAGGGTATATTATATCCAGTAGGAAGTATCCTTGGACAATTGCAGCACACATCTTTAATATACTATTCGTGTATCTGATCGGGCCATATACTCATCATTGACCAGTTCTAAATTCTTGAGAATATACTATCCCCTGTTAATTACATTTATACTCATATTCCGCCAAGGAGGAGTTAACTTTTTAGTGACCCTCGCAGCGGTCCTATTAGCCCAATACATTGCTTGTCCTATTTCAATTATAGCACCATCCTGGTTAAGTGTTTTTAATCTTTCTTGTTTTCCGCAAATTTTTAGCACTGTGTAACAAATAAATGTTAAGTTTTAATTTAGCTTAGTGTTAGCATAATTGGAGACTTGTACTGTCTCTTTAACATTGTACCACATTTAAATCTACATACATAATCATTTGTTATTTGCTCTCGAGTGCTATAAGTGTACCTCTTTTTTGGTGGTTATTCCTTTAACCACTTCTAGTCTCTAAAAAAGATTATGATATGTCTGTGTATATTTAATCATCTGTATATGTATGCTATGAATCATTCATTCAATTTGATGTGATATGTTTTAATGGGTGCCACTAGGTGGCAAAGTTTGGAATTTGTACAAGTATGCTGTAATAAGTAATTAAGAAACTTGTTGGTACTAGTGTGCAATATAAGTTCATTAAATAATGGTTGTATCATATAGCATGAGTAAGGGTTGAGCGCCCGAAACATTGCTGTTTGATTTACACTCTGGAATAAATTTTGTTGAATAATATAGTGCTGTGAAGCCTGTTTGCTTTTGTGATACTTTGGAGGCTTGCAGTGAGCCTTTGCTTTTAATGTGCACTACCTATGAGACTTTGCAGATTCCTGTTTATACATCGGCTTGCTGCTGCTGCTGAAGACAGTTTACACGACCTTCAACAGGGTACCCAATCTGTGGTTCAATACACAATTGAATTTCAGACTTTAGCTTCAGAGACAAATGGGAACACAGGTGCCCTTAAAGCAGCCTTTCAAAAGGGCTTACGTGACCTTTGAAGGATGAGATTGTGTATCGTGACAAAACTGACAGAGCCTCTTAAAGTCACTGTGGGGTTCCTTCTGTCATTTCTTTTGATATCATATCTGAAACTTCTGTATCTATTATCTTGGAACTACCTTGGTATCAAAAGCACAAATGCCAGTTCTCTTGGTCTGCCAAATAATTAATTTCCTGGGGAACTTCTAGTTCGGATTTAGTTGGTCTGGCGCAGTGTTGGGTTAGCGAATGAGCAATAACTAATAGTTTTGGGGGGTTTTGTTCAGCTCGCCCTATTAGTCTATGAGGAGAAGAAGTTAGCGTGTTTGTGGTATCCGAAGTCTTGAAGTTGGAGCTTCTATGTCTTTCTCGCTTTTTACTTTCAACGTATAATATGCACGCTAATGCGGCCACGATAATATTTTACTTTCAGCACAGTTAGTGTAAGTGCAGAAAAATACATTAGCGCGCCACCTGTAAGCTGGCCCTTATTTGGCAGACGTGGTTTAAATTATTTCCTACATCTGGAGCATTTGCTTTAATGGACCAGAAATTATTTGTCTCATCAGAACATTACATTTGAGTTGCCGATATGCAAATGATCCAGATATAATTTGTATACCATTTATTAGTATACTGCATCCGTTTTTAATAAACACGTACACATGCATCATTCATTGTGCAAAAGCAACATTTCTAATAAACCAAGGGATCCTTTCTAATTACATTCTCTTATCTACAAACTGCTTCACACAGTCACACACATATTCATTGCTTTATTTGCCATTATTTAAAGTTATTGCAACAGCTTTCAATGTATTTTGCTTTGCATAGTGCAAGACTGATAATATAGCTGTTGTTGCATAGATGGAAAGTGTTCATATAGTATTATATAATTACATGTTGCTATCTACAAATGTAGCATAGGTTTGCCTTTTAATAATTAGTAATTATCTCTACCATTGTTATAGTTTCTATGAATTGTATAGGTGGAAATGAATAGTAAGCTGGTGATAATTTACAGCTGGTATGATGTTATTGTAATTGCACTTGATGCATATACAAATGGGCGCTGGAAGATTTTATACAGAGAGCTGCTATATGATTATATATAATGCTATGTGTTTCTTCCAACACTGGATATTTATTCAGGAATAATGTATAATAGACACTTTGCTGGAGTTGGACTCAGCTAAAGCAGATAAATGAGGACTATTACCTGGCCTATTAAATGTATTTTTGAAAAGAATGGACGGTTTCCCATTAGATAGTCATGAAATCTTGAGCATGAGTGATGGAAATGTGTTTTCACTATTAGTACTGATTAAAAGGGACAGTCTGAATCATAAAGTTTCATTTTGACTAGATAGGGCATGTATTTTCACAAAAACATTCCAACTGACTTTTATTATCAAATTTGCATTTTTTATCTTGGTATTCTTAGTTGAAAGCTAAATCCAGGTAGGCTCATATGCTAATTTCTAAGCCCTTATCTGAATGCATTTGACTTTTATTTCACAGCTAGAGGGTGTGCCAAATAGATAACATTGTGCTCACACCCGTGGAGTTACTTATGAGAGGGTACTGATCTGCAGAGGCTTAGATACAAGATAATCACAGAGGTAAAAAATATATTAATATAACAGTGTTGGTTATGCAAAACTGGGGAATGGGTAATAAAGCGATTATCTATCTTTTTAAACAAACAAAAACCTGACGATTAACTATTTTTGTTAAATATATATCTATACCTATATATTTATATGATATACTGTATATATATTGTTTTTTATTATTATTTTTTTAAATCTATGTGAAGAAAAAATATTTTTAATTAAAACACATTAACACACATTAAAAAGGAATACAAATAATATTGCATGTTTCAAGGTATTTGTCTGGGAAGGGTTTAAAAAGTTAGGGATGCACATTCGGATCGTTCGTGAGGAACCGAATGCGGAAGTAAGCAGCGGCTCATGCCCTTCAGATATTTTCATAGCCGGATAGATTCTTGTAAAAAGATCTCTCACTAAGATCTGGATTTGCAGAGAACTTAGTGCTAGATTACAAGTATAGCGCTAAATTATTGCGCGTCCACAAATGGACATATTTGCCCGTTTGCCAAAGCGCGATAATCAGCCATTACAAGTGACTGGTTATTGCTACCGCGAGCTTGCGGTACCAATAAGCGCTTATAAAATTAAGTAGATCAGCATATACATATATATTTACATTTGCTGTAATCGCTGCGCTACTTACCCCCTTCGCTGGCACTGTAGTTTTGATGCCGTCTGACAGCATCAGAACGAGGCTCCCATAGGAGCCTATGGAAGCGCTGCCTTATGAGTGCAATGCTTCACAGTGAAAACTTGTAATACCAGTGCACAATATTATGTTATTGCATTGGTATTAATGGTAATACACAGTGGAGCGCAAATCAAAGCGATATTTAGCACTCCACTTGTAATCTGGCTCTTAGTGTGGGGATCTGTTACAGGAATCAATTCGGCTACAAAAATATTAGAAGGGTACGAGACGCTGCTTACTTCCGCATTCGGATCCTCACAAAAAATCCAAATGCACATTTTGTGTGTATATATGTGTGTGTGTGTATATATGTGTGTGTATATGTATATGTGTGTGTGCGCGTTTATATGTGTGTGTGCGCGTGTATATGTACGTGTGCGCATGTGTGTGTATATATATATATATATATATATATATATATATATATATACACACACATACACATATACACGCGCACACACACACATACACATACACACATATTTAAACACATAAATACACATTTTTAACACACACATTTCATATACGGCATATCCATTTTTATCCTTTTAAAACCTTTTTATAAATATTTAAAATTATTATTATAGATTTTTTTAAAAAAAAAGTGTATATATGTGTGTAATGTTTTATTTTAATGTGATTTTGATGTGTTTTGTGCAACTTTTTTTTTAACCCTTACATTTTACAAGTCGTGCTAAATATTAAAGCACAGTTTCGGCTTTCGCTCAAGTGCAAACTATGGCATCTATTTATCAAGCCGTCAACCGCAAATACGCTGGAATTCCACAGCGTATTTGTGGAGAGCCTGATTCCCCTTAGTTATCAAACCCTACAGACCGGCAAAAGTAGAAATTTATGAAGTAATATACGATCCGCCGGACTCAGTCCGGCACAAATCGATGCTTACATCATTACAGATGTTCCGAATGCAAGTTCGACACAATCTGACTACTTTCGTTAGTTGTCAAATAACTACCAGGTACGCTCGGCACTATTCCGGCCCAGCGTACCTGGTTTTCAATCCGCCACTCTGGAGGCGGCGGATGCCATAGGAATCATTGGGAGTCTGAAAGCAGCGAAAGCTTATGTTTGCTGCTGCCCGATATCCCATTGATTCCTATGGGAACTTTTACACATAACACCTTAACATGTACCCCGAGTCTAAACACCCCTAATTTGCCCCCCCTACACCGCCGCCACCTACATTATACTTATTAACCCCTAATCTGCCGTCCCTATACCGCCGCCACCTAAATAAAAGTCAATAACCCCTATCCCGCAGCTCCCGGACCCCGCCACAACTAAATAAACTTATTAACCCCTAAACCGCCGCTCCCGGAGCCCACTGCCGCCTACATTATACTTATTAACCCCTAATCTATTGCCCCTACACCGCCGCCACCTACATTATACTTATTAACCCCTAATCTGCCCCCCTACACCACCGCCACATACATTATACTTATTAACCCCTAATCTGCCCCCCCTACACTGCCGCCACCTACCTACATTTATTAACCCCTAATCTGCCGCCCCCAACGTCGCCGCCACTATATTAAATTTATTAACCCCTAAACCTAAGTCTAACCCTAATCCTAACACCCCCTAACTTAAATATAATTTAAATAAATCTAAATAAATATTACTATCATTAAATAAATTATTCCTTTTTAAAACTAAATACTTACCTGTAAAATAAACCCTAAGATAGCTACAATATAACTAATAGTGACATTGTAGCTAGCTTATGGTTTATTTTTATTTTACAGGCAACTTTGTATTTATTTTAACTAGGTAGAATAGTTATTAAATAGTTATTAACTATTTAATAACTTCCTAGTTAAAATAAATACAAATATACCTGTAAAATAAAACCTAACCTAAGTTACAATTACACCTAACACTACACTATAATTAAATAAATTCCCTAAACTAAATACAATTAAATACAATAAAAAAAAATAGCTAAAGTACAAAAAAAACAAACACTAAATTACAGAAAACAGCCAATAGAATGCGAGCTCAATCCTATTGGCTGATTGGATCAGCCAATAGGATTGAACTTCAATCCTATTGGCTGATTGCATCAGCCAATAGGATTTTTCCTACCTTAATGCCGATTGGCTGATAGAGTTCTATCAGCCAATCAGAATTGAAGGAACACCATCTTGGATGACTTACTTAAAGGAACCGTTATTGTTGAAGAAGACTCCGGATGAAGAGGATGCTCCGCGTCGGATGTCTTGAAGATGGACCTGCTCCGCGCCGGATGGATGAAGATAGAAGATGCCGCCTGGATGAAGACTTCTGCCCATCTGGAGGACCACTTCTGCCCATCTGGAGGACCACTTCTGCCGGCTTCGTTGAGGACTTCTCAAGGTAGGATGATCTTCAAGGGGTTAGTGTTAGGTTTTTTGAAGGGGGGATTGGGTGGGTTTTAGAGAGGGTTGGCTGTGTGGGTGGTGGGTTTTAATGTTGGGGGGGTTTGTAATTTTTTTTTACAGGTAAAAGAGCTGATCACTTTGGGGAAATGCCCCGCAAAAGGCCCTTTTAAGGGTTATTTGTAATTTAGTGTAGGGTATTTATTTTAACTAGGAAGTTATTAAATAATTAATAACTATTTAATAACTATTCTACCTAGTTAAAATAAATACAAAGTTGCCTGTAAAATTAAAATAAACCCTAAGATAGCTACAATGTAACTATTAGTTATATTGTAGCTATCTTAGGGTTTATTTTATAGGTAAGTATTTAGTTTTAAATAGGAATAATTTATTTAATGATAGTAATATTTATTTAGATTTATTTAAATTATATTTAAGTTAGGGGGTGTTAGGATTAGGGTTAGACTTAGGTTTAGGGGTTAATAAATTTAATATAGTGGCAGCGACGTTGGGGGCGGCAGATTAGGGGTTAATAAATGTAGGTAGGTGGCGGCGGTGTAGGGGGAGGCAGATTAGGGGTTAATAAATATAATGTAGGTGGCGGCGGTGTAGGGGGCGGCAGATTAGGGGTTAATTAGTATAATGTAGGTTGCGCCGGTGTAGGGGGCGGCAGATTAGGGGTTAATAAGTATAATGTAGGTGGTGGTGGTCTCCGTGAGTGGTGGTTTAGGGGTTAAACACTTTATTTAGTTGCGGCGGGGTCCGTGAGCAGCGGTTTAGGGGTTAAACACTTTATTTAGTTGCGGCGGGGTCCGTGAGCGGCGGTTTAGGGTTTAATACATTTATTAGAGTTGCGGCGGGGTCCGGGAGCGGTGGTATAGGGGGTGAACAGTATAGTATAGTGTGGGTGTTTAGTGACAGTATACCAAGAAAGCTGTAAAAAATCCAAAGAGCAGCGAGATCGATGACTGTTAGTTAACAACAGTCCGCTGCTCATCGCACCGTACTTGGTGTGCGGCTTTTTGACAGCTTTTTTGATAATTTTGGAGAACATATTCAGGTCCGCGGCAGCGATATTAGGCGATCTTAGGCTAGCATATTTGTGTCGTCGAATGCAAGTAAGTTGACAGCTTGATAAATAGATGCCTATAACTTAACTTGTAATATGAGCAAAAGTTAGCACGTTCATAATATCCATTGAAAGTATACGTTGCTCTTGGGCAAAATTGGCCATGCTAACCTTTCTATGGTTACCGCGCTTTACCATGGACTTGTAATTTCAAGTTGCGCTCTAATGTTAGCGTGGTCCAGCGATATCGCGTATCCTGTGCGATCATTGGGGCGTTACTTGTAATCTGGCCCTAATTGGGAATAAAGAAAATAAGTGAATTTATATTATTAAAAAAAAAAGGAGAGAATATTTGTAAATTTATGATGATAGGAAATAAAATAACATATTTGGTTGGGAAACAATTGAAAGTAAAAGGACATAAATTGTAAATGCATTGGAGTGGTATATTTAGTAACATGTACATGTCCAAAGTTCTATGTCTGTAAAACCTATAGGGAAATCCATAAGAGAATAAAGGGACATAGGCGGGACATACTTAAAGAAAGGATCAAAAGTAGTGGAATAGCTAGACATTTTATGGATTGCCATAATAGTGAGGATAAGGACTTAAGATGGATGGGTCTAGAGTTACTTGTTTTAATATCCAGGAGGATATTAAATGGATATATAGGGGCCGAATAATCGTTGTGCGAGCGGACATGATCCAATATTGCGGATCATGTCTGCTGCACATCGATAAATGCAGACAGCATACCCTCTCAGCATTTATCTTTGCACCAGCAGTTCTTGTGAACTGCTGGTGCAATACTACCCCCTGCAGATTTGTGGCCAATCGGCCTCTAGCAGGGGGTGTCTATCAACCCAATCATATTCAACTCGGGTTGATTTCTGTCGATTTCTGTCCGCCGCCTCAGAGCAGGTGGACAGGTTATGGAGAAACTTGTGTGGAGCTTGATAAATATGCCCCATAATCTTAGCTCTTTACAACCAATAGGATTAAATGAGGAAATAAATGATGTCCCCTTATGCACATAATGCAGTTGCTATCCAGTCCTTTTACTCTATATGCTCTTCTCTCTCTTTTTTTGTATTTATTTTATTATGTAAGAATACCTCTTTATATAAGAATCATTACTTTAAATGCCTTTATATATATGTTGCTTTTGTTTTTCTGCTATTGGCAGATGGACTATGATATTTGTATCTGTCTAATAAATTAAAGCATTGTATATTTCCTCATTATTAGCATATATAAGTATTATTTCCAGTCCAATAATGTGTCTTTATATTGCTATGTTTCCACTTTGTTTGAAAAATACTCTTTTCTGGTTATTAGTGTACAATACTTCCACTCTCTCTTTCTAATCATATGTTAATGTAAGGATTTGACCAGAATATTATTATATATAGAGAGACACTGTTTGTAAATATTAGGTAACTGTAGGAAAATGTTAAGTGAGCAAAATTTTAATGAGCAATCCGATTGGTCCATTTTACCTATCCCTATGTGAGAGGGTATAAATTATATGACTCTTGAGAAAGCCCTACGTGAATTACAAGAGTGAAACGCGCGTAACGCTATACGGTCACGCTCCCTTTTTAGCTTTGAAGGCGATGTGAAACTTCATGGAGGAGATTTGGAGGAACTATTAAGCTTTCAACTTTATCGTTTGGGATATCCAGAGACGACCTGAGCGGTTAAGCAGCAGCATTTCAACACAACTTCTCGGCAGCTGGTGAATCCGTTTTACAGCTATAAGTTGAGGATTTGCCTGTTACGGTGATGTGTATCAGCCCGGTGGATGAATGGAGGGGCAGCTCTAGGAGGACCCGGGATTGATCATAAGGGTCCGGTGAGCTATAAGGAGTAATATCCCCTATTGCTGTAATCACTCTAGGAGGACTGACTAACTATATCTTCCTTGCTGATTTTCTCTGCCTGTTTGTGCTCTGCCATATTAATGCCAGCTTGCATATTAACCAGGACTGACCTGCTTTGATCTGCTTTAACCATCCTTGTGCAATGCCACACGCATATACTGTATATCAGGGGTCGCCAACCTTTCGGGCCTCAGGGACCAGTAAACTCACAATTTTGAATCCCGTGGACCACTAACATGATTTTTTTTTAAAAAGATACAAACATTTATAATGTTTGTGTGTGTATATATATGTGTATATATATATATATATATATATATATATATATATACACATATATATATACATACACACAGTGTATGTGTGTATATATATATATATATATATATATATATATATATACACACACATACTGTACATAACTAGTATAACCATAGATAAGTTTATATTATGTATATATTTACACATTTTTAAGAATTATTTTTTGGAATTAACTAACTGAATGACAGAACTGAGAGAATACTTCCATATGACAGATGAACGGTAAGTGCCCAATTTTTAGCTGGAAACAGAGAGGCAGAAAGTGGGGGAAAAAAAGAATTATGTTTAAAAGGACCACAAGACTTCCAAGTTACCGCCCCAGTTAGGAATTATTCAAAATTACTTATGATCATGAACAGACATTGGAGTCATAAATTAAGTTTATATCAGAAAGCTCCCAATATGGATGTGAGCTAAGCACGAATGATGTTACTGGCAATTACGAATACTGGTGGGATATGGCTGATCTGCTGGATGGCAATTACTGGAATTCAAGTGGAATGGCTTTGTGTGCAGGAAAATTATTAGAATGAAAAATAATTAATTTAAAAAAAAAAAAAAAAAGATGGAGGTTAGGAAGACACACAGTGATGTAAGTCTATCTGAAGGAATTAGGAAAACTACTACAAAAAGACAGGTAAAGGGAAGAATATAAATGAAATATGAGAAAACATTTTTAAGATTTTCTTTTTTTATATACTTTAATTCCACTATTTCAAGACAAGATTATAACAACCTCTGCTGGCATTAGAATGGAAGCATCTTTCTCTGAACAGTGCGCCGGGCGGGATTAATTAAAAATACAATCTAGCTACGCAAGTTGCGTAGTACTACGCAAAGTGCATAGGGAGATAGTAATTTAACTCCTCCTACGTCGGTTTTCACTTATGTCCAGCCAGGCACTGTAGGGAGTTGATTAATTCCTGCTTGATGGTGTCAATGACCACCAACATCTTCTCGTGGACCACCAGGACCACTGGTTGGCGACCGCTGCTGTATATGACTGCATTATTGATGTTTAATTTATATTGACGGTGCAAGCATCTCTTGGGATACCCTACCATATACTGGTTCATTTATGTTTGTCCTCTTAATCCCCCTCCAATAGGATTGCTCACAAATACTATATACTATTGATGATTTACATATACACTTTTTGGTGTGTTGTCTTTTGAAATATAAATTGGTTAATAAATACACTTTTTTGCTTGAACTCTTGGGTCCCCTATGAATTTGTATATGCTGGTCATTAATATGAAGTTTTGCTCTTACATGAGCTAGCGCTGGATTGGTTCACCTAAGTGCTAATCTACATTTTTTCAATTTAATTAATTGTGAACCCCGTGCACTAAGGTGAGCTGACAATATTGTTAGTTCAGGCCCCTTTGTCTCGTGAGCCTTATGTTATATCCAGTGAGCTGGTTGCATTTTTACAAATTATATTATTATACAGTCATATTGCTGTGTGAAGAGAACTATGTGTAAAGTCCCATGTAAAAACATGTATTAGTGTCAGAAAGATATAAACTTGATCATTTGAAGTGCAGCCATGTGAAGCTGCAGGTTTTAGTGTAAATTTAACCCCATTAAGCACATAATCTTCTTTGAAACTGAATTTAAATTTCCCTTGATTTCTATTTATTGTGTGTTCTCAGTTTTATTGCAGTTCACTGTAAACACTGGCCTCCCTGCATATTATGGCATTATCACAGGTTGTGAAGTCTGCCTGCTGTCCCTTCCATAGCTTCACCCAGCACGGCATGTCAGTACCACTACCTGACTCTTTCCAACCCTGACCTCAACACACCCGTGACCTTCATACCTGACTTTGTTATGCCTCTGTTCTCAGGCCCCCCTCACTTACCTGTCCTGGAAAGCAACCAGGGCAGACACAATATATGTTCTGTGAGCAGGCACGATGTTTGAATGCAGGTGCACAGGGTATATGTACATATGCTCAATGCACTTTAAGAACTATCATTGAAATAGTCATAAACGTTATTATAATCAAAATATATATTTCATCTTTCCTGGATGTGTACAACACTGTAAAGAGAGAGTGTTCCCATTTGGTAACTTATCTATGTTTTTCTTTAGACACCTGGGACTAGATTACAAGTGAGGTGCAAATGGTTAAATAGTCTTTTCGCAAGCCAATTACGCTTCAATCCTTACCGCGATCTCAGAGCTGTGGCTAACTGTTTTCCGAAGCAAAAAAGTTGCACAAAACACTTCAAAGATACATTACAATGTACAGTTACAATCATATTAACAAATAAAAATTATTTAAAAAAAATATTGCACAAAAAAAAAGTTATAAGGGCTCAAAGATGAGGTCTCAGGTGTTAGAAAGAAAAAAAGCAGACAAAGGGATTCAACATTGAGACATACATATACATGTCTTAAGATGGATATATATATATATATATATATATATATATATATATATATATATAGATATATATACATATATAGTTCTGTGTACATATATATTAATGTATTTATATGTGTAAATATGTATTTACAGTCATATATAAACATATAAAAACATGAATATGTATGCACACACACTATATATATATATATATATATATATATATATATATATATATATATATATATATACATACATACATACATACACACAGGTAGCCCTCAGTTTACGCCGGGGTTAGTTTCCAGGAGCAATGGTTGTAAATCAAAACCGTTGTAAATTGAAACCCAGTTTATAATGTAAGTCAATGGGAAGTGAGGGAGTTAGGTTCCAGGCCCGTCTCAAAATTGTTATAAGTAACATCTAATACATTATTTTTAAAGCTTTGAAATGAAGACTTTAAATGATAAACAGCATTATAAACCTAATAATATAGATTGTATCATCATCAAACTAAGTTTAATGAAAAAAAAACATTTGCTAACAGCACCTATTTAAATAGTCGCACAACAGACTGCATCATCATCAAACTAAGTTTAATGAAAAAAAAACATTTGCTAACAGCACCTATTTAAATAGTCGCACAACAGACTGCATCATCATCAAACTAAGTTTAATGAACAAAAACATTTGCTAACAGCACCTAATAAAATAATTACACAACAGACTGCATCATCATCAAACTAAGTTTAATGAACAAAAACGTTTTTTACTTGCATTTTTCTGCAATCAGTTCTCCGCATTGTTAGCATGTTAGATAATAATGGTTCTGCACCTATTCTATGCATTTCAATCTGCGGTGATTAAGCAGTTAGGCACCCTCACCTCAAGCAGCTGGACAGGAAGATAATAGGGAATTGGCTGCTAAAACTTGTTGCTCAATAGCTAATGTCTGCTCTGTGTATACAGATCAATTTCAGGCTGTTAAGTTGCATAACTTTGCTGCAAAACAAGCGGACAGCTCCACCTACTGGCTATTTTAATTAGTGCACTTTGCTTTCCAAAGCTTTTCAATAGCAGTCACATGACTGAAAAAAGGTTGTTATTCTGAAACCGGCGTAAACCGAGGGCCACCTGTATATATATCAGTGCATTTGAGCCCTTTGCCATTTAAGTAGATGAAAACATGATAAAACATTAATGTAGTATTCTTATTTAATAAAGATTTTAACTATGTATTTACTGTAAATCTTTCACATTTGCTAATTGGGCGATGGGGTTTTTTTCAACATTATTTTCCCCTCCATTACCCTCTATGGGAATGCGAAAATGCGATTGTGTTTGCGCGTTCTCTGGTGTTCATTTTACTTTTTTCCCCTACTTTTTTTGTCTACATTGATTTCTATGGAGGAATACATGCACGCGAAAACTTAAAGGGGCAATCAACACCAGAATTTTTGTTGTTTTAAAAGATTGCTAATCACTTAATTAACAATTCTCCAGTTTTGCATATCCAACACAGTTATAATTATACACGTTTTACCTCTGTAATTACCTTGTATCTAAGCCTCAGCAGACTGCCCCCTTATTTCAGTTCTTTTGACAGACTTGCATTTTAGCCAATCAGGGCTGACTCCACGGTAAATTCACGTGAATGAGCTCAATGTTATCTATATGAAACACATGAACTAATGCCCTCTAGGGGTGAAAAAATATCAAAATGCATTTAGATTAGAGATGGCCTTCAAGGTCTAAGAAATTAGCATATGGACCTCCAAGGTTTAGCTTTCAACTAAGAATACCAAGAGAACAAAGAAAAATTGGTGATAAAAGTAAATTGGAAAGTTGTTTAAAATTACATGCCCTATTTGAATCATGAAAGTTTTTTTGGACTTGACGGTGCCTTTAAGTTAGGTTTTTCGCACTATTCGGGTTAACACTAGCACAAAATACGTTTTTATGAAACCTGTAATACGAACACAACCTGATTAGCGCAAAAAGCTTAACTCTAGCGGAGTTTTCGCAAGTTTTTCAGAGTTTTCGCGATCAGGGAAAAAAAAAATACTGCGTCCCTGGTTTCCTATCCAATGCATGACTGATGAGCAACAAAAGGCATCACTATGTGTCTGTGCTGCTGATACCTGTCCCTACACAACCCAAGCACTGCTGCAGACAGAGGAATATAATTCTCTGTGTACAATAATACATCCCTCTGTCTTCCCTTGACATTTCTCTCCCTGCAGTGTGCAGCTATGCAGAATAATCTTCTCCTTAGAGAATTAAGTCAGATATCGTGCGTGGGTGACAAGCTGATCTGGCTGACAAGTGTCATCTTTTCTATCACACATGCACAGAACGTCACTAAGTACGCCTCTTGATTAAAGCGTCTGCACCTTGCAGCTGACAGGCATGGCAGAACTAAATAGATGCGATAGCTTTGTAAAAATATTATAAAACAGAAGAGTCTGCCAGTCGTTGATTCTGGATGTATAAAATACATTTCCAGCTCATATGAGATTAGTGGTTAGCACATCCTGGACGGTAGCTCACCAGACAAATAACTCTGAAGACGTGAAACATCTGCAGGGTGCACTTTGTTTTACTGACAGCCAAAGCACACATCCCTTGAAGGGACACTCTGCGCTGTTGCGCCAGACTATTTAAGTCCATATTCTTTTCTCCCTTCAGTGATTGTTCATGTTCTGAATATATCTACTGAAAGGTGCATTAAAGGGACACTAAACCCAATTTTTTCTTTCTTTAATGATTCAGATAGAGCAGTAATTTTAAGCAACTTTCTAATTTACTCCTATTATCAAATTGTGTTTGTTCTCTTGCTAACTTTATTTAAAAAGCAGGAATATAAAGCTTAAGAGCCGGCCCATTTTTGGTTTAGAACCTGGGTTATGCTTGCTTATTGGTTTGCTTACTGTATCCACCAATAAGCAAGCGCTATCCATGGTGCTGAACCTAAAATGGGCCGACTCCTAAGCTTTAAATTCCTACTTTTAAATAAAGATAGCAAGAGAACAAATAAAAAATGATAGTAGGAGTAAATGAGAAAGTTGCTTAAAATGACATGCTATATCTGAATCATTAAAGAAAAATGTTTGGTTTAGTATCCCTTTAAACACATGGGTCTAGATTACAAGTGGCGTGCTAACATTTAAAGGTAAACACATTTACCCAATCACAATTGAATTTACTGCGCGTCTGGTTGGCACGATTTAAAGACCTTGCAAAAAGGGTTATGGCTAACATAAAAGTTGCCCCAAAAACAACATAAATACATTAAAATATTCTGTTACACAGAAATATTATTAACATTTTTTTATAAGGGTTTAAAGGTATATGGCCATGCATTTGATTGCAAAGGGCTATAATATGTGTCTAAATAACAATTCTATAATAATATTTAATAATGTGTTTACCGTGTATTTACTGTAAATATTTCACATTCAGCAAAAACAAAATTTATACTTACCTGACAAATTTCTTTCTTTCCGGATATGGAGAGTCCACAACGTCATCAATTACTAGCGGGAATATCACTCCTGGCCAGCAGGAGGAGGCAAAGAGCACCACAGCAAAGCTGTTAAATGTCACTCCTCTACCAATAATCCCCAGTTATTTGACCGAAGGGAAATGGAAAAGGAATAACACAAAAGGTGTAGAGGTGCCTGAGGTTTAGACAAAAATAACTGTCTTAAATTAAGGGTGGGGTCATGCACTCTCCATATCCGTAAAGAAATACATTTATCAGGTAAGCATACATTTTGTTTTCTTTACTAAGATATGGAGAGTCCACAATGTCATCAATTACTAGTTGGAACCAATACCCAAGCTAATGGACACAGAATGACTAGGGAGGGAAAACAAGACAAGCAGACCTAAACAGAAGGGACTACCACTTGAAGAACCTTTCTCCCAAAAGAAGCCTCAGCCGAGGCAAAAGTATGCAGAGAGGACCAAGTTGCAGACTTGCAAATCTGTTCCACAGAAGCTACATTTTTGAAAGCCCAAGAAGAAGAGACAGCCCTCGTGGAATGAGCTGCAATTCTCTCAGGAGGCTGCTGACCAGCAGTGTCATAAGCAAAACTAATTATACTTCTCAACCAGAGGGAAAGAGAAGTAGAAGTAGCCTTCTGACCCTTACGCTTTCCAGAGAAACAAACAAACAGGGCAGAAGGCTGGTGAAAATCCTTAGTCGTTTGTAGATAGAATTTTAGAGCATGTGCAACAGACATTCTTTATGAGAAGAAGGATTAGGACATAGAGAAGGAACTACAATTTCCAAAACCACTTTAGGAAGAAAACCCAACTTAGTACGAAGAATCGCCTTATCTGCATGAAAGATAAGGTAAGGTGACTTACACTGCAAAGCCGAGAGTTCTGATACACTCAGAGTAGAAGAGATAGCAACAAAAAACAAAGCCTTCCAAGATAACAACTTAATATTTATGGAATGCATAGGCTCAAACGTAGCCTGCTGTAAAACTTTAAGAACAAGGTTAAGGCTCCAAGGAGGAGCAACAAGTTTAAACACAGGCCTGATTCTGACCAGAAAGTAAAAGCAGAAAGAGAGCGCCTCATGGTGTGAATAACTCTAGACAGATTGTAACACAGTGTGATGGTGTCCAGGGAAATGGTACTCACAAGGAAGGTGGCACTTTTAATCAAAAAAGTGCAGACAGGCAGGCTGACATTTAAACAGCAGTCAGTACGCTGGAGATCAGTGTGGTAAAGATGAAAGGTGAATCCGGCTGTCAGGAACCCACAAACGAGATCCCAGTTATCGTAAAAACGTAGTCCACAAGGAACAGCTGTCAGGTCCTCACAGCCGAACTCCGGTTTTGCTCTGTGGCTGACAGGTACAGTTGCGGCAGAAAGCCGAATGTGGAGACCCTCTGACAGAATGTAAAAAGTCTCTCTGTGAACTTCGGGGAGCCGAATTAGAGGCAAAACAACTCAGAGTGTTAAAATTATCATATGCTCATGAGAAGGGAAATTTGAGCAAATGAAAAGAATATAAAAACAATCCAAATAGGATGTAAAAGGGATTTATTTGAGCTAATAACACGTTTCTCGTCCGCAAGCTCCTGGCCGTTTCATCAGATCAATTACATAGATAGCCTGCAATCAGGTTTATAAAGGGATACATACTATATGATTGGATACAATGTAGACCAATGAAAGCATTCGTAACACAATTGATACAATGTGAGATGTCTAATGTCTATTCATTGGAGTGTGTTCGAGTCTCTTAATACTAAAATAAATAATACCAATGCGTTGATAGTCTAAAAAAGATGACAATAAAAGTTGTTTCCTTAAAAACAATTTCTAAATTTCTTTTAGTATTAAGAGACTCGAACTCACTCCAATGAATAGACATTATACATCTCACATTGTATCAATTGTGTTAAGAATGCTTTCAATGCAAAACCGGAGTTCGGCTGTGAGGACCTGACAGCTGTTCCTTGTGTTAATAAGGGATCTAATCATTTTGGTGTGGCAGCAAGATATCTTCCACGTGTGGGGTTTCACACTTTTGTTTGTATTTATATTTTACACAAAGTTATATTTCGAACAATATAATATTAAATGTTTGGAACAGTTCTCTAACTAGTTTAAAACTCAATAGAGCATAAAAAGAGAGTAAATACAGCTTATGAACTTAATTGGAAAGCTCAGCTTGCCAGAGTATGCTCATACACATAATATACATACTGATAGGCACTATTTATACACTGATTTAAACTATTAGAGCTGCCAGTTCTTTCAGTTTTTATGTCTGGCTAATTACAAATAGATAAATCTGCTGACGAGATCTGCAAATATATATGTCATCCTGCAATGTGCCACTGGGTACATCTCAAGGTACTATAATTATAGAGAAAAATACAATGGCACTACACTTCTGTAAATGGGAATGCCCTGTGGTATAATACTGTCATAGAATTGATGTTTGAGGGCTAGAGTGCTGTGCATAAACAGTACATTTACATGTAAGTCAGAAAGTACTGATTGAAAGGATGCACTATGCGCCTATGTTTCACACATTAGATATCACCTAATCCCATAGAGCAGAGATAAGCCAAAAACAAAACATAACTTTTTATTAAAAACAATTAAAATACTGAAAATTAGATTAAAAACACAATAATTGCTATGTGAGAATTGTCCAAAAACCTGTGTGTAGGCACCTTAATTGTCACTTCATATATAATAGGGCCTATAGGTATAGGTAGTTGTTCATTGTATGAAGATAAACCCACTGTTAATTAATTCATATGGGCCGATTTAACAATCTCCGTATCGGCCCCAATGCCTATGTTTCTTAAGTCCGCTGCTCCTTAACTCGTCCGCCTGCTCTGAGGCGGCGGACAGCAATCCGCCCGATTGTATACGATCGGGTTGACACCCCCTGCTAGCAGCCAATTGGCTGCAAATCTGCAGGGGGTGGAATTGCACAAGCAGTTCACCAGAACTGCTTGTGCAATGATAAATGCCGACCACGTATCCGGTCGGCATTTAGTGATGCAGGGCGGACAAGATTCGCTATAGCAAATCATGTCTGCCCGGGGTATGCTAGATCTACGCCATAGACTTGAGCTAACTTGTGTGTCAAGTTAGCTCAAGTCTATGAACTCATTCTCTTGGTATCCTTTGTTGAAAAAGCATTCCAAGGTAGACTCAGGAATAGCAATGCACTACTGGGAGCTAGCTGCTGATTGGTGGATGCATATATATGCCTCCTATCATTGGCTTACCTGATGTGCTCAGCTAGCTCCCAGTAGTGCATGGCTATTTCTTCCAACAAGGTTACCAAAAAAACCCTATATAAATCTGATAAAAGAAATGATTGTTTAAATTTGTATGCTTTATCTGAATCATGAAAGAAAATGTTTTTGTTTTTGTTTCTTGTCCCTTTAACCCCTTAATGACCTAGGACGTAGCAGGCACTTCCTACAAAAAATGGACGTTAACGACCAAGGTCGTGCCTGGCACGTCCTCTGGGGTTTCAAGCGCTGGAAGCGATCATGATCGCTTCCAGACGCTTTCAGGGTATTGCATCAATGCTTCTATGTTGAGGCATCGTTCAATACCCTTTGCTAAGCAACCAATGCAGAGACGGCCACTCTGTGGCCCTCTCTGCATCGTCCAGCGATGGTGCCGATCGTTGGTGGCGGGGGAGGGATAGCAAGGAGGAGGGTGGGCGGCCCATCGTTAGAGGAGGCGGGAGGGTATGTGAGAGGGGCAGGAGGGGGGCATGAGAGGGCAGGAGCGGGTGGGACCGCTTACACTACGGAAAATTGTTTTACTATTTAAAATAAATAAATAAATAAGCAACAACTATAGGAAACTGGGTACTGGCAGACAGCTGCCAGTACGTAATATGGCAGCTAATAGGTAGAGGGGGAGGGTTAGAGAGCTGTTTGGGGCAAGATCAGGGAGGTCGGGGGGAATTCTATGGTGCAGTAAATATAAAAAAGCTAAAAATCAAAACAAAAAAACCCAACGTATTTTCTTTCCTAAGATTTGGTGAGTCCACGGCTTGAGTAATTACTTTTGGGAATATCACTTCTGGTCACAGGAGGCGGCAAAAAACACCACAGTTAAACTGCTCCCTTATCCACAACCCCCAATCATTCTCTTTGCTTTCGGTGCATGGAGGAAGTGAAGTTTAGGTGTCTAAAGAAAATTTTTGATTTAATCTACAAGCAAGTTTTAGGGCAGGGGCGGAACTACAGGGGGTGCAGAGGTTGAAACTGTGACGGGGCCCCCGAGGGTGGGGGCCCAGCTTAAAAAAAACCATTGACCTGCCACTGCCTGCACTGATAGCATGTGAGTGTGATGTGATGCTTCACTAGTGTCTCTGTCTCTGACTACAGGGGTTAGTGTTTCTGTTTTACCCATTGGTGTTTATGTATGTGTGTGTATGTATGTATGTGACTGTGTATTTATGCATGTATGTGTGTGTGTGTGTGTGTGTATGTTTATGGAACCAGCAAATTACAGACCTTGTTACTACAGCATGGGGGGGCAGGGGGGGTAAACAGTGTCACTATATAGTACCACTATTTACAGTACGGGGGGGGGCTGGACCATGTCACAGACTACTGTGGTCAATATATAAAGGAATGGGGCAGGCCAGCCATCTCACCGGCAGATTACAGACTGTGTCACTAACTCACTATATACAGCACTGGTGGGTTAAACAGTGTCACTATATACAGTAATAGGGGGTCAGACCATCTCACAGACTGTGGGCACAGGGTACCTCCTTTTGCAGACATGTAATCTGATTCACATTTGTTTTTCTGTGTTCAATGTAAAAAAAAATATATATATATATGTATCAAATTCACCTTTTTTTTTTGGGGGGGGGGGGGCTTCTTATATTCTTGCACCTGGGCCCTGTGGTTTCTAGTTACGCCTCTGTTTTGGGCTATAGCCGTATTCCACGTAATCCCTTGCAGTCGGGTAGTGGTGGCTTTAAAGCAGTTAGGAACTTGTATAGAGGTACATACTGCATTTTCCTAACGAGTGCTGCCCTAGTTTAGAAAGCCAGAGTTGGCTACTCTGTTCTTTCTTTTTCAAAGGTCTCTGTGAGGAACTGTGTTCTCTCATACCTTGTAACTGTCTACATGCCGGACAACAGGCCATTTTTGGCGCTTTTACTACGCATCAAAAAACTCAGTCAGAGGTTCATTTTCTTCCTGCATGATCCGGTTCATCTCTACAGAACTTGCTAGTGTGTTAAACATGTCTGATTCAGAGGAAGATACATGTGCTATATGTGCTAATGCCAAAGTGGAGCCCAATAGAAATTTATGTACTAATTGTATTGATGTTACTTTAAATAAAAGTCAATCTGTACAAACTGAACATATTTCACCTAACAACGAGGGGAGAGTGATGCCGATAACTCGCCTCACGTGTCAGTACCTGCATCTCCCGCTCGGGAGGTGCGTGATATTGTAGCGCCGAGTACATCTGGGCGGCCATTTCAAATCACATTACAGGATATGGCTACTGTTATGACTGAAGTTTTGGCTAAATTACCAGAACTTAGAGGCAAGCGTGATCACTCTGGGGTGAGAACAGAGTGCGCTGATATTATTAGGGCCATGTCAGACACTGCGTCACAGGTGGCAGAACATGAGGACGGAGAACTTCATTCTGTGGGTGACGGTTCTGATCCAAACAGACTGGATTCAGATATTTCAAATTTTAAATTTAAGCTGGAAAACCTCCGTGTATTACTAGGGGAGGTGTTAGCGGCTCTGAATGATTGTAACACAGTTGCAATACCAGAGAAAATGTGTAGGTTGGATAAATATTTTGCGGTACCGGCGAGTACTGATGTTTTTCCTATACCTAAGAGACTTACTGAAATTGTTACTAAGGAGTGGGATAGGCCCGGTGTGCCGTTCTCACCTCCTCCGATATTTAGAAAAATGTTTCCAATAGACGCCACCACACGGGACTTATGGCAAACGGTCCCTAAGGTGGAGGGAGCAGTTTCTACTTTAGCTAAGCGTACCACTATCCCGGTGGAGGATAGCTGTGCTTTTTCAGATCCAATGGATAAAAAATTAGAGGGTTACCTTAAGAAAATGTTTGTTCAACAAGGTTTTATATTGCAACCTCTTGCATGTATTGCGCCTGTCACGGCTGCAGCAGCATTTTGGTTTGAGTCTCTGGAAGAGACACTTGAATCATCTACACTAGATGAGATTACACTCAAACTTAAAGCCCTTAAGTTAGCTAACTCATTTATTTCAGATGCCGTAGTACATTTAACTAAACTTACGGCTAAGAATTCCGGATTTGCCATTCAGGCACGCAGAGCACTGTGGCTAAAATCCTGGTCAGCTGATGTTACTTCTAAATCTAAATTGCTTAATATACCTTTCAAAGGGCAGACCTTATTCGGGCCCGGGTTGAAAGAGATTATCGCTGACATTACAGGAGGTAAAGGCCATGCCCTGCCTCAGGACAAAGCCAAACCTAGGGCTAGACAGTCTAATTTTCGTTCCTTTCGTGATTTCAAAGCTGGAACAGCATCAACTTCCTCTGCACCAAAACAGGAAGGAGCTGTTGCTCGCTACAGACAAGGTTGGAAACCTAACCAGTCCTGGAACAAGGGCAAGCAGGCCAGGAAACCTGCTGCTGCCCCTAAGACAGCATGAATCGAGGGCCCCCGATCCGGGACCGGATCTAGTAGGGGGCAGACTTTCTCTCTTCGCCCAGGCTTGGGCAAGAGATGTTCAGGATCCCTGGGCGTTAGAGATCATATCTCAGGGATACCTTCTGGACTTCAAATCCTCTCCCCCAAGAGGGAGATTTCATCTGTCAAGGTTGTCAACAAATCAAATAAAGAAAGAAGCGTTCCTACGCTGCGTACAAGATCTTTTATTAATGGGAGTGATCCATCCAGTTCCGCGGTCGGAACAAGGACAAGGGTTTTACTCAAATCTGTTTGTAGTTCCCAAAAAAGAGGGAACTTTCAGGCCAATCTTGGATTTAAAGATCCTAAACAAATTCCTAAGAGTTCCATCGTTCAAGATGGAAACTATTCGAACAATTTTGCCCATGATCCAAGAGGGTCAGTACATGACCACAGTGGATTTAAAGGATGCTTACCTTCACATACCGATTCACAGAAATCATTACCGGTATCTAAGGTTTGCCTTTCTAGACAGGCATTACCAGTTTGTAGCTCTTCCATTCGGATTGGCTACGGCTCCAAGAATCTTCACAAAGGTTCTGGGTACTCTTCTGGCGGTACTAAGACCGCGAGGAATTTCGGTAGCTCTGTACCTAGACGACATTCTGATACAAGCTTCAAGCTTTCAAACTGCCAAGTCTCATACAGAGTTAGTACTGGCATTTCTAAGGTCGCATGGATGGAAGGTGAACGAAAAGAAGAGTTCTCTCTTTCCTCTCACAAGAGTTCCCTTCTTGGGGACTCTGATAGATTCTGTAGAAATGAAGATTTACCTGACAGAAGACAGGTTAACAAAGCTTCAAAATGCATGCCGTGTCCTTCATTCCATTCAACACCCGTCAGTAGCTCAATGCATGGAGGTGATCGGCTTAATGGTAGCGGCAATGGACATAGTACCTTTTGCACGCCTACATCTCAGACCGCTGCAATTGTGCATGCTAAGTCAGTGGAATGGGGATTACTCAGATTTGTCCCCCACTCTGAATCTGAATCAAGAGACCAGAAATTCTCTTCTATGGTGGCTTTATCGGCCACACCTGTCCAGGGGGATGCCATTCAGCAGGCCAGACTGGACAATTGTAACAACAGACGCCAGCCTACTAGGTTGGGGCGCTGTCTGGAATTCTCTGAAGGCTCAGGGACTATGGAATCAGGAGGAGAGTCTCCTTCCAATAAACATTCTGGAATTGAGAGCAGTTCTCAATGCCCTTCTGGCTTGGCCCCAGTTAACAACTCGGGGGTTCATCAGGTTTCAGTCGGACAACATCACGACTGTAGCTTACATCAACCATCAGGGAGGGACAAGAAGCTCCCTAGCAATGATGGAAGTATCAAAGATAATTCGCTGGGCAGAGTCTCACTCTTGCCACCTGTCTGCAATCCACATCCCGGGAGTGGAGAACTGGGAGGCGGATTTCTTAAGTCGTCAGACTTTTCATCCGGGGGAGTGGGAACTTCATCCGGAGGTCTTTGCCCAGATAATTCGACGTTGGGGCAAACCAGAGATAGATCTCATGGCGTCTCATCAGAACGCCAAGCTTCCTCGCTACGGGTCCAGATCCAGGGATCCGGGAGCGGTTCTGATAGATGCTTTGACAGCACCTTGGACCTTCGGGATGGCTTATGTGTTTCCACCCTTCCCGATGCTTCCTCGATTGATTGCCAGAATCAAACAGGAGAGAGCATCAGTGATTCTAATAGCACCTGCATGGCCACGCAGGACTTGGTATGCAGATCTAGTGGACATGTCATCCTGTCCGCCTTGGTCTCTACCTCTGAAACAGGACCTTCTGATCCACGGTCCATTCAAACATCAAAATCTAACTTCTCTGAAGCTGACTGCTTGGAAATTGAACGCTTGATTTTATCAAAACGTGGTTTTTCTGAGCCAGTTATTGATACCTTAATACAGGCTAGGAAGCCTGTTACCAGAAGGATTTACCATAAAATATGGCGTAAATACTTATATTGGTGCGAATCCAAGAGTTACTCATGGAGTAAGGTTAGGATTCCAAGGATATTGTCTTTTCTACAAGAAGGTTTAGAAAAGGGGTTATCCGCTAGTTCTTTAAAGGGACAGATTTCAGCTCTGTCCATTCTTTTACACAAACGTCTGTCAGAAGTTCCGGACGTTCAAGCTTTTTGTCAGGCTTTAGCTAGGATCAAGCCTGTGTTTAAAACTGTTGCTCCGCCATGGAGTTTGAACTTAGTTCTTAATGTTTTACAGGGTGTTCCGTTTGAACCCCTTCATTCCATTGATATCAAGTTGTTATCTTGGAAAGTTCTGTTTTTAATGGCTATTTCCTCGGCTCGAAGAGTTTCTGAGTTATCTGCCTTACATTGTGATTCTCCTTATCTGATTTTTCATTCAGACAAGGTAGTTCTGCGTACTAAACCTGGGTTCCTACCTAAGGTGGTCACTAACAGGAATATCAATCAAGAGATTGTTGTTCCATCTTTGTGTCCTAATCCTTCCTCGAAGAAGGAACGTCTGCTACACAATCTAGATGTAGTCCGTGCCCTGAAATTTTATCTACAGGCAACTAAGGATTTTCGTCAAACGTCTTCCCTATTTGTCGTTTATTCTGGTCAGAGGAGAGGTCAAAAAGCTTCGGCTACCTCTCTCTCTTTTTGGCTTCGTAGCATAATACGATTAGCCTATGAGACTGCTGGACAGCAGCCTCCTGAAAGAATTACAGCTCATTCTACTAGAGCTGTGGCTTCCACTTGGGCCTTTAAGAATGAGGCTTCTGTTGAACAGATTTGCAAGGCTGCAACTTGGTCTTCTCTTCATACTTTTTCCAAATTTTACAAATTTGACACTTTTGCTTCTTCGGAGGCTGTTTTTGGGAGAAAGGTTCTTCAGGCAGTGGTTCCTTCCGTATAAAGAGCCTGCCTGTCCCTCCCGTCATCCGTGTACTTTTGCTTTGGTATTGGTATCCCAGAAGTAATGATGACCCGTGGACTGACCACACTTAACAGGAGAAAACAAAATTTATGCTTACCTGATAAATTCATTTCTCCTGTAGTGTGGTCAGTCCACGGCCCGCCCTGTTTTTTATGGCAGGCTAAAAAAATTTTTGGATTATACTCCAGTCACCACTACACCCTTGGGCTTCTCCTTTCTCGTTGGTCCTTTGGTCGAATGACTGGAGGTGACGTAGAGGGGAGGAGCTATATAGCAGCTCTGCTGGGTGAATCCTCTTGCACTTCCTGTAGGGGAGGAGATAATATCCCAGAAGTAATGATGACCCGTGGACTGACCACACTACAGGAGAAATGAATTTATCAGGTAAGCATAAATTTTGTTTTTTTATTGAGACATAGATAATCCTGTTGTATGGGTTACACTGTGGCATGAAGTAGCATGTGTGAGACTAAAATTTAAATTCTTTTAAAAAGAAAGGGTAAATTCAATCGCCCCATAGTATTCTGGGAGGCTGCAAAAGCAGTGCTAAGAGGAGAAATAATATCATTTAGCTCCAATATATTAAAAAAACTTAAAGCAAGAGAGAAGGAAGTGCTTAGATCACTGACCAACTCCTATAATCTTTACCTCTTAGAAAAAACACCAGCAAATTGGTCAAGATATACTAGATCCAAAAACGAAAGAGACAAATTCTATAGATATGGAAATAAATCAGGAAAGCTTCTGGCAAAATTGGTAAGGGGAGTAAGAGGGTTGGCGGTGATTGAAACACTTCAGCATGAGGGAAAAACATTAGTTAAGACAGAGGAGATTTCGGAGCTTCTTACAAAATATTATCAAAAATTGTATTCCTTTAAAAAATCAAATAAGTTCCGTCTGATCAATTTTGGAGCAACATTCACGTCAGAAGCAATGGAAGTGCTCCTATTTTCGAGTCTGAAGTAGAGAGAGCTATAGCTAATCTTGCATTGGACAAAGCACCAGACCCAGATGCATTACCTAATGGATTTTATAAAATTCTCTCTCCTCGGATAGTCCTGAATCTCTGTAAATTATACAATGTTATGTATATTGACGGTCTCCCGGTTCACCCTTCTTTTTCTGCATCTTATACAACTTTAATACCCAAGCAGGAGAAAGATCTTAGTCTGAAAAAATCTTACAGACCTATAGCTCTCTTGAAAACAGACTATAAGATTTTAACTTCTGACTTAGCAAATAGGTTACAATCCACACTAGGTACTATCATATACACGGATCAAGCTGGGTTCCTCCATAAATTAAATTTGTCAGCAAAGATAAGAGAGATCCTATTGGTTGTTGATTATTTTAAGACACTGGAGAAATGGGTGCGGGGGGAGAAAGAGGACTCCCTTGACCTAGCAGTTATTTTGATAGATGCTGAAAAAGCATTTGACTCTGTACATTATGATCATTTACTTTGTTCCCTATCTAAATTTGGTTTTGAAGGCAAATTTCTACAATTTATGAGGAGCTTATATAATAAACCCCATACGAGATTGTTAGTTAATAGTTAGTTAATAGTACACTCTCGTTAGAGATTACGTTAGAGAGGGGAACATGGCAGGGATGTCCTCTCTGTCCCCTTCTCTTTGATATTTCAATAGAACATTTAGCAATCATGGTTAGACACCAATTAGAGGGTATAAAAAATGGAAGGAAGGAGCTCAAAATCGCTCTATATGCAGACAATATTCTTCTCTATATATCAAATACCAGAAATAATTTGCCAAAATTATTATCAATTATCAATCAATTTGGATCTTTTTCAGGCTATAAGGTAAACACTCCAAAATCTGAATTTCTTTGGTTAAGGAGGAACAAAGATTCACCATCAAATATACCTTTCAAGATTGTCTCAGACTCCTTTAAATATCTGGGTGCTCTAGTATACTCTAACTCGGATAATTCATATGCTCTTAATATTCTTCCAATGCTATCAGATATTAAAGAGATTGAAAAATTGGCAAAATCTCCCATTATCCATCTCAGGCCGGATAGCCCTGTTTAAAATGGTTTTACTCACAAAATTGTTATATATTTTGCAAAATGTTCCGATTATACTTAAAGGGAAAGATATTAGGATGCTTAATACCACTCTAAGAAGCTTCATATGGCAAAACCAAACCACAAGAATTGATCTATCTAAAATACAATTACCCCAAAATTTTGTGGGGTTTTCATTACCAGATCTGCGCTTTTACAATTATGCTTTCTTAACACGTATAGTGACAGACTGGATCTCTACCAATGACTATGTCACAAATAATGAACTAGAAAATAATATATGTTATTCCGTTTCTCCCTGTAACTCTAATACACTGTAAACTAAAACTAATACCCCAAGAAATGAAAACACTTAAAACTATATTCAATCCTATCCAGAGTTGATGGAAAATGGGTATGCTTCTGGCCTTAGATTGCAATGTGTCAAAATTTGTTCCATTCATGAGCAACCCCAAATTCTTAGCAGGTATTTACTCAGCACTCTTAAAAAGATGGCAAAGCCTAGGCTTA
This sequence comes from Bombina bombina, assembly GCF_027579735.1. Lineage (NCBI taxonomy): Eukaryota > Metazoa > Chordata > Amphibia > Anura > Bombinatoridae > Bombina > Bombina bombina. The sequence goes on along the minus strand of NC_069510.1, from coordinate 17,726,554 downwards.
GACAGGGCTATCTACTTTATTGATAAAGAGAATCAGTTTGTTAAAAGCTTTGAACAAGAATTTAATCTTTTAAATAAGGAATTCTTTGTGTATTTGCAAGCTAGACACTTTGTAGTAGAATTAATGAATGAGTCAAATAGGTATTGGTCCTGGGGGAATTTGGAGGGCTGGTTAACTATGGTGAAAAACAGATATATGTCTTTTTCTCCATGTTACCATCTTCTCATCTCCCTTAAGGGTAGATCGAATCTTGAAAAACTCTCTGCAGAGTGGAACATCTTGATACCTGACAATAATATTGACGTATAGTTTGTCCAGGGTTCTATTGCAAAAATAGCACAGGTCACACTATCCTCTACCTGGAGGGAATCACACATTAATCTCCTCTACAAGTCATATTTTACTCCGGAAAAAGGTTCTAGATGTGGAAATATAGAATTTAATAAGTGCCCAAAGTGCTCAAAACCTGCAACCGACCTTGTCCATATGATATGGAGCTGTCCCAGAATTAGACAATTCTGGATGAAAGTAGAATATTGGCTAAAAGGTTCTCTTAAGGTCTCCCTTCTGGAACTGTCACTGATCTTTAGTGTGTTTTTAGGGAAGGATAGGGAAAAACCACACTCACAACATAAATTAATCAACATGACTGTTCTTGCAGCCAGATATTTTATTTTCAAGAAATGGAAAATTAATGTAATTCCAACTGTTACGGAAGTTAAAAGTTGTCTGAAAAAGCAATGTATACTAGAGCAGATAGATACCAATATGAACGACGAAGCGGAAATCAGAAACTTTTTTACAAAGTGGTCAGTATTCATTAAAACTTTTTCTCCAGTTGAAATGGACTATATTATTTTCCCATTTAGGAAATTTAGAACTAGTATTGTTGGGAGTATGGTAAAATCTTATACTATTTTATCCTGCCCATCTTCTTCCTCATTTTTTTTTCTTTTCTTCTTCTTTCCTATATACATAGAATAATATATATATATATATATATATATATATATATATATATATATATATATATATATATATATATAAAACTGAACCTATTACTATTTACCTAACTAGAAATATACTTAGCGGATGTTTATTTTATAATCCTCCCGCTTACATGAATCACTATTGTTAGTGGATTAGAAAAACTTATCTTGTTTTTTCAATAATTAAAATAGGGAAGAGGGTGGTTGAAGGGTGGTGGAGTGAGGGGAAGGGGGGGGGGGGAGTTCGGAAAAACAGAAAATGTTGGTACCTATCCAGGGGTAATATGAAGTTTTGCAACTCATTAGTATAAGGTTTTAAGATCTTGGTTGTGTTATTTCACAAGGTAAACTTTTATGTTTTTTGACTGTATACCCTTCAATTATTGTGCGGATTATAATGTAAAGACCAGATTGTGGTATAATTATAGATATATAATGTAGGCTGAATACTGATATGTATGCCTTGCATTTATTGTTTTTTCTTCTGTAATCACTGTGTTATACCATGGTTCCCATCCTCTTTTTTTTTCTGTACCCTGAAATGGATTACTAACTCAAAATAAAAATATATAAAAAAAAGAAGGTAAAATGTTTTTATTAGGCTTTATTTTCTGGCACATATTTACTTGATAAAACAATAAAAGTTTAATGTGAAAGTAAGGCTGCATTTTCTATTTTAGCAGCTTATTCATTTCCCTTTTGCTTTAAAATAAAACAATGCAACATTTTAAACTCTCATGTTTGAAAAAAATGGTTATTTATGGTACTCAGTGTACCAGGAAGTAGTGCCTCTATGTCGCAGCAGTAATTTGAGCTTGACAGTTGCAGTCACATGACTGGCTTTACTTCATAACGTTTCTGAGGAAAAAGTTGTTTTTCTCCATTTCTGGGTGATCCGGTCTTAATTGGTAGTGGTAAGGCACCACAGTAATTGAGGTGTGGGGTTGCCTGAGGGGTATTTTAGAAGTTTATTTGATGTTTAATAAATGTTTTTTCTTAAGTTTTCTCACATAATTTTAGCTGGGGATTGATCCTAATTTGGGATAACATTTAAAGTGTTTTTTTTCCTTGGCTTATTTTAATTGAATATTAAAATCTTTGAAACTTATCTGTACACGTTTATTTACTGTTTCACAACATGTCTGATATAGAGCAAGAGCCTGCTCTCATGAATTCATTATTATTATGTTTAGATGCACAGATTGCAGCTCCTATGCAATTTTGTTCTTCATATGTCAAGAAAACCTTGCAAAATAAAGGTAAACTTTTTGAGCCTAATGTCTCTCAGGATGATGCTGTTAAAATAATACCTCAGCTTTCCCCTGCTACGTCCCAAGCCTCAATGGCATCATATGCAGTGCCCTGCAGTTCCTCTGTAACTCCTAGTGGAGTTTATTTAAAAGCCAAAATTGCTGCCCAGGTGTCTTCAGTGGTATCTACGGCATTAGCTGTCATTCCCAGATTACAGGGAAAACGCAAGAGGAAATCTAGAAATTCAGAAAGTAAGGTGCCTGTCATCAGTTCTGCTTCCCAAGTTGCCCTTTTTCATAAGTCTGAGGAGAAAGATACATTGGGACTTTCTGAGGGTGAAATCTCAGAGTCTGACAGTATAATTTCTTCTTCTGAGACTGAGGTGGTATCCTTCAGATTTAAGCTTGAACACCTTTGTGTATTGTTAAAGGAGGTTTTAGCTACTTTAGATTACTCCAATACCCCTGTCGTTGTCACTCTTAAGAAATCTAGTAAACTTAATAGTATCTTTAATGAACCTTCCACTTCAGAGGTTTTTCCTGTGCCGGTCCATGCTAGGGAGATTATCTCACAGGAATGGGAGAAACCAGGGGTGTCTTTTTCCCCGTCTCCCATTTTTAAGAAAATGTTTCCTGTCAAGGACTCCATTAAAGACCCTTGGTATACTGTACCCAAAGTTGAAGGGGCCATTTCCACTCTGGCTAAGAGAACCACTATTCCTATTGAGGATAGCTGCTCTTTTAAGGATCTAATGGACAAGAAGCTGGAGGCTTATTTGAAAAAGATTTATGTTCATCAAGGTCTCCAATGGCAACCTGCGGTGTATATTGCCACCGTGACTAGTGCGGCATCTTATTGGTTCGACGCCTTGTCTGATTCTCTTCAAGTGGAGACTTCCTTGGATGAAATTCAAGATAGGATTAAAGCTCTTAAATTGGGCAATTCCTTTATTGCAGATGCCATTTTACAGGTTGTTAGACTAGGAGTTAAAACTTCTGGTTTCGCTGTCCTAGCCCACAGGGCGTTATGGTTGAAATCCTGGTCTGTGGACGTTTCCTCTAAAGTCAAACTTCTGGCGATCCCTTACAAGGGAAAAACCTTGTTTAGACCCGGTTTGGCAGAAATCATCTCTGATATTACGGGTGGAAAACGGTCTTTTCTACCTCAAGATAAGAAGAATAGGCCTAAAGGACATCAGAGTAATTTTTGTTCCTTTTGTAACTTCAGAGGAAAGCCTTCCCCTTCTTCTTCCAAGCAGGAAAAATCCAAGACTTCTTGGAAACCCAATCAGTCTTGGAACAATCAAAGAAACCCGCAGCCGATTCCAAATCAGCATGAAGGGTTTCCCCACAATCCGGGATCGGATCAGGTGGAGGGTAGATTTTCTCAGTTCTCTCAAGCCTGGATACGAGATGTCCCAGATCCCTGGACTGTGGACATAGTATCCCAGGGTTACAAATTGGAATTCAAGACTTTTCCTCCCAGAGGCAGATTCGATCTCTCAAGATTATCTGCAGACCAGGTAAAGAGAGAGGCGTTCTTGAAATGTATAAAACATCTTTCCTCCCTGGGAGTGATAGTTCCAGTGCAGGAACAGGGTCTCGGGTTCTACTCCAACCTATTTGTGGTTCCCAAAAAGGAGGGAACTTTCCATCCCATTCTAGACTTGAAGTGTCTAAACAAGTTTCCCAAAGTTCCATCCTCCAAGATGGAGACTATACGCTCCTTTCTTCCTTTAGTACAAGAGGGTCAGTTTATGACAACCATAGACCTAAAGGATGTGTATCTGCATGTTCCTATTCACAGGAACCATCACAGATTCCTGAGATTTTCCTTTCTGGACAAACATTTCCAGTTTGTGGCCCTTGCATTTGGTCTAGCCACGGCTCCCAGAATTTTTTTCAAAGGTTCTAGGGGCTCTTATGGCAGTGATCCGTTCTCGAGTAATTGCTGTGGCACCCTATCTGGACGACATATTGGTTCAGGCGCCATCTTTTCAACAAGCAAAATCTCACACCGAGATATTGTTGTCTTTTCTTTGTTCCCATGAATGGAAAGTGATTTTGGAAAAAAGCTCCCTTTCCCCTGAAACAAGAGTAGTGTTCTTAGGGACCGTAATAGATTCTCTATTGATGAAGATTTTTCTGACAGAGTTCAGGGAAAAAAAATAATTTCCTCTTGCCTCTCTCTTCAGGCTTCTGCTCATCCTTCAGTGGCTCAATGTATGGAGGCAATCGGTCTGATGGTGGCTTCCATGGACATCATTCCTTTTGCTCTATTCCATTTGAGAGCTCTCCAGTTGATCATGCTCAGACAATGGAATGGTGACCATGCGGATCTCAGAGAATAGAGTTAGATCAGTCAAGGGACTCTCCTCCCATGGTGGATTTTTCAGGAACATCTGTCTCAGGGCACATGCTTTTGGAGACCTTCCTGGGTGATCATGACCATGGACGCCCACCTGCTGGGCTGGGGAGCAGTCTGGAACTCGTTAAAAGCTCAGGTCCTTTGGACTCAGGAGGAGTCTGCTCTTCCCATCAACATCTTGGAGTTGAGGGTGATTTACAATGCTCTATTGGCTTGGCCTCAGCCCAATTTATCAGGTTCCAGTCAGACAACATAACCTCTGTGGCTTACATCAATCACCAGGGGGGAACTCAGAGTTCCTTAGCCATGATGGAGTTTACTCGGATTCTTCAGTGGGCAGAGACCCACAATTGCTGTCTGCTATCCACATTCCAGGAGTAGTAACTGGGAAGCGGATTTTCTGAGCAGACAGACTTTTCATTCCGGAAAGTGGGAACTCCATCCGGAGCTGTTTTCCAGCTTAGTCCTCAAATGGGGGGTGCCTGAATTAGATCTGGTTGCGTCCCATCAGAACGCCAAGCTTCCAAGGTACGGTTCAAGGTCAAGAGATCCGCAGGCCGTTCTGATAGATGCTCTGGCGGTTCCTTGGGTTTTCCAGTTGGCATACCTGTTTCCTCAATTTGCTCTCCTTCAACGAGTCATTGCTCATATCAAACAGGAGAGGGTGTCGGTGATTCTAATAGCCTCTGCGTGGCTTCGAAGGATCTGGTTTGCAGACCTAGTGGAGATGTCATCTCTCCCCCACCTTGGAGACTACCTTTGAGGAAGGACCTCCTGATTCAAGGTCCCTTCCTTCATCCAAATCTTGTTTCTCTGAAGCTGACTGCTTGTAGATTGAGCGCTTAATTCTGTCTAAGCATGTTTTTTCTGAGTTGGTCATTGAGACCATGATTCAGGCTTGCAAGCCTGTTACTAGAAAGATTTACCATAAGATATGGCGTAAATATCTTTATTGGTTTAAATCCAAGGGCTACTCTTGGAGTAGAATTAGAATTCCTAGAATTTTATATTTTCTTCAGGAAGGCCTAGAGAAGGGATTGTCAGTCAGTACCCTGAAGGGTCAGATTTCTGCTTTATCAGTTTTACTACATAAAAGTTTGGCGGATGTGCCAGATGTGCAATCTTTTTGTCAGGCCTTGGTCAAAATCAGGCCTGTCTTTAAGTCTGTTGCTCCTCCTTGGAGTCTTAACCTTGTTCTTAAAGTTTTACAGCTGGCTCCGTTTGAGCCATTGAATTCCATAGACATTAAGTTGTTATCTTGGAAGGTTTTGTTTCTTGTTGCTATCTCTTCTGCGCTGCAGTGTGATTCCCCTTATCTTATTTTTCATGCCGATAAGGTGGTTCTTCGTACTGTTAGGTTTCCTTTCTAAGGTTGTTTCTAATAGAAATATCAATCAGGAAATTGTTGTTCCATCTCTGTGTCCTAATCCTTTTTCTTCCAAAGAACGTTTGTTACACAATTTGGATGTTGTACATGCTCTTAAATTATACTTACAGGCGACTAAGGATTTTAGCCAGTCCTCTGCCCTTTTTGACTGTTTCTCTGGGAAACGTAAAGGTCAGAAAGCTACTGCTACTACTCTTTCTTTTTGGTTACAAAGTATAATTCGTTTGGCTTATGAGACTGCTGGACAGCAGCCTCCTGAGAATTACGGCTCATTCCACAAGAGCTGTTCCTTTTCTTGGGCTTTCAAAAATGAAGCTTCTGTGGAACAAATTTGCAAGGTTGCAACTTGGTCTTCTCTACATACTTTTTCCAATTTTGATATTTTTGACTCGGCTGAGGCTTCTTTTGGGAGAAAGGTTATTCAAACGGTGGTGCCTTCTGTTTAGGACTGCCTGTCTTGTCCCTCCCTATTGATCCATGTCCTCTAGCTTGGGTATTGGTTCCCAACAGTAATTACTCAACCCGTGGACTCACTATGTCTTAGGGGAAAAAAAATGATGCTTACCTGATAAATTTATTTATTTCCGGATATGGTGAGTCCACGGCCCCACCCTTTATTTTAAGACAGTTGTTCTTTTGACTATAACATCAGACACCTCTACACTTGTGTTACTCCTTTTTCTTCATTTTCCTTCGGTCAAATTACTGGGGGTTGTGGGTAAGGGAGTGATACTTGGCATTTTAACTGTGCTGCTCTTTGCCTCCTCCTGCTGGCCAGGAGTGATATTCCCAACAGTAATTACTCAAGCCGTGGACTCACCATAATCGGAAATAAATACATTTATCAGGTAAGCATACATTTTTTTTATACTGGCAGACTTTCTTCCCGTACTTAAGATGGGGGTGACCTTTGGGGGGTGGGGGAGGAAGAGAGCTGTTTGAGGGGGGTCAGGGAGAGATCAGGGGGTGGGATGTGTCAGGTGGGAGGCTGATCTCTACACTAAAGCTAAAATTAACCCTACAATGTACCTAATTAACCCTTTCATTGCTGGGCATAATACAAGTGTGGCACGCAACAGCATTTATCAGCCTTCTAATTACCAAAAAGCAATGCCAAAGCCATATATGTCTGCTATTTTTGAACAAAGGGGATCCCAGAGAAGCATTTACAACCATTTGTGCCATAATTGCACAAGCTGTTTGTAAATACTTTCAGTGAGAAACCTAAAGTTTGTGAAAAAAATGAACAATTTTTTTATTTGATCGCATTTTGCGGTGAAATGGTGGCATGAAATATACCAAAATGGGTCTAGATCAATACTCTTGGTTGTCTACTAAAATAAAATATATACATGTGAAGGGTTAGTCTGGAAATCCTGACAGATATCAGTGTTACAATATAACTATCCCTAATTTAAAAAAAAAAAAAAAAAAATGGTTTGGAAATAGCAAAGTGCTACTTGTACTTATTGCCCTATAACTTGCAAAAAAAAAGCAAAGAACATGTAAACATTAGGTATTTCTAAACTCTGAACAAAATTTAGAAACTATTTAGCAAGGGAGTTTTTTAGTGGTTGTAGATGTGTAACAGATTTTTGGGGGTCAAAGTTAGAAAAAGTGTTTATTTTTTATCTTTTTCATCATATTTTATTTTTTATAGTAAATTATATGATGATATGATGAAAATAATAGTATTTTTAGAAAGTCCATTTAAAGGCGAGAAGAACTGTATATAATATATGTGGGTACAGTAAATGAGTAAGAGGAAAATTATGGCTAAACACAAACACCGCAGAAATGTAAAAACAGCCCTGGTCCCTAACGGTAATAAAATTGTAAAATGGCCTGGTCATTTAGGGGTTAATATCATTGGACACATTAAAATATGGGATCGGGTTTCCACGTGAGTAAGGTGGGGGGAGGGGGTTTTCCGCTTTTTTTTCTCCATTGATTTCTAGGGGGAAATCCGTTATCATGCACGATATTTTAAGTCCGGCTTTTTGCACACATCTGATTAGCGCAAGAGTGATAATTTTACCTTTCAAGTCATAATACGAGTGCAACCTGATGCGCTCAAAAAGTTTACTTCTAGCGCAATTAGTGCTCTAGCGAAGGTGCTAAATAGGGCCGCACTCGTAATCTGGCCCATTCAATGTAAAAGGGGTCTCAGCAGGTGAAAAAGCTTAAAGGGACATAATACTCATATGCTAAATCACTTGAAACTGATGCAGTATAACTGTAAAAAGGTGACAGGAAAGTATCACCTGAGCATCTCTATGTAAAAAAGGAAGATATTTTACCTCACAATTTCCTCCGCTCAGCAGAGTTCTGTGTAAAAAAATATACTTCAGCTGTTGCTCAGCTGCAGGTAAAAAAAAAAAAAAAATTAAAGAAATGAACAGCAGTCAATCAGCATCAACAGTGCTGAGGTCAAGAACTCTTTTACTGTGATTTCACTTAACTCTCATGAGATTTCTTAGTAAACTTCCTGAAACTGAATAGGAAAATAAGATGAGTGTGCACGTAAGCTCACTCCCTTAGCTGTCCCGGGACAGACATACTGATTTGCTGCTTAGAAGTCCTTTACAATGGGATGTGGCTACTGAGGAATTTTTGTGGTAAAATATCTTTCTTTTTTACATAAAGATGTTCAGGTGATATCTACTAGTCAGCTTTTTACAGCTATACTGCATCACTTTCAAGTGTTTCAACATTTGGGTATCATGGCCCTTTAAGAAGCTCTGTTTTAGAGCAAATTGGTGTGGTTCCTGTAATGCGATTTTGATTGTGTTTTTAACCCTTTTCGAGGGAGTTTAATGCAAAAGTAAAAGAAGGGGAATTATTTACAACTAAAATGTAAAAAGGAAATAGAACATTTCATTTTTATATTATGAGATGCTCATTTTTTTTAAAAAAAAAGCAAACATCTTTTTTATGATTAAATTTTAATTTTCCTGAAATTTTATTTTCTACTGTGCCCAGCTAGGTTAGCGGCAGACATCAGAACTCTGGAACATTTAAAACAGCGATTGCTTGATGAATTCTAGAGCACATTTACATTTGTCCCTGTTTGGCCTCAGTAAAGGAGATAAGATAAAAATATGAGTTTTTTTCAAGGGGCATGTCCCTGGGCTACAAAATAATGCACATTTGGCTAATATTGATTAGAATATAAGTTGCATGCAGATAATTTGCAGTGCAGTGCTTAAAGCAACATTGGAGTCTTTAGCATTTAATGTAGCAAATTAATCACCACACTGCAAATGTCTGCATTCTAACGGCTAGATTTGGAGTTTGGCGGTAAAAGGGCTGTTAACGCTCCGCGGGTTTTTTTCTGGCCGCACCATAAATTTAACTCTGGTATCGAGAGTTCAAACAAATGCTGCGTTAGGCTCCAAAAAAGGAGCGTAGAGCATTTTTACCGCAAATGCAACTCTCGATACCAGAGTTGCTTACGGACGCGGCCGGCCTCAAAAACGTGCTCGTGCACGATTCTCCCATAGGAAACAATGGGGCTGTTTGAGCTGAAAAAAAACCTAACACCTGCAAAAAAGCAGCGTTCAGCTCCTAACGCAGCCCCATTGTTTCCTATGGGGAAACACTTCCTACGTCTGCACCTAACACCCTAACATGTACCCCGAGTCTAAACACCCCTAGCCTTACACTTATTAACCCCTAATCTGCCGCCCCCGCTATCGCTGACCCCTGCATTACACTTTTAACCCCTAATCTGCCGCTCCGTAAACCGCCGCCACCTACGTTATCCCTATGTACCCCTAATCTGCTGCCCTAACATCGCCGACCCCTATGTTATATTTATTAACCCCTAATCTGCCCCCCACAACGTCGCCGACACCTACCTACACTTATTAACCCCTAATCTGCCGACCGGACCTGAGCGCTACTATAATAAAGTTATTAACCCCTAATCCGCCTCACTAACCCTATCATAAATAGTATTAACCCCTAATCTGCCCTCCCTAACATCGCCGACACCTACCTTCAATTATTAACCCCTAATCTGCCGACCGGAGCTCACCGCTATTCTAATAAATGTATTAACCCCTAAAGCTAAGTCTAACCCTAACACTAACACCCCCCTAAGTTAAATATAATTTTTATCTAACGAAATAAATTAACTCTTATTAAATAAATGATTCCTATTTAAAGCTAAATACTTACCTGTAAAATAAATCCTAATATAGCTACAATATAAATTACATTTATATTATAGCTATTTTAGGATTAATATTTATTTTACAGGTAACTTTGTATTTATTTTAACCAGGTACAATAGCTATTAAATAGTTAAGAACTATTTAATAGTTACCTAGTTAAAATAATTACAAATTTACCTGTAAAATAAATCCTAACCTAAGTTATAATTAAACCTAACACTACCCTATCAATAAAATAATTAAATAAACTACCTACAATTACCTACAATTAACCTAACACTACACTATCAATAAATTAATTAAACACAATTGCTACAAATAAATACAATTAAATAAACTATCTAAAGTACAAAAAATAAAAAAGAACTAAGTTACAGAAAATAAAAAAATATTTACAAACATAAGAAAAATATTACAACAATTTTAAACTAATTACACCTACTCTAAGCCCCCTAATAAAATAACAAAGACCCCCAAAATAAAAAATTCCCTACCCTATTCTAAAATACAAAAATTACAAGCTCTTTTACCTTACCAGCCCTGAACAGGGCCCTTTGCGGGGCATGCCCCAAGAATTTCAGCTCTTTTGCCTGTAAAAAAAAACATACAATACCCCCCCCCCCAACATTACAACCCACCACCCACATACCCCTAATCTAACCCAAACCCCCCTTAAATAAACCTAACACTAAGCCCCTGATGATCTTCCTACCTTGTCTTCACCATGCCAGGTTCACCGATCCGTCCTGGCTCCAAGATCTTCATCCAACCCAAGCGGGGGTTGGCGATCCATAATCCGGTGCTCCAAAGTCTTCCTCCTATCCGGCAAGAAGAGGACATCCGGACCGGCAAACATCTTCTCCAAGCGGCATCTTCTATGTTCTTCCATCCGATGACGACCGGCTCCATCTTGAAGACCTCCAGCGCGGATCCATCCTCTTCTTCCGACGACTAGACGACGAATGACGGTTCCTTTAAGGGACGTCATCCAAGATGGCGTCCCTCGAATTCCGATTGGCTGATAGGATTCTATCAGCCAATCGGAATTAAGGTAGGAATTTTCTGATTGGCTGATGGAATCAGCCAATCAGAATCAAGTTCAATCCGATTGGCTGATCCAATCAGCCAATCAGATTGAGCTCGCATTGTATTGGCTGATCGGAACAGCCAATAGAATGCGAGCTCAATCTGATTGGCTGATTGGATCAGCCAATCGGATTGAACTTGATTCTGATTGGCTGATTCCATCAGCCAATCAGAAAATTCCTACCTTAATTCCGATTGGCTGATAGAATCCTATCAGCCAATCGGAATTCGAGGGACGCCATCTTGGATGACGTCCCTTAAAGGAACCGTCATTCGTCGTCTAGTCGTCGGAAGAAGAGGATGGATCCGCGCTGGAGGTCTTCAAGATGGAGCCGGTCGTCATCGGATGGAAGAACATAGAAGATGCCGCTTGGAGAAGATGTTTGCCGGTCCGGATGTCCTCTTCTTGCCGGATAGGAGGAAGACTTTGGAGCACCGGATTATGGATCGCCAACCCCCGCTTGGGTTGGATGAAGATCTTGGAGCCAGGACGGATCGGTGAACCTGGCATGGTGAAGACAAGGTAGGAAGATCATCAGGGGCTTAGTGTTAGGTTTATTTAAGGGGGGTTTGGGTTAGATTAGGGGTATGTGGGTGGTGGGTTGTAATGTTGGGGGGGGGGGTATTGTATGTTTTCTTTTACAGGCAAAAGAGCTGAACTTCTTGGGGCATGCCCCGCAAAGGGCCCTGTTCAGGGCTGGTAAGGTAAAAGAGCTTGTAACTTTTTAAATTTAGAATAGGGTAGGGAATTTTTTATTTTGGGGGTCTTTGTTATTTTATTAGGGGGCTTAGAGTAGGTGTAATTAGTTTAAAATTGTTGTAATATTTTTCTTATGTTTGTAAATATTTTTTTATTTTCTGTAACTTAGTTCTTTTTTATTTTTTGTACTTTAGATAGTTTATTTAATTGTATTTATTTGTAGCAATTGTGTTTAATTAATTTATTGATAGTGTAGTGTTAGGTTAATTGTAGGTAATTGTAGGTAGTTTATTTAATTATTTTATTGATAGGGTAGTGTTAGGTTTAATTATATCTTAGGTTAGGATTTATTTTACAGGTAAATTTGTAATTATTTTAACTAGGTAACTATTAAATAGTTCTTAACTATTTAATAGCTATTGTACCTGGTTAAAATAAATACAAAGTTACCTGTAAAATAAATATTAATCCTAAAATAGCTATAATATAAATGTAATTTATATTGTAGCTATATTAGGATTTATTTTACAGGTAAGTATTTAGCTTTAAATAGGAATCATTTATTTAATAAGAGTTAATTTATTTCGTTAGATAAAAATTATATTTAACTTAGGGGGGTGTTAGGGTTAGACTTAGCTTTAGGGGTTAATACATTTATTAGAATAGCGGTGAGCTCCGGTCGGCAGATTAGGGGTTAATAATTGAAGGTAGGTGTCGGCGATGTTAGGGAAGGCAGATTAGGGGTTAATACTATTTATGATAGGGTTAGTGAGGCGGATTAGGGGTTAATAACTTTATTATAGTAGCGCTCAGGTCCGCTCGGCAGATTAGGGGTTAATAAGTGTAGGTAGGTGTCGGCGACGTTGTGGGGGGCAGATTAGGGGTTAATAAATATAACATAGGGGTCGGCGATGTTAGGGGCAGAAGATTAGGGGTACATAGGGATAACGTAGGTGGCGGCGATTTGCGGTCGGAAGATTAGGGGTTAATTATTTTAAGTAGCTTGCGGCGACGTTGTGTGGGGCAAGTTAGGGGTTAATAAATATAATATAGGGGTCGGCGGGGTTAGGGGCAGCAGATTAGGGGTACATAAGTATAACGTAGGTGGCGGTCGGCAGATTAGGGGTTAAAAATTTTAATCGAGTGGCGGCGATGTGGGGGGACCTCGGTTTAGGGGTACATAGGTAGTTTATGGGTGTTAGTGTAGTTTAGGGTACAGTAGTTAAGAGCTTTATGAACCGGCGTTAGCCAGAAAGCTCTTAACTCCTGCTTTTTTCAGGCGGCTGGAATCTTGTCGTTAGAGCTCTAACGCTCACTGCAGAAACGACTCTAAATACCAGCGTTAGAAAGATCCCATTGAAAAGATAGGCTACGCAAATGGCGTAGGGGGATCTGCGGTATGGAAAAGTCGCGGCTGTAAAGTGAGCGTTAGACCCTTTAATCACTGACTCCAAATACCAGCGGGCGGCCAAAACCAGCGTTAGGAGCCTCTAACGCTGGTTTTGACGGCTACCGCCGAACTCTAAATCTAGGCCAAAATGTTTTCAGTGCATTTGAATGTGTCCTTGTTTTCTATGCCAGGCACACAGTAATTTAAAAGGGACAATCAAGTTTAAATTAAACTGTAATGATTCAGATAGAGCATGCAAATTTTAGCAACTTTCCAATTTACTTCTTTTACAAAATGTGCACAATCTTTTTATTAGTGATTGGCTGATGCCTGTCACATGATAAAGAGGGAGTGGAAATAGACACAACTTTGAAATTTGTCTTAAAAAATGTACTACTAATTTGAAGTTCAGACATAGGAGCCTATCTATCAAGCTCCGAATGGAGCTTGATGCCCCGTGTTTCTGGTGAGCCAAACAGCAGTTATAAAGCAGCGTTCACAAAGACCGCTGCTCCATAACCTGTACGATCAGGTTGATTGACACCCCCCTGCTGGCGGCCCATTGGCCGCGAGTCTGCAGGGGGCGGCGTTGCACCAGCAGCTCTTATATTCAGCGAGGTCTGGCGGACCTGATCCGCACTGTCGGATCAGGTCTGCCAGATCTTGATAAATAGGGGCCATAGGGGCCAAATTATCTAAAGACCGCTGCTCCATAACTTTTCTGCCTGCTCTGAGGCCGCGGATATCAATCCCCCCGATCCTATACTATCGGGCTGATTGACACCCCCTGCTAGTGGCCGATAACCGCAAATCTGCAGGGGGCGGCATTTCACAAGCAGTTCACCAGAACTGCTTGTTCAATGATAAATGCCAACAGCGTATGCTGTCGGCATTTATCAATGTGCATCGGACATGATCCACTATATCGGATCATGTCCGCTCGCACATTAATAAATAGCCCCCTAAGGGGTAGATTTATTAAAGGTCGAGCGGACATGATTTGCTAAATGTAAGCATTTATCATTGCACAAGCATTTCTAGTGAAATGCTTGTGCAATGCCGCCCCCTGCTTACTGGCGGCCAAAGCAGAGTGTTTGCATATTACTCAGGACATCGCTTGATTCCTGATTTTACACTTTAAACAAGCTATTGATACCGCTTCACCTGCTGTTCTTAGGCAGCGTCTCAAAGACAGAGAATGCAGAATTACAGGTGCCCTGTAGTGTCAGCCTCATTTATTATCTGAATGGGGTAGAGGAATAGAACAGCTACATCAGTACCTCTGCAGCGCCCTGCACACTGCCAGAACTAATTGCATATTGATTCAGAAGTCTATCTGTTTCCAAGAGAAATTTTCATTTTGATGAACCCAGTAATGTTCTGGTTTTCCTCTTCATTGCCACATCCCATTCTCTTCCATCTCTCATAAACCTAGTGTGTCTCAGGCTGGGAGAATAAATATGTTTTAACATCTGTGTTGCCAGATTAGGATGCAGCGCTCTCTCTAGCAGCAAAGCGGTTTCGGGTTTTCCCTGCAAAAAACACTTAGTATTATTCCTTATCTCAGCTGATGAATCATTACTTACCCCCCAAAAAATATAACATTTAAACCAATATGCAAACGCTTATGTTGAGGATTACTATAAATGTGAATTTAACAAAACACACATACAGACATGCACACACACACACATATACATCCAAACACACATACAGACATGCACACACACACACACATACATCCAAACACACATACAGACATGCACACACACATCCAAATACAAACACACACATACATCAAAACACACATACATCCAAATACAAACACACGCACACATACATCAAAACACACATACATCCAAATACAAACACACACACACACACACATACTGTACATACATCCAAACACACATACAGACATTCACACACACACATCTAAACACACATACATCCAAATACAAACACACACATACATACAAACACACATACAGACATGCACACACACTTCCAAACACACATACATCCAAATACACCAACAAACATGCATACATACATCCAAATATAAACACACACACATCCAAAACACACATACATCCAAATGCAAACACACACACAAACACATACATCCAAATACAAACACAAACACATACATCCAAATACACCAACAAACACGCACACATACATCCAAATGCAAACACACACACAAACACATACATCCAAATACAAACACAAACACATACATCCAAATACACCAACAAACACGCACACATACATCCAAATACAAACACACACACACACATCCAAATGCAAACACACACACACATACATCTAAACACAAACACACACACATATACTGTACATCCAAATACAAAACACACACACATACAAATACAAAACACACACACACATACATCCAAACACACATTCATCCAAACACAAACACAGACATCCAAATACATATCCAAACACACACAACTCCAAACACAAACACACACACGCACACATACATTCAAACACACATCCAAACACAAACACACACATACATACAAATACAAACACACACACATCCAAATACATCCAAACACACACACACACACACAAGCAAACACACACACACACACATCAAAACACAAACACACACACGCACTCATACATACAAATACAAACACACACATATACATCCAAATACACCAACAAACACGCATACATACATCCAAATATAAACACACACACAAACACACATACATCCAAACACACATACATTCAAACACAAACACACACACATACATACATTCAAATACAAACACGCACACATAAATCCAAATACACCAACAAACACGCATACATCCATCCAAATATAAACACAAACACACAAACACACATACATCCAAACACAAACACACACATACATCCAAATACAAACACACAAACACACACACACATACATACATCTAAATACACCAACAAACACGCATACATACATAAAATATAAACACACAAACACAAACATCCAAATATATACATACACACACACACATATACCCAAACACATACTCTGTTATATAGTCCCTCGGTATTGGGGACGCACGTATGCACACATACATTTAAACACTTGCACAGTTGCACATATATATGCACACACATGCATCCAAACACACACACAGATATACCTACATAAAGCAAATACACACATATATACCCAAAGACACACACACACACATATATACATACATAAAACAAATACACATATACCCAAAGACAAACACAGATATACATACATAAAACAAATACACACAAACACATATATACCCAAAGACACACACACAGCATAGTCTCTTTTAGGGATGTGCAGAAAGTGTTATTCGTTTGGTAGAATGAATAGTCCGGTAGACATTTGTTTTGGACAATCAAATGTTGATAAGAAGGAAAATATCTTAAATTCAGTAATCAAATGTTATTTCCGGTTTTCGAGTGTCACTTTAGTTTTCGAATGTTCATATAATATTCGATTTAACAAATATTATTTAGATGTTCAATAATTCATGTGGTAGAAAATTTAGTAAATTGATACATAATAGATACAAATATATACATTTGAATGTTTCTATTTCAAATATTGTATAATTTGAATATTACATTTAAAAAGAGCATTAGAAATACTATTACATTAAATGAATGTTAGAATGTTGTACAAACATTCAAAAATTTTAAACAAATTAACTAAGGTGTTAAAATTTGTTTAATTTTTCGAATGTTGTAAAACATTTGCCCATCCCTAGTCCCTTGGTAGTGGGCGAAAACAGGCATTTACATATGTATTTAATGTGATATCTTGTACAAGTAACAAGATCTACAGGAAACACAAGAAAACAAAAATCACAACCACGATATTCAGGAAAGGTGTTTAGTAATTTTGTCCTTCAAACAATTACCTAATGGTTACTACTCATGATATTTGTTTTCCCTCCTATGCCAGCAGTTCTCTGCATAGTCATTCTCTTATTTTTACCCATTACAGGGGCCATGTGGTGAAGATCCATCCTGAGTGCTGCCATCTTGGAGCTCATGTGAACATTCACAGATCAGGGCATTAGAGGGGCCATACTACAGCCTCTAATTTGCTATCTCTGGTAATCGTAGCTAGAATCAAATACAAGGAGAGTGAATAACAAAGATGAATCAGGTCAGTCAGGCTGGTGCAACTGTAAGTAAAGTGCCCATAGATAGCTGCCTAGTTTGATGATAAAAATGCTACAACGTGTATCATAATCTGTTAGAAGAACTGTACAACATTTGAATGTTTTCTTATGGTTTCTCGTGACTTTGCACTGTGAGAACGCATCAGATATTTTACAGTGATATACCATAACATCAGAAAACACTTCTTACCCTAGATTTCACATGATGTTCAGAACCATCTAATTAAGCAGCTTTACCCTATTAGAAACCCATTTTGACCTATTTTGCAAGCTGCATCTTGGTTTTTCAAACACCTTTTTTTATTTTATAGGTTGTTGCACAGGCTACGTTCACATTTTAAGAAACAGAATTGCCTAGTTTTAAGGAAAATGAAATTGTCATGATACAGAGATAATGTTCAATTTTAAATGAAGATTACAATGTATGAGATCCTTTCCACCAGAGCGTGCACATGTGTTGAGCACTATGGGCCCGATGATAAAAAAAAAAAAACACTGTCACTCACAGAGCTTCCCCCAGGTAATTAATTATCTAAAAAAAGGGGTTGTCCCTGCAAATTGCAAGGTGTCTCATTGAAAGTAATGGAGCTCACTAAAAAAGGGAAACTTTGCTGTGGAGAACGAAGTTAGCAGGGAGCATGGCCCACACTTTATAAATTAAATATTGCAGCCATTACACATCAGATTACTCTGTTTTCAGTGTATAGTATTTTATAATCTGTTTTAATCTGTTTTTGTATACATGTGTTTTTCTATTAGGGTACTACATGTTTTAAATATTTTCATATTAGTTTGAGAGAAAAAAAAAACAGTGAGATCTGCAGGAGAGAATGTTGTCAAGGGCGACCTCATTGTTAGGGGAGTTGTATCATTCAGGGCTTCACAATGAGGCAATTAATGTAGCAATTATATCTTGATATGTTGACGTATAAGTAGCAAGAGTTTTTAATACAGTATGTATAGCCTGATGAAATAGCCTTAGGGCTGAGAAACACGTTGCTTGTTTTAAGATGCTTTTTTAATTACCCACTTTTATATTGATATATACTCTTGCCACTGTTTGCTACACCTGTCTCTGCATGAGAAATGAGCATTGAACAACCGGTGACTGCTGGTGAAGTTTTGAGATCTTGGATTCCTGCTGCCGCAGGGAGGTCAGTCAGCTGGGCGGCAGAAAAGTCCCAACTTGCGCTTTCAGCACCTGTGTGTGCTCAACCACATGGGAGTCTGTTACTTTATTACTATTCACTGAGTGAATGCACAGACTTCACTTGACCTTGTGGCGCTCCTGTTTAGTTTTTTTTTTTACTGTGGAATATGAGAAGAAATTCTAATCAGAACACCTAGGTCACTCCATCTTTCCTATTTGGATTTGGACACATTGTGAACTCTGCATGAGAATTGTGGACTTGCACTTTTATAAGTTATTTTTTAGACCAAGGAGGAGGGCACCCTTTTTCACTAGTTTGTATATTTCTAATGGATTTCAATGCTATGAAAAGGCAGCCAATAAATATACAAATTGATTTTAAAGTTTTCGTACAGCAAATTTCAATGGAGCCACAGTTTTTGTGGATTCACAAAAACAACTTCAAAACCTTACGAAAAGTTCCTTTAATCACCACTTATTCTTGAGTAACAATTGTGCTTCTCCTTTATACCATAGAAAGGCCAAAAAGCAGATTCTGTAACATAGGTTAACTCCAAAATGCTTCAAATCAGTAGATTGTTCTTAGGGAGCGTGGGACATAGCATAATTTGTACATAAAAGACCTATCAACTGTCCCTATTTGAGAGGGACAGTACATAACTCTGTGCCTCTGAGACAGCCATATATTCTGGTTTGCAGAATTTGCCTTACCCCACCCATTGACCACCCAGGCTTGCCCACAAACCAACCAGACACGACCAGAATCCCCCCCACTAGCCACTCTCTTGACTTCGACTCTGCACACTCCAACACAGCCCACCCCACAAAATGGCTCCCCTCACCCTCCTAAGTTCCTAATACCTAGCCACACATGTAGTAAGGTATGTAAGACATGTTTACTGCCCTTTAATAAGATTGTGCTGTTATTTCTTTTATACATTTGTGTGGCTTTTACCAATTCATTGTGCAGCTGTAATGGTTTGGAATTGCGTAGAATCAAAAGCAAATCACCCTAGCAGAGATTGTAATGGGTAGGGATTTCACAAGTATTCTTGTTTTCCTCAAGAAAAGACTTTAAATTGAAACTCAACAATTACATTTGTCACTAGCAGCACATTAATAGCAGCTTCTCCCAGGACACAACAGACAGGGGCTATAAACATGTCATATCTTAAAAGGGATCAAAAATTTATGCCCAGGCTTTTGTGGCCTACATTTTCCTATCAAAGTCTCAAGGCAGTTTATCATTTATCTTTTTTTTCCATGAAGGTTGTGTAACCGAGAGCCACTTGAGACAGATTGTAAAACTTTACTGGCATTGATTTACCTGAAATTAATTTTAAAAGGCCTTTTTTCCCCTCAAAACGATTATTGTAGTTGGCAGGCTGCTGGTTGTACCATACAATCTCACATGTCAGCAGACGTCCTTACAGTGATTTAGAAAGTTCTGATATTGTATTTAATTGCAGATGATACTTTTTATACAGATGGTAGGTACAGCAATTATGTAATTAAAGACAACGGATACGATTAATTTACAGCCAAACAATGCTCAGTGCAGATAACATCTGCAAAGAAATATACAGTCAGTTGTTAGTTATTTTAATGGCATTCAATAACCATGTGCCATTGTAAAATATCCCCTAAATATTCAGAAGCAGTGACATTTAGAATGTTAAAATGATTACATTGTTAAATTACTGTATATATGTTTGCCACTGCTATCCCCCACCTCCCACCCCAGGGACTCATATCTCTTTGTGTTGCATTATATGGTTTTAGGCTGGCTGTATAAAGGTTATGTCTCCTGATCTTGACGTTACACATCTTCTGAATTGATCGGCTTTGTGATATATAAAAGACAGAGCACATTATTTGTCATACATATGTAAATACCTATATATTAGTTCACTGGCTCTGTTCTCGTTTACTTATTCATTTAAATTTACTATGAGCTAGATTACAAGTGGAGCTCTATTTTAACGTGCGCCTGTAAAGGGGCAAATTTGACTGTTTACGGGCTCACGCTAAATAACCAGCCATTACAATTGGCTGGTTAATGCTACTGCAAGCTCGCTGGAGCACTTTGCACAATTAACTAGAGGTCAGTTGGTTTCAGCAGCTAAAGTGTGGAAGTTAAAAGTATAATGGACAACAGTACAAGAACCTTGGTATAGTTCTGTCACTCTCCATTATAATCAACAGAGCAGAGTTTATCTTGTAACCGTTCAAATCTCGGCTGAAAGAACAAGTTCCACGATGAAGTATACCGGTATCACACAACTGTACAGAACAAACCTTGCTCTATAGAACAGCACACTAACATATGCACAGAAGACAACTTGCAAACCGTTACAAAGAAATAAAAACTATACAAACTCGTCAGCTTTGAGACAGCGAGACACGACTGCCAGATAAGACACTTCACAAGGGCCATAGAACCTTGAATGAATTCCATGGGCTTGGCCAAGGAGTAGTTGAAAAATCCTGGTCACTTCTGTAGAACACCCAGAGCCAGACATCTATAGTTCTGCAATGATGTTGCAGTTGGAAACATTGATGTTAACTGTTTTGTGGGCGTGTTACCAAGTATTGTAGCTGTAATTGTTATTTTTCTGTGTTGCTGGTGCTAATGGAAGGGACAACCACTACAAACTGTGTAAAAGATAGGTGAAGTGAGGCTCAATGAATCTCAAACATGAACTCAACATTACCACTGTGTGACCTTACTAATATGTTCTGTTATTATATTCATGATTTAACAAAATAATTTAAATTAAGTAAAGGATGCTCCAAAATAAAATATTTTGATTAAAAGTAGGGATTTCTTGTGTAATCTTGTAATATATATGATTTTTAAGTTCAACTTAAAGGGACAGTCTACACCTTAGTCATCTTATTGGCCCCTATTTATCAAGGGCCGGCGGACCTGATCCGACACTGCGGATCAGGTCCGCCAGACCTCGCTGAATACGGCAAGCAATACGCTCGCCGTATTCAGCATTGCACCAGCAGCTCACAAGAGCTGCTGGTGCAACGCCGCCCCCTGCAGACTCGCGGCCAATCGTCCACCAGCAGGGGGATGTCAATCAACCCGATCGTATTCGATCGGGTTGATTTCCGGCGATGTGTGTCCCCCTGCTCAGAGCAGGCGGACAGATTATGGAGCAGCGGTCTTTGTGACCGCTGCTTCATAACTGCTGTTTCTGGCGAGCCTGCAGGCTTGCCAGAAACACGGGGCATCAAGCTCCATACGGAGCTTGATACATATGCCCCACAGTCTTAGATTAAGCTGCAAATAAACTCCTGCACCCATTTCTATATCATGCAGCAGGAACGATAAAGTTATTTTTAAAATTAATATTGTTTCTGGCCACATTGCAATGGCTGCCATGCTCCGCCCACTGATGACAGCACAATCTAGGCTGCATATGGCATCCAATCACAAAAAGCTCACTAGTTGAATTTAACAGACTATCAATGCTATTCAGCAGAATGCCTAGATGCAGTCTAGATTGTGATGTCATTAGTGGGCAGAGCTTAAATTTTAAGATGTGTGTGTGCGCGCTCATCTAAAGGAGCATAGTTTTAAAAATATTTGCATGTCTTTGCTTTCAAAAATTGATGTCTCTGCCCTGAAAATGCCATTTCCCTTCAGACTTCTGGAGGCTGTGACAGCATGTAAAATGCATGTCCTTCTAGTTCATGGGGGGCCTTTCAAATGGGCTGGGCTCTCTCTCCCACCCCTACTGGGATTGATTTCTGCTGCTGCTTCTTGTTTACATACGCCTAGATTACGAGTCTTGCGTTAGCCTTAAAAAGCAGCATTGAAAGGTCCCAACGCTGCTTTTAACGCCCGCTGGTATTACGAGTCTGACAGGTACAGGTGTCCCGCTCACTTTTTTTCTGTGACTCGAGCATACCGCAAATCCCCTTATGTCAATTGCGTATCCTATCTTTTTAATGGTATTTTCCTAAGGCTGATATTACGAGTCTTGGAGAAAGTGAGCGGTACAGCCTCTCCTGTCAAGACTCCTATCGCATTTAAAAGTCAGTAGTTAAGAGTTTTATGGGCCGTAGTATAAAACTCTTAACTAAAGTGCTAAAAAGTACACTAACACCCATAAACTACCTATTAACCCCTACACAGAGCCCCCCCCCCACATTGCAAACAGTTAACTAAAGTTTTTAACCCCTAATCTGCCGACCGGACATCGCCGCCACTTCGATAAATATATAAACCCCTAAACCGCCGCACTCCCGCCTCGCAAACACTAGTTAAATAATATTAACCTCTAATCTGCCGGCCCTAACATCGCCGACGCCTACCTACATTTATTAACCCCTAATCTGCCGCCCCCAACGTCGCCGCAACTATATTAAATGTATGAAGCCCTAAACCTAAGTCTAACCCTAACCCTAACCCCCCCCCCCCAATAAATCTAAATAAAATTAGTACAATTAAATAAATTATTCCTATTTAAAACTAAATACTTACCTGTAAAATAAACCCTAAACTAGCTACAATATAACAAATAGTTAGATTGTATCTAGCTTAGGGTTTATTTTTATTTTACAGGCAACTTTGTATTTATTTTAACTATACAATAGTTATTAAATAGTTATTAACTATTTAATAACTACCTAGCTAAAATAAAGACAAATTTACCAGTAAAATAAAACCTAACCTAAATTACAATTACACCTAACACTACACTATAATTAAAATAATTTCCTAAATTAACTACAATTAACTACAATTAAATTAAATAAACTAAAGTACGAAAACAAACAAACACTAAATTACAGAAAATAATAAAATAATTACAAGAATTTTAAACTAATTACACCTAATCTAATCCCCCCACCCAATCCCCCCTTAATAAAACCTAACACTAACCCCTTGAAGATCACCCTACCTTGAGACGTCTTCACCCAGCCGGGCACAAGTGGTCCTCCAGAGGGGCAGAAGTCTTCATCTGATCCGGGCAGAAGAGGTCCTACAGACAGGCAGAAGTCTTCATCCAGGCGACATCGTCTATCTTCATCCATCCGGAGCAGAGCAGGTCCATCTTCAAGCCAGCTGACGCGGAGCATCTCTTCTTAAGCATCTCTTCTTAAGGTAGGAAAAATCCTATTGGCTGATCCAGTCAGCCAATAGAATTGAAGTTCAATCCTATTGGCTGATCCAATCAGCCAATAGGATTGAGCTCACATTCTATTGGCTGTTCCAATCAGCAAATAGAATGCAAGCTCAATTCAATTGGCTGATTGCATCAGCCAATATGATTTTTCCTACCTTAATTCCGATTGGCTGATAGAATCCTAGGATGCTTCGCGTCGGCTGGCTTGAAGATGGACCTGGATGAAGACTTCTGCCCATCTGGAGGTCCTCTTCTGCCCAGATAGGATGAAGACTTCTGCCCGGATCGGATGAAGACTTCTGCCCCTCTGGAGGACCACTTGTGCCCGGCTGGGTGAAGACGTCTCAAAGTAGGGTGATCTTCAAGGGGTTAGTGTTAGGTTTTATTAAGGGGGGATTGGGTGGGTTTTAGAGTAGGGTTGGGTGTGTGGGTGGTGGGCTTTAATGTTGGAGGGGTATTGTATTTTTTTTTACAGGTAAAAGAGCTGATTACTTTGGTGCAATGCCCTTTTAAGGCCTATTTGTAATTTAGTATAGGGTAGGGATTTTTATTATTTTGGGGGGCTTTTTATTTTATTAGGGGGATTAGATTAGGTGTAATTAGTTTAAAATTCTTGTAATTTTTTTATTATTTTCTGTAATTTAGTGGGGTTTTTTTTCATACTTTCGTTTATTTAATTTTATTGTAATTAATTGTAGTTAGTTTAGGTAATTTATTTAATTATAGTGTAGTGTTAGGTGTAATTGTAACTTAGGTTAGGGTTTATTTTACAGATAAATTTGTATTTATTTTAGCTAGGTAGTTTATTAAATAGTTAATAACTATTTAATAACTATTGTTCCTAGTTAAAATAAATACAAACTTGCCTGTAAAATAAAAATAAACCCTAAGATAGCTACAATGTAACTATTAGTTATATTGCAGCTAGCTTAGGGTTTATTTTATAGGTAAGTATTTAGTTTTAAATAGGAATCATTTATTTAATTGTAGTTATTTTATTTAGATTTATTTAAATTATATTTAAGTTAGGGGGTGTTAGGGTTAGGGTTAGACTTAGATTTAGGGGTTAATAACTTTATTATAGTGGCGGCAACGTTGTGGGCGGCAGATTAGGGGTTAATAAGTGTAGGCAGGTTGCGGCGACATTGGGGCGGCAGAGTAGGGGTTAATAAATAAAATGTAGGTGTCGGCGATGTTAGGGGCAGCAGATTAGGGGTTCATAAGTATAATTTAGGTGTCGGCGGTGTCCGGAGCGGCAGATTAGGGGTTAATAATATAATGCAGGTGGCGATGATGTCGGGGGCGGCAGATTAGGGGTTAATAAGTGTAAGATTAGGGGTGTTTAGACTCGGGGTTCATGTTAGGGTGTTAGGTGTAAACATAAAATGTGTTTCCCCATAGGAATCAATGGGGCTGCGTTAGGAGCTGAACGCTGCTTTTTTGCAGGTGTTTGGGTTTTTTCAGCCGAATCTGCCCCATTGATACCTATGGGGAAATCGTGCACGAGCACGTTTAGCCAGCTCACCGCTACCGTAAGCAGCGCTGGTATTGAGGTGAGATGGAGCTAAATTTTTCTCTCCGTTCACTTTTTAGAGGCTAACGCCGGGGTTGGAAAAACCTGTAATACCAGTGTTGTTTGTAGGTGAGCGGTGAGCTGAAACTGAGCGTTAGCACCGCAAGCCTTACCCGACGAAAACTCGTAATCTAGCCGATAGACTTTCTAGTATTGAAATTGTGAGTATAGGTGGAGTTATCAACTGGAAAAAGCAGCTATTTCAAAAGGCAAATTAAT
Organism: Bombina bombina; assembly: GCF_027579735.1. Lineage (NCBI taxonomy): Eukaryota > Metazoa > Chordata > Amphibia > Anura > Bombinatoridae > Bombina > Bombina bombina. The sequence continues at coordinate 17,700,921 of NC_069510.1, read as the reverse complement.
TACATACTAAATTTCATGTTATAAAGTAATTTAAAAAGTATTACATTTTATATATATATATATATATTTATTTTTGTATTTGTGTTAATTTGTGTCTATACACATATTTAAATTTGCTGCGCTTAGGTTCTATGCTGTGTCACTTTCACGGCATGAGAATGAGGCTTGAGGCTCCCATTGGAGCCCATGGAAGTGCGCTCTTATGAGCGCAATGCTTCCGTGCAATGCAAACACGAGATCGCGTTTGCATTGCACCCAACTCATAATACCAGCACACATTTGCACAAAATCGATATTTTGCGCTTCACTTGTAATCTGGCCCTAAATGTGGAATTTTGAGAATGCCTCTTTAATAAATGTGTTTATTGAAAACTATTTTTATCATGTTAAACATATACAGTATTTCCTTTTTTCCTCACATTTCCAATTAATAAAGTGCACGATCATAGGAACCAAATATAAACGCGAGTATAAATGGAAATGTAGCTAACAATCTTATGTTTGCATTTCATCTTTGTGCACAGACATCCCTAAATATTGACATTGCTAAGTGTACAGATGAGACACTGCGTACACAGAACGCTGGCTGGAATTCATTTACCATTTTGAGAGAGAAAAACATGCCGAGTTCAGGAATTCAAATTAGTCGGCCGCTGCTTTGGCTTAAAATATTTGATTTTGCTTTTTTTTTTTTTGTTCCTTGGGTTTTTCTTACAGAAGTGATCCATAAGTGGCGTTGTCTATCTCAGCGTGTAATTATACTCATTTGGGCTGCTATCACAAAATGACTGTGTACCCAAACACAGATGTAGAGGTCGGATAAAGAGAGAAAAACTGGGGCTAATCAAAAGTGATCCTTAACATAGGGCTGCTAATGACGTTCAGATTAAATATGGACTTGGTAATTATAGAAGATTGTAGATATAAAACATGGATTGCGAGCTCGCTTGCTTCTGCCTTGTTTAAATTCCCATACAAAGACTATATTTAGCAGTCAAACTTATGACTCATGTTTATTTTTTTAACATTGTGAAACGCGTTGGAAAAAAGCACCAAAGCAATGGTTGTAAATAAAAATAAACGGTTTGCTCCATTGTGTCTATTTTTCTTAAAAGTTGATTTCTAATACTGTTTTTTGTTACTTCTTAACAAAGTGATGCTACATTTGTAAATTGTATTCTCTATACTACAAATATAAATAAAAAAATCTCTATTGAAATGGCAGTTGAATGATATTACATTAAAGGTATTGTAAAGTCAAAACTGAATTTTTATGGTTTAGCTAGAGCATCCAATTTAAGCAACTTTTCATTTTAGTTCTGTTATCAAATTTGCTTCATTTTCTTGGTATTTTTTGTAAAAGTGTAAGCCTGGGTAGGCTCAGGGACACTCAGGTATGTACATGTGTCTTAAACAGCAGTGTTTGCAGCAATGTATAGCATTGGTAGAAACATTGTTGCATACATTCTCACCATGGATTCATATTTCTGAATATAGCTAGGTTGTATCAGCAGTGAATTCCCGCCCACTTGTGACATCATCACTCCCAGGTGGGCGGGAACTCACTGCTGATGCAATCTAAGTAGATCAGAAAGAAAACTGCAGTCTCCTTCCCCACCTAAAGTGTAGATGGTGCCCTAGGATCTGGATACAAAGGGGGTCTCCCCAGGATGATAACACATTGTCATCCTCTGCACTCTGGCTTTAACTCCTTAATGACTGATTTAACCCTGTACATCTGTGGTTGTTAAGGGTTTTACTAGTGCAGCTTCGCTGACAGCGGCAATTCTGTGCTATTACCTGCCTCACTTCCAGAGGCATACAGATATAGCACGTTCTTGCAGACATCTGGGTGCTTCAGTGGTCATTAAGTAGTTAAAGGAAAATATGCAATTCATTTTAAAATGGTGTCTTTTACAACACATTTATATATATAAAAAAAAACTTTATAGGAACATTATGATTGAAATATTGCATTATCTATCTATAAATCTGTCATTTTTGCATTACTAACCCTATCTTACTATGGGCTAGATTACAAGTGGAGCCCTAATTTATCGCACACCTGTAAAAACGGGCAAATTCTCCCATTTACGGGCGCACGATAAATTACCAGCCATTACAAGTATTAACACAAATGTATATATATTTAAGATCTGCTGCCCATCGCTCTGCGACTTACCCCCTGTACTGTGCTAGTTTCTCATGCAGTGTCTCACAGCATGAGAACGAGGCTCCCACTGGAGGCTATGGAAGCACTCTCTCTTGTGAGCGCAATGCTTCCGTGCAATGAGAACACAAGGTCGCGTTCGCATTGCACATATCTTGTAATACCAGCTCACATTGCATGCACCGGTATTATAATACACACAATTGCAAGTGAGAGAGCACTCGCAAAAGTGATATTTTGAGCTCCACTTGTAATCTGGAACTATATGTATAATAAATAAGTAAAGTCTCACTTTGGAGTTGCAGCCTATACGCTTTTCAAGAGCAGCAGCTTCCCAGACTTCCAATCTGCAGCTGCTTTTATGCGTAGGAGCAGCAGTGCTTGCTTATGAATTAGAGCATTTCATTTCTAGGTCAGAATATCCATTTAAAGGGACACAATGGTCAAAACTGAAGTGTGTATTAGTGCACGTCACTTTCGAATAGAAGTATATTTTGCAATATATTTCTTATACTAAAAATGCTTGTAATAAAACCTATTACCATTTTTCATAGGGCTACACACATATGCTAATTATGCCTCATGCACCTAGATTCAAACACTGAGGTTACTTAGAGTCACTGGGGGCTTGTATGACACATATTAAGTACAGTAACTTCTTACACGGCAGACCCCACTGCTCGCTCTCTGGTGATGTTGGCACGTGGTAGAAATCCAGGTGCGTAAGGCATGCAGAGAATATAGCACAGTTTGAATGTGGGTGCACGAGAGACACAACATATGTGTGTATGGCGCTGAAAAATTGACAGTTTTCACTAGAATTCTGACCATTATGTCGCTTTGACATTGGTCTTTTTCTATACTTAGAGTAGACGTACGTTCTTCGAATTCCTTGACTGTTATAATTTCTACTTTCTCAATTTTATGCTTGTTCCATAAAAAAATACAATTCTCTGTGTAAAGCAGAAATACAGAATTGGTTTTGTGACTGTCAGTTTAATAATATCACAGACAAGACAGCTGATAATAAGAGAACGTATTGTGACATTTCTTTGATGCCCAAGGTTATTTCAATGTTGTCTTATGATCACTCCTTAGATCAGAATATATACATCAACTGCAGAAGCAGATTGGACAGAAATTATTAAAGCCGTACATTGCAACCCAAAAAAGACAAACAAAAAACAGAATCACACATCAAAGTGTCTTTCTCTGTCTTTACAATATATAAAAAATAAATAAAAGAGATATTTTCCAAATCACATTTATTTTTTGACAGGTTGCGACGTGACGACTGTGAAAGATAATGTTTTCACGCATGGAGCAATTTGAATAAATAATACACCGCGTAAGCTGGCAGCTGCTGTTTTTATTGTTTTGAAATGAAGAAAACAGGAATCATTTTTAAAGCAATCTGCAATCCAAATTTACCATTGGAGACTCAGACGGCTTGTTGTACCAAAAAAAAGATGAATTGATCCGACTAGAAATATGTCAGAAGATTTGAGAGCAGTCTGCATCCCTCTGCCTTTTTCATATGCAGACTCTCACCTGCTGTCTTGTGATTTAATGACAATGCTTCTGCAAAGTCAGCAGACTTCTCTCCTACATAATAAATAAAAAAGCCCTATACCAGCCATATTCCTCTACTAGAAATACTGGCTACAAAAATTTAATTCACAGCAAGAGACTGTTTTATTTAGTGCGAGCAACAATATATATTTTATATGGTGGGTGTAAAAAGAATTGCTAAAATAAGAGAGAATGCAGCATTGAGCGATTCACTCACGTGCACTCTCTTAGGCCTAGATTTGGAGTTCGGCGGTAGCCGTGAAAACCAGCGTTAGAGGCTCCTAACGCTGGTTTTAGGCTACCTCCGGTATTTGGAGTCACTCAAAATAGGGTCTAACGCTCACTTTTCAGCCGCAACTTTTCCATACCGCAGATCCCCTTACGTCAATTGCGTATCCTATCTTTTCAATGGGATTTTTCTAACTCCGGTATTTAGAGTCGTGTCTGAAGTGAGCGTTAGAAATCTAACGACAAAACTCCAGCCACAGAAGAAAGTCAGTAGTTAAGAGCTTTCTGGGCTAACGCCGGTTCATAAAGCTCTTAACTACTGTACTCTAAAGTACACTAACACCCATAAACTACCTATGTACCCCTAAACCGAGGTCCCCCCACATCGCCGCAACTCGATTAAAATTAAATTAAATACAATACCTACAAATAACTACAATGAAATAAACTAACTAAAGTACAAAAAATAAAAAAGAACTAAGTTACAAAAAATAAAAAAATATTTACAAACATAAGAAAAATATTACAACAATTTTAAACTAATTACACCTACTCTAAGCCCCCTAATAAAATAACAAAGCCCCCCAAAATAAAAAAATGCCCTACCCTATTCTAAATTACTAAAGTTCAAAGCTCTTTTACCTTACCAGCCCTGAACAGGGCCCTTTGTGGGGCATGCCCCAAGAAGTTAAGCTCTTTTGCCTGTAAAAAAAAAACATACAATACCCCCCCCCAACATTACAACTCACCACCCACATACCCCTAATCTAACCCAAACCCCCCTTAAATAAACCTAACACTAAGCCTCTGAAGATCATCCTACCTTGTCTTCACCATACCAGGTTCACCGATCCGTCCTGGCTCCGATATCTTCATCCAACCCAAGAGGGGGCTAGACATCCATCATCCGATGGCTGAAGAAGTCCAGAAGAGAATCCAAAGTCTTCATCCTATCCGGGAAGAAGAGTAGATCCGGACCGGCAACCATCTTCTTCCAAGCGGCATTTTCTATCTTCATCCGATGAGGACCGGCTCCATCCTGAAGACCTCCACCGCGGACCCATCTTCATCCGGCGACGTCCAACTGAAGAATGACGGTTCCTTTAAGGGACGTCATCCAAGATGGCGTCCCTCGAATTCCGATTGGCTGATAGGATTCTATCAGCCAATCGGAATTAAGGTAGGAATATTCTGATTGTCTGATGGAATCAGCCAATCAGAATCAAGTTCAATCCGATTGGCTGATTGGATCAGCCAATCGGATTGAACTTGATTCTGATTGGCTGATTCCATCAGCCAATCAGAATATTCCTACCTTAATTCCGATTGGTTGATAGAATCCTATCAGCCAATCGGAATTCGAGGGACGCCATCTTGGATGACGTCATTTAAAGGAACCGTCATTCGTCGTTCAGTCGTCGGCCAGGATGGATGTTCCGCGTCGGAGGTCTTCAGGATCCTGCCGCTCCGCTCCGGATGGATGACGATAGAAGATCCCGCTTGGATGAAGACTTCAATCGGATGGAAGACCTCTTCTGCCCCGCTTGGATGAAGACTTCTACCGGATGGAGGACCTCTTCTTGCTCCGCTTGGATCAAGACTTCGGACCCTCTTCTGGACCGATCGCTGAACCCGGTGAGGTGAAGACAAGGTAAGGAGATCTTCAGGGGCTTAGTGTTAGGTTTATTTAAGGGGGGTTTGGGTTAGATTAGGGGTATGTGGGTGGTGGGTTGTAATGTTGGGGGGGGGTATTGTATGTTTTTTTTTACAGGCAAAAGAGCTGAACTTCTTGGGGCATGCCCCGCAAAGGGCCCTGTTCAGGGCTGGTAAGGTAAAAGAGCTTTGAACTTTAGTAATCTAGAATAGGGTAGGGCATTTTTTTATTTTGGGGGGCTTTGTTATTTTATTAGGGGGCTTAGAGTAGGTGTAATTAGTTTAAAATTGTTGTAATATTTTTCTTATGTTTGTAAATATTTTTTTATTTTTTGTAACTTAGTTCTTTTTTATTTTTTGTACTTTAGTTAGTTTATTTCATTGTAGTTATTTGTAGGTATTGTATTTAATTTATTTATTGATAGTGTAGTGTTAGGTTTAATTGTAGGTAATTGTAGGTATTTTATTTAATTAATTTATTGATAGTGTAGTGTTAGGTTTAATTGTAACTTAGGTTAGGATTTATTTTACAGGTAAATTTGTAATTATTTTAACTATTTTAGCTATTAAATAGTTCTTAACTATTTAATAGCTATTGTACCTGGTTAAAATAATTACAAAGTTACCTGTAAAATAAATATTAATCCTAAAATAGCTATACTATAATTATAATTTATATTGTAGCTATATTAGGATTTATTTTACAGGTAAGTATTTAGCTTTAAATAGGAATAATTTATTTAATAAGAGTTAATTAATTTCGTTAGATTAAAATTATATTTAATTTAGGGGGGTGTTAGGGTTAGACTTAGCTTTAGGGGTTAATACATTTATTAGAATAGCGGTGAGCTCAAGTCGGCAGATTAGGGGTTAATAATTGAAGTTAGGTGTCGGCGATGTTAGGGAGGGCAGATTAGGGGTTAATACTATTTATTATAGGGTTAGTGAGGCGGATTAGGGGTTAATAACTTTATAATAATAGCGGTGCGGTCCGCTCGGCAGATTAGGGGTTAATAAGTGTAGGCAGGTGGAGGCGATGTTGTGGGGGGCAGATTAGGGGTTAATAAATATAATATAGGGGTCGGCGATGTTAGGGCAGCAGATTAGGGGTACATAGGGATAATGTAAGTAGCGGGGGTTTACGAAGCGGCAGATTAGGGGTTAATAATAATATGCAGGGGTCAGCGATAGCGGGGGCGGCAGATTAGGGGTTAATACGTGTAAGGTTAGGGGTGTTTAGACTCGGGGTACATGTTAGAGTGTTAGGTGCAGACGTAGGAAGTGTTTCCCCATAGGAAACAATGGTGCTGCGTTAGGAGCTGAACGCGGCTTTTTTGCAGGTGTTAGCTTTTTTTTCAGCTCAAACAGCCCCATTGTTTCCTATGGGGGAATCGTGCACGAGCACGTTTTTGAGGCTGGCCGCTTGCGTAAGCAACTCTGGTATCGAGAGTTGAAGTTGCGTTAAATATGCTCTACGCTCCTTTTTTGGAGCCTAACGCAGCCTTTATGTGGACTCTCAATACCAATACTTTATGTGGACTCTCAATAGAGTTATTTTTATGGTGCGGCCAGAAAAAAGCCAGCGTTAGCTTTTCGGGTCGTTACCGACAAAACTCTAAATCTAGCCGTTAGGGATTAAAGTGGCGTGAAAGTCATCAGGAACCTTTCATGATGCAAATAGAGCTTGTGATTATAAGAGACTTTCCTACTTACTTTGTTCTATTGGTATCATTTGTTGAAAAGCATACCTAGATAGGCTAAGGGACTGCAACACACTACTGAGAGTTAGCTGCTGATTGGTGGCTTTGCACATATGTCTCTTGTCATTTGCTCCCAGTAGTGCATTGCTGCTCCTTCAAATGATACCAATAGAACAAAGTAAATTTGATGATAAAAAATAAACTGGAAAGTCTCTTAAAATCACATGCGCTACCTGTATCATGAAAGGTTCATTTTGACTTTACTCTCCCTTTAAAGTCGGCTCCATTGCGGGCTTATTAATAGATTTAAAGGGACATTCAGGACATAATGTAAATGCACATAGATGAATTACATCTGTGAATAGAAACATATTTGCAATATTCATGTATTAGCAAAAATGCTTCTAGTAAAAGTTATCACTCTTTTAGTGTTAATATTTTTCTCTGCACGTGCATGTGACGCATAGCTAGATATTGTCAGTGCACCCACATTTTAAATATTGCAGATCATCAGTGGGGCGTGTATCATGTCAGCAATTAACAAATTGAGAAATTACCAGATGGAACAAGCACATTAGTCTCTCTGAGCAAGTGCTGTGTATAAAATGCTGGTGCACGGTGCATACTTAAATACACTTTAGAAAAAGCTATAGCTTTTATTAGAAGCATTTTTGCTAATACAGTACATGTATATTACAAAATAGCTTCTGTTCAATACCGAAATGCATCCATGTGGATTTTAATTTAGGCTGGAATGTCCCTTTAAAGTTGATAAATATTTTGTCGGTTGATACTATTTTACTGGGGCTTGAAAAGATTGGCTAAGCCGGTCAGATGTCTTTGTATCTATATCCCCTGGCTACTAAATGAACTGTAGCTAGGAACCTTGATTGTTATGTAGGACCATATCATTGTATAATTAGGAGGGGTGCAAGTGGAGCCCTACCTGAGCCAGGACACTAACTATAAACAATCAGGAAAGAAAAACAAATCGTTTTTTTGGTCCCTTCAACTTTAACCACTTTCTCTTTGTTTCCTTTAACTCTGCTGCTTTCCATGAGAGCATACTTAGGTAGTCTCAGGAGTGTGCATGTGACTTAAGCACTGTATGGGAGCATTGTGCGCATCAATGGCCTAGATTACAAGTGGAGAGAAAAATATCAGTGCTATTGTAGTTTAAAGGGCCATTATAATGGAAAAAGGACTTGCTCTAATCCGTTAGAGCATGCAGTTGTAAGGCTATCGACCCCACCCAGACTACTGTGTATTTAAACACTGCAATGGGGTTAAACAAACAGTAGAAATATTGCTTGGGACTTGCTGATGTCAAGCAGATGGTGCGCTATAAGCAGATGGTGCGCTATAAGCAGATGGTGCGCTATATGCTGATGGTGCGCTATACGCTGATGGTGCGCTATAAGCATATGGTGCCCTATAAGCAGATGGTGCCCTATAAGCAGATGGTGCGCTATAAGCAGATGGTGCGCTATAAGCAGATGGTGCGCTATACGCTGATGGTGCGCTATACGCTGATGGTGCGCTATACGCTGATGGTGCGCTATAAGCAGATGGTGCGCTATAAGAAGATGGTGCGCTATAAGCAGATGGTGCACTATAAGCAGATGGTGCGCTATATGCTGATGGTGCGCTATATGCTAATGGTGCGCTATAAGCAGATGGTGCCCTATAAGCAGATGGTGCCCTATAAGATGATGGTGCGCTATAAGCAGGTGGTGCGCTATAAGCAGATGGTGCGCTATAAGAAGATGGTGCGCTATAAGAAGATGGTGCGCTATAAGCAGATGGTGCGCTATAAGCAGATGGTGCCCTATAAGATGATGGTGCGCTATAAGAAGATGGTGCCCTATAAGATGATGGTGCGCTATAAGAAGATGGTGCGCTATAAGCAGATGGTGTGCTATAAGAAGATGGTGCGCTATAAGAAGATAGTGTGCTATAAGCAGATGGTGCGTTATAAGAAGATGGTGCCCAATAAGCAGATGGTGCCCTATAAGAAGATGGTGCGCTATAAGCAGATGGTGCGCTATAAGAAGATGGTGCGCTATAAGAAGATGGTGCCTTATAAGCAGATGGTGCCCTATAAGATGATGGTGCGCTATAAGCAGATGGTGCGCTATAAGAAGATGGTGCGCTATAAGAAGATGGTGCGTTATACACTGATGGTGCGCTATAAGAAGATGGAGCGCTATAAGAAGATGGTGGGCTATAAGAAGATGGTGCGCTATAAGAAGATGGTAGGCTATAAGAAGATGGTGCGCTATAAGAAGATGGAGCGCTATAAGAAGATGGTGTGCTATAAGCAGATGGTGCGCTATAAGAAGATGGTGCGCTATAAGAAGATGGTGCGCTATAAGAAGACGGTGCGCTATAAGAAGATGGTGTGCTATAAGCAGATGGTGCGCTATAAGAAGATGGTGCGCTATAAGAAGATGGTGCACAAGTAGTGCAGTTCTGTTAATAATTATGGTTTACTTCAGGTCTACATTTAACAGCAGTATTTTGGATTGTGCTCATGCGCATCACTTAACTCACCACTTGTAGCACAAGCTCAATGAGCAAGTTCCATTAAAATGATAGGGTACACTAAAAATGTCCTGGTCACTTTAAGATGTTTTGGCTAAATATTTAACCATCCGCTGTTAATACAAGATTGTGCCTTATTCTTTGCGCTAGGTTGCACAAGAGATAACCCACCATGCCATATTGATTGTGCTCAATTTGTAATCTAGCCCAATGTTTATGACAATATTATAGTTCACAAGACACGTGCACTCTCCTGAACCTACCTCAGTATGCTCTCATGAATAGGATCTTAGTTTCAACAAAGTTAACAAGAGAGGGAGGTAAATTTGATGATAAAAGTGAATTGGAGAGTTATTTAAATATTGTACAAAAGCTCTCTGCTCCAGCGAGAGGATCTAAAAAGTCTCGTCAGCACGGCAAGGTCACCGTAAAAATGACAAACAGACGTAAACTGTAGATTAAGAACGGGTTCTCTCACTGTGCAGGGTTCTGGGTGTGAAGAAGAAACCCCTACACACTACAATATAAGGTCTAATAAAAATCTCAAAGATTTTATGTAATTTTTCTCCCTGCGATTTTTTGATTATCGGCCCCTATCCGAGTTATGAATCTTCCCTTTAAAGGGGCGTTAGACTGCCAAGTGCAACTACAATAGAATAGTCACTACTCACCATTATATTGTTTTCCTCCTGTGCCTACAGCTGTCTTCAAAGTCATTCTCTTATTGTAGTGAAGCTCTGCATCGTCATCTTGGAGCTTATATTTGTTGTTATGTAACTTTTAAACTGCACAAAAAAATAAAAATGCAACAATTGAACAGTTCTGCCTTCTATTATGTGAGCTAAACTGAAGTGCAAGGTATCCGGTAACAACACTGTGCTCTGCTTCTACCACAGGATGCAGCAATACGCTACAAGATGGAGGCGCCTGGTATAAAATGCAGAGCTTTACCAACTGGATTCTTTAATGAGTTCAAATAAGAGGAAGGCTGTAAAGAGAGCTGCAAGTACAACAGGAAAATACTAGTATGGTGAGTAGTAACACTCAGGAGATTAATGTCCCTTTAAAGGGACACAAAGCTGAATCATTTTTAGTGTATTTAGACAAATGCAATACAACATTGTATGCATGGGCCAAACATTTTTTTTTTTTGTTTTAAATAAATCCTTTTTAAATGCTTTCACACTAACACTACAGCCATATTGTTCTTTCTATTACAGAGGGGGCAACAACCTTGTACTGTGTGTGTCACAGTGATGTCATTGCCAGTGATGTCATGTACTGTCATCAATTCACTACATTTCATCCTCTTCAACGTGGATAAGAGGTAAAATTACAACAGATAACATTATTTTACTGCTATAGGTTTTATACAAGGTTTATGTATTTATTAATATTTGATTTTACATGGAAGTGGCTTAATGTCTATATCTTCTACTACATTGTATCCTCTATGCCAGATGAAGTGTGGTTATTAGACAGCTGTGTGTTGTGTGCACGGCTATAAATTCCCTCCAGTCCGCAGCTCCAAACAGTCATAGCTCCCAACACTCATGAAATGTACAAGATGATCATGGTTTGGATTTTAGTCTACTGTACCTCTCGCCACATGCCTGCCCTTTAAATATTAGGACCACAAAAGTCACCACCCACCATAGTGCTCTTCCTAGTGAATACCCATAAGCCATCAGTGTCCCAGCTAGCTCCACACAGTTTAACTCATTAAACAAGGAGACATCTGTGTTTATTAAAATGATAACTGTGAAACCCAATTAAAGGGATATTCTGATAACAAGGTAGCTGTAATTCTTTAGATTCACTCATAAGCGGTTTCTTGCTTGGGAAATACGATTGCGGCTCTTTACGTATGTGTTTAACCTTTTAAATGGTTAAACATGGATAAGAAAAAACAGGTTTTCTGATATCTTGGAAAGTTAAGATTTGAAAAAACTGAGAATTCATTCAACCCAAATGGCATAGATCTGATAACAGTTGTAAGAGATGAAAATATTTCAGTAGGTAAAGTAAAACAGTGAAATACAGTGTGTGAGATCCTATTTGGAAATACAGTTTCTAATGACAATAAATATAACAGCTCGGGGCTTCTAATCAATTATTCATGCAGCAGAAAGAGGTCTGAGATTTGCTGTCTATAATTTGACATGGTGGCCATCAATCAGAGAGTGACAGTCACTTACTGTAGTTAGGAAGAGACACATTAATCACCTGCGCATTGTACTTTTGTTAAGTCTCTACCCTGTTATAGGAGTTTGAAGTGTATGATTACTTGCAACCGCAGGAACCATTTAAAGGGAATATTGTCACCATAAATTTGTATATTTTTGTATCTGTGTTTATAGTGAGTTACTGAAACTCAAAGATCCAATTTCGTTACAGGTCAGAATAATCTTACATTTTAGACATTTTTATTATCGAAGGCACAGTAAAACTCGGAAAGTTCACAGTGACAACTAAACAGTGATTAAAGTCATTTTTAAAGCATGCACAATATAAAGTAGCAATTAATCAACGCTGTGTAGAAGATCGTCATACACAAGAAGGGCTAGATTACAAGTGTTGTGCTAACTGTAGCACGCAACCAACATGGGGATTTTTGTGCACAACAGAAATAGAGGCCAATTTAACAAATGTCTGTCGGACCTGATCCGCACTGTCGTATCAGGTCCGACAGACATTGGGTAAATTGCTCTCCGTATTCAGCATTGCACCAGCAGAGCTGCTGGTGCAACGCCCCCCCCCTGCAGACTCGCTGTCAATGGGTCGCCAGCAGGGAGGTGTCAATCAACCCAATCGTACTCAATTGGGTTGTATTGTGGCAATTCCTGTCCGCCTCATCAGTGCAGGCGGACAGGGTTATGGATACAAAAAGATAGAGAAAAACAAATGCGCTGGTATAAGATCAAGCTACACATAAAAACAGGCAATCCCAAGGCCTGAAATATTAGTTATACAAACAGTGAAAAGGGTATATGTGAGCGCCTATAGGTGTAAGAACACAAATGGCTAAAGATCTTTGTTATGGCTGTTGGTTACACTCATTTATTTATCTGTATAGACATAGTATACAAAAGAGGGTTTCTAAAAAAGTCCAAAATACAATAATATGATCAAAAATTACACCAACTAGTGTTTTTGTTTTTAAAATATAATGTATAATAATTTATTAGTTCATAAAGCAGTCAAAAAGGAGTCAGAAAGATTAGCATTATAAAACAACTCTAAAAAGAATAAATAAATATCCCTATTGGTACCAATATTTAAATAATCTAACGCTATAAATAATCTAAAAGCCTATCACATATCTTTAAAGCAATACAATTCATATATCAATGAACAGAAGTATATGAAAACAATGTATTTAGATATCGTTACTGATTAACATCAGTTTCAGATGGTTTTAAAAAGTTCTGTTATATCGTTATCCTCAAAAAGAGAGTTGTGCAAAGTTGTGCCACAATGTGCAAAAAACACACAAAGTAATGTTTGTATATAAAATGTATAGCTCCTTATAATCCCAATGACTTTCTCATGGGGCAAAGTATTAAATGTATACTTGTAAATGAAACTTGCCGTTTTAGACCTTTTTTAAGTTCCAGTACCTTACGCTATAGGCAAATATTTAGCCGTTACGCCTATAGCCGATGTTTGCTGGTTACCTGAAAAAAACGGTATGTGATATCCTCCGGTAGTCCGTTTTTGGGAATCGGTCACCTTAAATGTGAGTACTTCTTAGTAAATCCTTTGCTCTGAACAGTTGAGAGCTAAATGATATAGATCCTCTAGGACTTAGCATCAATTCCTTGTGTGCTGTGGGAGACGCCAAATAACCTGTGTCTGTTCGTTAGACACGCCCACGATTGCGGGAATGGCGTCAGGGATAGAAACTTCCGGTGTCCTCAGAATAATCCGTGTAGCGACAACGCGTTTTCAGCTCACAGGAGCCTTTGTCAAGCCATACCGGATAGTGTTGATGAACACCTTTATATACCATCATTGTGAACACATAATTGAGCTGATATACCATCATTGTGAAACATACTCTATTGCAAAAGTTAATGATTCATTATTAATATATCCTTACGATAGAAACATTTTTGTTACTTAGCAGACAATGAAACTTTATTAAGAAAGGAATTTTCTTTAATATAAAAACTCATTTATGAGTGCTTAGTGTAAATTAATATATGTCGGATAAATTCATATGTTTGAAAATTTTTTGGTTAAACTCAAATGATTATCTATAGTTACATTTCCTTATAAAATTAAATGAACACATTATTATTATGGACTTTTTTTTTATAGATTTTATATAGAGATATTTCATTGTTTGGCTATGGACTTTTTCTAAAAAAAAAAAAAACTCAATTTATTTTAAAAAGCTCAATTTATTTAAAAAACTCAATTTATTTAAAAAACTCAATTTATTAAAAAAAAAACTCCCTTACTCAATTTCTAAATTAAGGCCCTGTGGATGTAATGTATCTAAATTAAAAATCCATTTGCTCTCCAATTGTAATAGTTTATTATGTATATCCCCTCCTCTTAATTGTTTGGGTAATTTTGCTATCCCCATATATTGGAAAAACTTTAGGTTGCCTCCATTGCAATGTTTAAAATGCTTAGGGATTTTATTCCTTTCTTTATCCATATTTTCAATCGATAGGATATGTTCCCTAATTCTCTCCCGTAGGGTAAAGATTTACTTAGAAGTACTCACATTTAAGGTGACCGATTCCCAAAAACGGACTACCGGAGGATATCACATACCGTTTTTTTCAGGTAACCAGCAAACATCGGCTATAGGCGTAACAGGTACTGGAACTTAAAAAAGGTCTAAAACGGCAAGTTTCATTTACAAGTATACATTTAATACTTTGCCCCATGAGAAAGTCATTGGGATTATAAGGAACTATACATTTTATATACAAACATTACTTTGTGTGTTTTTTGCACATTGTGGCACAACTTTGCACAACTCTCTTTTTGAGGATAACGATATAACAGAACTTTTTAAAACCATCTGAAACTGATGTTAATCAGTAACGATATCTAAATACATTGTTTTCATATACTTCTGTTCATTGATATATGAATTTTATTGCTTTAAAGATATGTGATAGGCTTTTAGATTATTTATAGCGTTAGATTATTTAAATATTGGTACCAATAGGGATATTTATTTATTCTTTTTAGAGTTGTTTTATAATGCTAATCTTTCTCACTCCTTTTTGACTGCTTTATGAACTAATAAATTATTATACATTATATTTTAAAAACAAAAACACTAGTTGGTGTAATTTTTGATCATATTATTGTATTTTGGACTTTTTTAGAAACCCTCTTTTGTATACTATGTCTATACAGATAAATAAATTAGTGTAACCAACAGCCATAACAAAGATCTTTAGCCATTTGTGTTCTTACACCTATAGGCGCTCACATATACCCTTTTCAACGTTAACGCGTTCACTTGAGTGCAATCTAATTTAACGTGTGGGGTTAGTGCGACTTCAGAACGCTGCTTAACTGTTACATAAATCAAAAAAAATTGCACAAAACTCTTCAAAAATATATTTAACAGTACAGTTACCCTCATATCAATACTGTCTGATAAAAAAATTATATTAAAAAAAAATGCATAAAAAGTTATAAGGGCTCAAAGATATGATGGGGCCGATTTACTAAGCTGCGGAAGCAGTTGTTTCCGCGCAAGCTTTCAGGCTCGCCAGAAAAAAAAGTTAAGAAGCAGCGGTCATAAGACCGCTGCTCCTTAAAAGGGACAGTTTAGTCCAAAACAAAATTTTACTATTCAGATAGGGCATGTAATGTTAAACAATTTTCAAATTTACATTTATCACCTATTTTGCTTTGTTCGCTTGGTATTCTTAGTTGGAAGCTAAACCTAAGAGGTTCATATGCTAATTTCTAAGCCCTTGAAGGCCGCCTCTCATCTAAGGGCATTTTGACAGTTCATTATCACTAGAGGGTATTAGTTCATGTGTTTCATGTAGATAACACTGTGCTCATGACCGTGGAGTTCCTAGGAGTCAGAACTGATTGGCTAAAGGGCAAGTCTGTCAAAAGAACTGAAATAAGGGGCAGTTTGCAGAGGTTTAGATACAAGGTAATCACAGAGGTAAAAAGTATATTAATCTAACTGTGTTGTTTATGCAAAACTAGGGAATGAGTAATAAAGGTGTTATCTATCTTTACACCAGAATATTTATTGTTTTAAGACTGTCCCTTTAACTCATCTGCCACCTCTGAGGTGGCGGACAGCAATGAATGACACCCCCTGCTAGCGGACAATTGGCCGCGAATGTGCAGGGGGCATCATTGCACAAGCATTTCTCCAGAAATGCTTGTGCAATGTTAAATTCTGACAGGATACGCTGTGGACATTTAACATTGCACAAGCATTTCTGGTGAAAATGTGACATGCTTGTGCAATGCCGCCCCCTGCACATTTGCAGCATTTAGCGATGTTGTGCGGACATGATCCCGACATATAATAAATCTACCCCTATGTCTCATGTGTTAGAAAAAAAAAAAAGATACATATGCATGTCTAAATATGTATGTGTGCATGCATATGTTTATATGTGTGTACATATATATTTATGTATTAATGTGTATTTATGTATTTACAGACATATATACACATAAATACATATGTGCACATATATAGACATATACATAAGTGCATTGGAGCCCTATGCAGTCAAGTAGCTGAAAACATGAAAAATCATTTATAAAATATTCATATTTAATAAAGTGTTTAACTGCGTATATACTGTAAATATATCACATTTAATGTTCTTTACATAGGGGGAATATGTTCTAAGTATTTAAAAAAAATAATATATATATATATATATATATATATATTTATATATTACACAAAGTATATATCTATATCTATCTATCTATCTATCTATTTATCTATCTATCTCTGTACAGAGCGCTCTATTGAAGTCTGTGGGGACTAAAAGTATGACAGAGGTGTATGGAAGCTAAAGGTTTGTTAGAAGATGACTGGGTTACCATGCAGTTTGTTAAGAAGTATGCATGGACGAGGAAGAGGAAATGGGCTTTTCAGAATGTGCTTGATTGGTGGGAATGGGTTATGGGTGACATTTTATTTTTATTTTTTGTCAGAATTGGTTGCAAGAAAGCTAGAAGGAAAAGGCTGTAGTATAAAAGATGTCAGATGCTAATTTAGCCACCAATCAGCAAGCCATGGGCCAGCTCCTAAGCTTACTTTCCTGCTTTTCAAACAAAGATAACAAAACAAGCAAAGAAACTGTGTTAATAGGAATAAATTTGAAAGCTGTTTAAAATTGCATGCTTTTTCCGAATCATGAAATAAAACAAAAAAATGTGAGTTTCATATCCCTTTAAATATGAATATTGCATTAATATGCTTGTTCATGTTTTCATCTACTTGACAGTAAAGGGCTCCAATGCCCTTATATATATATATATACTGTACATATTTCTTTATACATGCATATGTATGTATCTCTGTGCTAAAGCCCTTTACCTGCCTTGTTTTTCTAACACCTGTGATCTCATATCTTTGAGACTTTATAACGTTTGTGTGCAATCTTTTTAAGAATAATCTTTATTAGAGGTCATTATGAGTAACTGTATTGTAGTGTACATTTGATTTGTTTTGTGACACTTTATAGTTAACTAGAGCTCTGAGGTTGTGGTAATCATTCTAGCATAAATCGCGATTGCACTCACATTTACTGTCAACTTGTAATACGAAAGCAAAAACTCAAAATCGCTCAAGCGCAAACAATAGCGTTCCCCTTCTAATCTGGCACTAAATATGAGTAGATTGCAAGCAAGTGTATAATTTATCTTATGAATACTAGTGATACAAGAGCGATGGACACGCTAGCATTGATTTGTGCCATCTATTAAATGAATAGGATGCGCTATAGATTTATTGGGCGCATTCAAATCCTTTGGTTACACATTTTAACCATCAGCTTGTAAAAGCGTTATTGATTACACAAGGCTACTCTCAAAAAGCTTGTTACAGTCGCGCTCCACTTGTAATCTAGATCTATATTTTTCAAATAGTTTCTCAGTTCGTTATTGCTAAAGACATCATTTAATGTTATTTTTAATGCTTTTTGGTTAGTATTTTTGTGTGAAATGAGAGTAACCTTTTTTATGTACAGTATACAGTATAAAGTTTTTACTTTAACAAGTACATTTAGTATAGTACTGAAAAGGCAAAAAGCCTTTAATTGTCATCACTGTGCAAGTTCACTTGAAATAGTATGGACATAAAATAAATAGCACTCATTGTATATAGCATTCCTGTCCCAATGAGCTTACAATCTAACAAAATCAGAGTGTAAGTGACATCACACCAATATATACCAGGACTTTGTTTGACAGATTTAGTTAAACACTACAAATAAAAGCTAAATAATGTTTTAAAAATGTAATTTTCTTACAAGTTGACTTGTTATTGTTGTTTTAACCCTTTCATTGCTTGTAATGACCACAGAATCACCTACAATTGCCTGCTCATTTAAGCCTAGAATGTTTAGTTGATGAGTCTGGGAAATACAATATACATAAATTGAAAGTGACATTGGTAAAGTCTATAATTGATGCAGGCAGCCAAACTACATTGCTGGCAGTTTCAGTTAAACGGATTACATTTCCTTGTGTCAGTTCGTGGCAGTAGGCTTCTGTCTGAGCTGTTTGTTTCTGAGATAAAGCTTTTTAGTTTTTGTATTATATGAAATGATAGATCGGTATGATCAGGTGGAAGGAAGAGAAGAAATAACACTATAGAAAGATAAGACGAAGCCATATGAAGAGTCTACAAGTCTGTAGAACTCCCCACTATCTTGGATCTCGCTGAATTATTAAAGGTTTCGAGTTTTGCCGTTTTCTCACCTGTAGTGTCTTAGCCAGGGCAAATGTGTCAGGTTTTAGGGACTTTGCCACCTCCATCCAGGAACCCCCCCCCCCAATATTCCTGGCCACAACCATCACACACCCGTGGTACAGCCCCAAATATGTGTGGGCCAATGACCACATCTCCTTACCTCCCTGTCCTGCAAAGTCTACCCCAAATGTTGGTATGGTTCGTACAGGTCAAGGCACAATCTGCAAAGACCTTAGGCTTCTGTATCTGCTGGGGGTCCAGTGAGGGGCAATTCTAGAAACTAAAATGTAAGTGGTGTCAATAAATGTATCCAATAAACTATGGTGTGGATCCCAATCTTATTGTATGATAATTATCAGCATATTAACGCCTGCCGATGAGCCATTTCCCTGCCAACACAATCAGTCATTTTCATTGTTTATCATCAGTACTCCCACGCCCACACTTTTTTATACTTAAAGTGATGGTAAATCCAAGTTTTTAACAAACGCTAGGATTTACCATCACTAAAAATCAAGGGGAGTTTTAATAATCAAACATGTACAAAAGGGTGCTAAATTCAACCTTTCTGTGCCGTTGCACAGCACTAAATTCGGCACAATGATCTACTTCAATGAGGTGACGTTTGCACCTCTGAACCAATAGCCATGCGTGACAGGTTTCTGTATGCACGCACCGCTATTGGTTCAGAGGTGCAAGCAGCACATCATTGGTAGAAATTAGTTGTTCTGTGGGCGGCCGAAGCCGCTAATTTTACTATACTAAATGTACCTGTGATGTACTGTCCCTTTAAGAGAGTGACTAGTTTATGAAAACTGAGTACTAGATCAAATGAAAGCAAACACATTTCCTTTTAAAGGAGAACTTTACACAGGATTCTTACTGTATTATTCAGCTATAGTTTGTAATGAGGAAAAGGCCAAACAGAATCCAAACTCAACAAAAATATAATTAGTAATTTAAAAGTTCTTACCTAATATTTCCATTAGGCCGTGCATCTCACAAAGTAAATAGAATAGCACATAAATCAGATCCCGAACAGTAATCTTGATGCTTTCAGCAAACAAACATAGAGAGGCCTATTTATCAAGCTGTCAACTGTGCTGCATTCGACGGCACCAATATGCTCGCCTGACATCGCCTAACATCGCGGCCGTGGACCTGAATGCGATCTCCATATTTATCAAAAAGTCTGTCAAAAAGCCGCGCTCCAAGTACGGGGCGATGAGCAGCGGACTGTTGTTAACTAACAGTCATCGATCTCGCTGCTATTCGGCTTTTTCACAACTTTATTTATACCCTGTCACTAAACACTGCCACTTTACTAAAATGTTTAACCCCTATCCCGCTGCTCCTGGACCCCGCCGCAACTTTAATAAAGGTATTAACCCCTATTCCGCTGCTCCCGGAGCCCACCGCAACTAAATAAAGTTATTAACCCCTATCCCGCCGCTCCCGGAGCCCACCGCAACTCTAATAAAGTTATTAACCCCTATACCGCCGCTCCCAGAGCCCACCGCAACTTAATTTCCGATTGGCTGATAGAATTCTATCAGCCAATTGGAATCTAAGGGACGCCATCTTGGATGACGTCACTTAAAGAGATATTCATTCAGCAAGAAGACTTTGTTGGAAGAGGATGCTCTGCGTCGGATGTCTTGAAGATGGATCCGCTCCGTGCCGGAAGGATGAAGATAGAAGATGCCGTCTGGATGAAGACTTCTGCCCCTCTGGAGGACCACTTCTGCCGGCTTCGTTGAGGACATCTTGCCGCTTGGATGAAGACTTCTCCCGGTAAGTGAATCTTCGGGGGTTAGTGTTAGGATTTTTTTAAGGGTGTATTGGGTGGGTTTATTTTTTAGGTTAGGGCTTTGGGCTGCAATAGAGCTAAATGCCCTTTTAAGAGCAATGCCCATCCATATGCCCTTTTCAGGGCAATTGGGAGCTTAGGTTTTTTTAGTTAGGGTTTTATTTAGGGGGTTGGTTGTGTGGGTGGTGGGTTTTACTGTTGAGGGGGTGTTTGTATTTTTTTTAACAGGAAAAAGAGCTGATTTCCGCAAAAGGCCCTTTTAAGGGCTATTGATAGTTTAGTTTAGGTTAGGTTTGTTTTTTATTTTGGGGGTCTTTTTTATTTTGATAGGGCTATTAGATTAGGTGTAATTAGTTTAAAGATCTGTAAAAAAAATTCTGTAATTTAGTGTTTTTTTGTGTGTGATTTAGCTAATTTAATTAAATTTATTTAATTGTATTTAATGTAGATAATTTATTTCATTGCAGTGTAGTGTTAGGTGTTAGTGTAACTTAGGTTAGGTTTTATTTTACAGGTAAATTTGTATTTATTTTAGCTAGGTAGTTATTAAATAGTTAATAACAATTTAATAACTATTCTACCTAGTTAAAATAAATACAAACTTGTCTGTAAAATAAAAATAAACCCTAAGCTAGCTAAAATGTAACTATTAGTTATATTGTAGCTAGCTTAGGGTTTATTTTATAGGTAAGTATTTAGTTTTAAATAGGAATAATGTAGTTAATGATAGTAATTTTATTTAGATTTATTTAAATTGTATTTAAGTTAGGGGGTGTTAGGGTTAGACTTAGATTTAGGGGTTAATAAATGTAATATATTGGCGGCGACGTTGGGGGCGGCAGATTAGGGGTTAATAAATATAATGTAGGTGGCGGCGATGTTAGGGACAGCAGATTAGGGGTTAATAATATTTAACTAGTGTTTGTGAGGCGGGAGTGTGGCAGTTTAAGGGTTAATATGTTTATTATAGTGGTGGCGATGTCCGGAGCGGCAGATTAGGGGTTAATAATTTTATTTTAGTATTTGCGATGCGGGAGGGCCTCGGTTTAGGGATTAATAGGTAGTTTATGGGTGTTAGTGTACTTTTTAGCACTTTAGTTATGAGTTTTATGCTACGGCGTTGTAGTGTAAAACTCATAACTACTGACTTTAAAATGCGTTAGGGATCTTGACGGGATAGGGTGTACCGCTCACTTTTTGGCCTCCCAGGACAGACTCGTAATACCAGTGCTATGGAAGTCCCATAGAAAAAAGGGTTTACGAAGTTTACAAAAGTCGCTTTGCGGTAAGGCCAAAAAAGTGTGCTGTGCCCCTATACTTGCAAAACTCATAATACCAACGGTAGTGAAAAAGCAGCGTTAGGACCTGTTAACGCTGCTTTTTCAGCTTACCACAAAACTCATAATCTAGCCGTAAGTTACAAAAAAAAATAAACACTAAATTACACAAAATACAAAATAAATTATCAAATATTTAAACTAATTACACCTAATCTAATAGCCCTATGGAACAGCCAATAGAATGCAAGCTCAATCCTATTGGCTGATTTCATCAGCCAATAGGATTTTTTCACCTTTAATTCCGATTGGCTGATAGAATTCTATCAGCCAATCGGAATTCAAGGGACGCCATCTTGGATGATGTCACTTAAAGGAACCTTCATTTGAGAAGAGCCGTTGGAAGAAGAGGATGCTCTGCACCGGATGTCTTAAAAATGGAGCCGCTCTGCGCCCGATGGATGAAAATAGAAGATGCCGTCTGGATGAAGACTTCTGCCAGCTTGGATGAAGACTTCGGCCCGCTTGGATGAAGACTTCTGCCTGCTTCGCTGAGGACTTCTGCCGCTTCGTTGAGGATGGATGTCGGGTCTTCAAAAACTGTAAGTGGATCTTCGGGGGTTAGTGTTAGGTTTTTTTAAGGGTTTAGTGGGTGGGTTTTATTTTTAGCTTAGGGTTTGGGCTGAAAAAGAGCTAAATGCCCTTTTAAGGGCAATGACCATCCAAATGCCCTTTTCAGGGCAATGGGGAGCTTAGGTTTTTTAGATAGGTTTTTATTTGGGGGGTTTGGTTGTGTGGGTGGTGGGTTTTACTGTTGGGGGGTTGTTTGTATTTTTTTTTTACAGGTAAAAGCTGATTTCTTTAGGGCAATGCCCCGCAAAAGGCCTTTTTAAGGGCTATTGGTAGTTTAGTTTAGGCTAGGTTTTTTATTTTATTTTGGGGGGGCTTTTTTATTTTGATAGGGCTATTAGATTAGGTGTAATTAGTTTAAATATTTGATCATTTCTTTTTTATTTTGTGTAATTGAGTGTTTTTTTTTTGTAATTTAGTTAATTGTATTTAATAAATCTAATTTATTTAATTGTAGTGTAAGGTTAGGTGTTAGTGTAAGACAGGTTAGGTTTTATTTTTACAGGTAAATTTGTATTTATTTTAGCTAGGTAGCTAGTAAATAGTTAATAACTATTTACTAACTAATCTACCTAGTTAAAATAAATACAAACTTAGCTGTGAAATAAAAATAAAACCTAAGCTAGATACAATGTAACTATTAGTTATATTGTAGCTAGCTTAGGGTTTATTTTACAGGTAAGTATTTAGTTTTAAATAGGGATTATTTAGTTATTAATAGTAGGTTTTATTTAGATTTATTTTAATTACATTAAAGTTAGGGGTGTTAGGGTTAGACTTAGGGTTAGGCTTAGGGGTTAATAACTTTAGTATAGTGGCGGCGATTTTGGGGGCAGCAGATTAGGGGTTAATAATAGTAATGTAGGTTGCGGCGATATTAGGGACAGCAGATTAGGGGTTAATAATATTTAACTAGTGTTTGCGATGCGGGAGTATGGCGGTTTAGGGGTTAATATGTTTATTATAGTGGCGGCGATGTCCGGAGCGGCAGATTAGGGGTTAATCATTTTATTTTATTATTTGTGATGCGGGAGAGCCTCGGTTTAGGGGTTAATAGGTAGTTTATGGGTGTTAGTGTACTTTTTAGCACTTTAGTTATGAGTTTTATGTTATGGCTTTGTAGCGCAAAACTAATAACTACTGACTTTCAGTTTACGGTACGGATCTTGTAGTTATTGGCTGTACCGCTCACTTTTTGGCCGGACAGGCAAACTCGTAATACCGGCGCTATGGAAGTCCCATTGAAAAAGGACTTTTTGAAATCTGCGGTAGTTACGTTGTGTTACGGCCAAAAAAGTGTGCGGTACAGAAATACCTGCAAGACTCGTAATACCAGCGGTAGTGAAAAAGAGCCATAACGTTGCTTTTTCACCCATAACACAAAACTCGTAATCTAGCCGACAGTTAATTTACACAGCACCTGTAAATGGGCAGGGAATGCCTTAAAGGGACACTAAACCCAATATTTTTTCTTTCATGATTCAGATAGAGCATGACATTTTAAGCAACTTTATAATTTACTTCTATTATCAATTTTTCTTCGTTCTCTTGCTATCTTTATTTTAAAAGCAGGAATGTAAATCGTTCAGCACCATGGATAGCATAAACCAGGTTCTCAACCAAAAATGGGCCGGCTCCTATGCATCACATTCCTGCTTTTTAAATGAAGATAGCAAGAGAACGAAGAAAAATTGATAATAGGAGTAAAATAGAAAGTTGCTTAAAATCTCATGCTCTATCTGAATCATGAAATAAAAAAAATTAGGTTCAGTGTCCCTTTAAGGAGCATAGGAGAAAAAAGGGGAGTGATTTCTAAAAGGTAAACTTGTTAAAGTGACAGTATCACCATGTAATCATACATTTTAGAATGTGACAGTACCAAATCTGCACACTTCCCTGATTACTAGGACAGTTAGGAAAAAAAATACAATATTTAATGTTAATAATTAAATTATTTTTTTCACCAATTATTATGCATGTTTTATTTCTGCATAAATACCAGACTACAATTTATTTAGCCAAAACATAGAAGTTGTTTGTAAGAAACCCAAAACATCAACATTTAATACTTAAAATATTGGGCTAGATTTATAGATCCTCATTAGGTTACTGTCACGCCGCACCGCTCTGGCTGTTGCTAGGGGTGCAGCGTCTCCTTCCCTGCTTGTTGCCAGGGGCAGTGTCACCTCAGATGCGTGCGGCGCTGACGTCATCGCCGCACGCTCCTAATGCCGGTCAGACCTCAGTGACGCAAATCCTGCGCCTATTTAAACTTTCCACAAACGATCTGTCACTGCCCAAGTATAGGTGTTACTTTGTGTACTCCTGGGTGTGACAGATCGTTCTTTCTAAGTGCCTAAATACCGTTACTGAACCTGCCTGCCTGACTACTCTCCTGCCTTAACCTTTAAACTGCTTATTGATTACTGTTGCTGAACCTGGCTGTCTGACTACTCTACCTGCCTTAACCCTTAACTGCTGGATTGATTATTATTGCTTAACCTGCCTGTCTGATTACTCTACCCGCCTTAACCCTCAATCTGCTGGACTGCTTTACTGTTGCCAAACCCTGCCTGCCTGATCATTCTAGTGGGTTATCCTTGGACTGCTTTGCTGTTGCCAAAACCTGCCTGCCTGACCAATCTAGTGGTTCATCCTTGGACTGCTCTGCTGTTGCCGCTGGGTACTGTCCTGCCTGTGGTGAGTACCACCTTCCTCATCTCACTAACTTTCTCTGCTCTGGGATATTCCGTATCATTCCGGCTCAACGCCAGGATAACAAGACTACTGGCCGAGTTTGGTCTGATAGAGGAGTATCCTACGAGCGTAACATTATACTTGGGCCCTGAAGCCAGATGAGGTGGCACAAGCTGTTTATCTTCAGGGACAGATGTTGGGAACCCATATCACACAGTTGCATAATATGGATTCCAAGTTAGAGGCTATTACCGCTCAACTCTCCTTACTAGTTGCAGTGAGTTATGCCGCTCCTGTTACTACACCACCAGCCCCTACTCCTAGTACTGTGACTTCTTCCTCTGCTTCTGGAAGTATACTCCTGATACCCTTGCCTGACAAGTATGAAGGTACTAATGATTGCAGGGGCTTTCTAAACCAATGCAGGCTGCACTTCCGCAATGATCCTCACACCTTTCAGTCTCACCAGTCAAGGGTCACCTTTATCATTTGCTTGCTAAAGGACAAGGCCCTAGCCTGGGTCTCTCCCCTTTTGGAACAGAGCGCTACACTCCTGCATGATGCTGATGAGTTCATTTCTGCTTTATCTTCTGTGTTTGGGACTTTTGGCCGTACCTCTGCTGCGGAATATTCTCTCCTGGATCTCCGCCAGGGCAATAAAACTGTGGCACAATTTGCCATCGAGTTCTGCACCTTGGCACTTGAAACCACTTGGGATGGCAGTGCTCTCAAGGCAGCCTTTAGGAGGGGGTCTCCATAAACGCATCAAAGATGAACTCACTTATCGTGATATTCCTTCTTCTTTGGATGATTTTATAGCGCATTGTATCAATCTGGACTCTCGCTTTCAGCAAAGACAAGCCCCCCCGTCCTCCTATTTGTCCAGTTTCGGCAGCATCTGTTACCCCTTCAGCAGCTCCAGTTAGCTCAGTAGAGGAACCCATGGATCTCTCCTTCTTCAAACCTTCAGAGTCTGAAAGGCAGAGAAAAAGGAGACTGAGACTATGTTTTTATTGTGGATCTAACACCCACCAACTAAAGGACTGTGACATTCTGCCGGGAAAAGCCAATGCTTAGGGGATAACACTGGGGTACCTCTAAGCATGATCTCAACTATATCCCCTCACTCCTCTCGGATCCTGGTACCTGTTACCCTTACATTCCTTCAGAATACTGTCCACACTCAAGCCTTCATTGATTCAGGGGCAGCTAGAAAGTTCCTGGATCACCGTTTTATGATTCAAGCTGGTTTGCCTCTTCTGCAGAAAAGACATTGTCTCAAAATAACTACCCTGTATGGCACCCTCCTTGGTTTGGGCGTGATCCATTTTGAGTCAGCACCCCTGACCCTGACTGTGGTAGTCATCCACACTGAACAGCTGCAGTTTGAGGTAATTCATTCCCCAGCACAGCCTGTCATCCTTGGTCTTCCTTGGCTTTGGGTACACAATCCACAGTTCGACTGGATGAGGGACAACTGGCCTCCTGGGGTACCTCCTGTTTCCACTCCTGCCTTGCTAAAGTCATTCCTCTGCCCCGTATTCCCATAGCCAGTATACAGACTCCTTCAAACCTTCCTTCAGTATACACGGACTTTGCGGATGTGTTTGAGAAAAAAGCAACCGACGTGCTGCCACCCCACCGTCCTTTCCCGGAGCCCCACTTCCTAAAGGGAGGACTTATCCACTCTCCAAGGCTGAAACCTTCCTTCACACCTGCTGGGGCTGGCTTCTTTTTTGTCAGTAAGAAGGATGGTTGGCTCAGACCCTGCATTGGCTACAGGGCCTTGAACAACATAACCATCAAGAATCGATATCCCATACCATTGATCACCGAACTGTATGACTCACTCCAGGATGCTCGCTTTTTTACCAAATTGGACTTACGTGGGGCATACGTTCTAATTCGCATCTATCCAGGCCACGAATGGAAGACCGCCTTTAACACAAGATCTGGGCATTACGAATACCTTGTAATGCCCTTTGGGCTGTGTAATGCCCCTGCAGTCTTCCAGGCATTTGTCAACGATGTCTTCCGTGACCTCCTCAACTGCACTGTCATTGTTTATCTGGATGATATCCTTGTTTTCTCTTCCACTTTAGAGGAGCATCATAGGCACGTGAGACAGGTGCTTCTTCGTCTCAGAGACAATTCTTTGGTAGCCAAGCTAAAAAAGTGTGAGTTTGATCAGGTTCAGATCCAATTCCTTGGTTATGTCATCTCGAAGGAGGGTTTTGCCATGGATCCTGCTAAACTCACTGCAGTACTCGAATGACCTCAACCTACCTCTTTAAAGGAATTGCAGAGCTTCTTGGGATTCACCAATTATTACCTCAAGTTTATAAAGAACTTTTCTCAAACAGTCGCTGCTCTCACTGAATTGACAAAACGGAACAAAGACTGTAAACATTGGCCTCCTGAGGCCATAAATGCCTTCTCTTGTCTGAAAAAGGCTTTCTGTTCATCTGCTGTGCTCCGCCATCCTGATCCTGACCTACAGTTCACTTTAGAGGTTGATGCCTCCAAGATAGGGGCTGGAGCTGTTCTTACCCAAAGGGACCCTTTGACTTCCAAGTCACACCCTGTAGCCTTTTTCTCTAAACGCTTTACTCCTGCTGAGAGGAACTGCGATGTGGGTAATCATGAACTCTTAGCCAATTATATGGCCTTGACTGAATGGCGTCATTGGTTAGAGGGCACCGCCAATCCTATTCAGATTCTCACCGACCACAAGAATCTGACTTGCCTAGAGACTGCTCATCAACTCAATCCTCGACAGGCCAGGTGGGCCTTGTTCTTTTCCCGTTTTAACTTTGTGGTCTCTTATCTTTCTGGGACCAAGAACAAGAAGGCGGACGCCATTGCCCGTCAGTTCCCTCACTCAAGTTATTCCTCAGAAGCTCCTATTGAACACATCATACCCCCCTCCTGTGTGGTTGCTCAACTCAATACCACCCTTCTGCAAAGATTGCAACATGCTCAGTCTAGTAAACCTCCTGGTGCCCCCATGGCCTCCGATATCCTCTTTTTACCCCTGAACCTGTGTATCCCTGTGCTAGCCTGGGCTCATGATAGCAAACTCTCAGGACATCCTGGTTTGACTAGGACTTTCAAGCGTCTTTCTCAACATGTTTGGTGGCCTACTATGAAGTCTGACGCTCAGGATTATGTGAAAGCCTGCACAATTTGTGCTGCCAACAAGACTCCTCGATCTTTGCCTCCTGGCTTGCTCCAACCATTATCAATTCCCAAACAACCATTGTCACACATAACAATGGACTTCATTGTGGACCTTCCTTCTTCCGACCACTATACAGTTTTCTGGGTTGTGGTGGACCACTTTTACAGACTGGTTCACTTCGTACCCCCTAACCAAACTGCCTTCTGCGCAAGAATTGTCTTCCCTTTTTCTCTTGCATGTGGTACAACTTCATGGCATTCCTGTGAATATTGTTTCCAACAGAGGTCCACAGTTCATCTCTGCCTTCTGGAGAGCATTTTGTAAGTTGATTGGAACCACTGTTTCCTTGTTTTCTGGCTACCATCCTCAGACCAATGGACTAACTGAGAGAGCAAACCAGGATCTTGAAGCCTACCTTAGAGCCTTTGTCAACGCTCACCATACCAACTGGTCTGAGTTGCTACCCTTCGCTGAGCTTACAAGAAACACTCATTGGCACTCTTCTCTTCAATGTTCTCCGTTTCAAGCTGCAGCAGGGTATCAACCTTGTGTCTTCCCTCTTTCAGCTTATTCCACTGGGGTCCCTGCAGCAGACCGACACGTTACTGAACTCACCACTCACTGGCAATGTATTTGCTCTCAGCTGGGTTCAGCTGTCTCTAGATATAAGAAGTTTGCTGATCGTCATAGGGCTTCTGTACGTGCCATTCCAGTGGGTGAACGTGTTTGGATTTCTACTCGACATATTAGTGTACGTCAACCCTGTCACAAACCGGGCCTAGGTTTATCGGTCCTTACAAGGTCCTGAAAGACTGTCTCCTGTTGCCTACAAAGTGGCCTTGCCAAAAACCCTACGCATACATTCAGTCTTCCACATCTCACTACTTAAACCTTACATCAAGAATAGATATACCTGGCTCCGAGCTCCTCCTCCTCTGCTCCTGGTCCGTGGTGACCCCAAATATGAGGTAGCTAAGATCCTGGACTCCAGATACAGGTGCAGACAACTGCAGTATCTGATTCATTGGAAGGGTTACTCCGTGGCAGATCGTTCCTGGGTTCCTGCCCGTGATGTGCATGCTCCATCTCTGGTCTCCAGATTCCATGCTGCTCATCCTTTGAGGCCGACTCTGGTTCCCGGAGGGAACCCTTGAGAGGGGGGCTATGTCACGCTGCGCCGATCTGGCCGTTGCTAGGGGCGCGGCATCTGCTTCCCTGCTCGTGGCCAGGGGCAGTGTCGCCTCACATGCGTGCAGCGCTAACGTCATCGCTGCACGCTCCTGATGCCGGTCAGACCTCAGTGGCACAAATCCTGTGCCTATTTAAACTTTCCACAAACGATCTGTCACTGCCCAAGTATAGGTGTTACATTGTGTAGTCCTGGGTGTGACAGATCGTTCTTTCTAAGTGCCTAAATACCGTTTCTGAACCTGCCTGCCTGACTACTCTCCTGCCTTAACCCTTAAACTGCTGTATTGATTACTGTTGCTGAACCTGCCTGTCTGACTACTCTACCTGCCTTAACCCTTAACTGCTGGATTTATTACTATTGCTGCACCTGCCTGTCTGACTACTCTCTACCTGCCTTAACCCTCAATCTGCTGGACTGCTTTACTGTTGCCAAACCCTGCCTGCCTGACCATTCTAGTGGTTTATCCTTAGACTGCTTTGCTGTTGCCAAACCCTGCCTGCCTGACCAATCTAGTGGTTCATCCTTGGACTGCTCTGCTGTTGCCGCTGGAGACTGTCCTGCCTGTGGTGAGTGCCGCCTTCCTCATCTCACTAACTTTCTCTGCTCTGGGATATTCCCTATCATTCCGGCTCGACGCCGGGATAACAAGACTACTGGCCGAGTATGGTCTGATAGAGGAGTATCCCACGAGCATTACAGTTACTGAGGGGCTTTGCCATTGAGGCGACATATTTTTTTTGCCGTTAAATTCAGAAACCTGACCCTCTTACAAGCTGCACAGTGATTGGTTGATCAGTGCAGGAGCTCAGTTATACATGTTGCTTGTTGGCCATAAGATTAACACTCAGAAGGCTCTTCAAGGGTTGTGTGTCTGTGAGCAAAACAATGCAAATTGTGCTAACAAAATGACAGCTTAAATAAACACTAAACCCACATTGTTTCTTTCATGATTCACATAGAGCAGCAATTTTAAGTAACTTTCTAATTTACTCCTATTGTCAATTTTTCTTTGTTCTCTTGCTATCTTTATTTAAAAAGCAGGAATGTAAATCTTAGCAACCAGCCCATTTTAGGTTCAGCACCATGGTTAGCGCTTGTTTATTGGTGGCTGATATGTAGCCACCAATAAGCAAGCATAACCCAGGTTGTCAACCAAAAATGGGTAGGCTCCTATGCATCACATTCCTGCTTTTTAAATAAAGATAGCAAGAGAACGAAGAAAAATTGATAATCGAAGTAAATTAGAAAGTTGCTTAGAATTGCCGGCTCTATCTGAATCATTTATGAAAAAAATTGGGTTTAGTATCCCTTTAAGAGAGCAAATGACTAGGGAGACAAGGTGAGGGAGAGGCGGAGGAAACACTAGTTCACAGAAAAGTAGATAACAGTATTAACCCATGCCTTCCTGGGAGAAAGTGAAAATACAACACCATTTTCAGATTTTCAGGCAGTAAAATAAATAATAAATGTATATTACAATTATGTTTATACTTTTACTAATTAAATAGTTTATGAATTTTATACGTTGTGTTCAATGGCCCTTTAATCTGTTCGCCCCACCTTTACACTGCAACTAAAGGGACATAAAAAACAACATTTTACTTTCATGATTCAGCTAGAACATTTCCAATTTACTCCTATTATCAAATGTTATTTTCTTGTTATCCTTTGTTGAAAACCAAGAACGTAAGTTCAGGAGTGTGCATGTATCTACAGCACAATATGGCAGCAGTTAGCAACAATGTTATACATTAGCGAGAGCACTAGATGGGGAGGCACTATTTCCTGTCATGTGGTGCTTCAGACGTGCACACTACCTACCTAGATATCTTTTCAACAAAGAATAACAAGAGAATGAAGCAAAATTGGTAATAAAAGTAAATTGGAAACTTTTTTTAAATTGTATTCTCTATCTGAATCATGAAAGAAAACATTTGAGTTTCATGTCCCTTTAATATAGAATGTTTTAATCATTTTCATGAACTGTTTCTATAGCTCACAAAATAGAAATACTTCTGTGTAGTTCTATACATGATACAAATGAAATAAATAAAATAAGTGCCCTTAGGTTTCAAATAAATATGCAAAAACCCGAACTGGCAGCTTCTGAATTACATTCTAAGTAAAACTTTGATGCAGATCGACAATAGGACCCTGCAATTATTTTCTTCAAAATGTCCTTGATTTACAAAGCCCCAGTGTCTGAGATCTAAAGGGAAATGGAACGGAGCACTGAATATTTATGAGGGTTTTGATCTCATGTACCTTTCATTTTTAGTGTAAATGTTCTGCCAAATCTATAAAAGGCAGCTTGCAAACTAGTCGCTTTTATTTTGCAACAAGGTCACAATAAACTATCGTCATGACAGCCATATAAGACAGGCTTTTTTTACCTTAAAGGGACAGAAACCTTCTACTTATTCCATTTGCTTCTTTTTCTGCGTATTATTTGTTGAATAGTAAATGTAGGTATATACATGCACACAAGCTCAGGAGTGTGCATGTATATGTAGCACAAGCTGTCTTGAGGGGGAATGTATTAAGCACACAGCATTTTGGAGGAAAACATATAACAAAAAAATAGAAACCCAAACTGTACTACTAGGAAAGTTGGAGCTCTTACATAAAAACACACCAACAGACGTCAATACATACACCCACCTACTAAAGACTAGGCAAGACCTTGATACCATATTAATGAGGAAAGCACAAAGGAAAGCACTCAACATCAGGAGGTTATACGCTTATGAAGGCAACCGAGCAGGACGACTTCTAGCGAAGCTTTTAAAGGCCCAAACACTTAGATCCCAGGTCAACAAACTAGTAATGACAGAGCAACATTGTTTATATGATAGCAAACAGATAGCCAACCATTTTAGAACTTTCTATTCTTAATTATACAAGCTAGACAGCAAACTCACATCTGAACACTTAGAACGAATGAAAGACTACATAGACGGAGCCGACCTCCCCGCATTAGACCAGACTCAAAGAGAAACCTTAGAGACACCAATATCACTTCCAGAAGTGCTCAAAGCGATAAGGGATCTACCCTCAGGGAAGAGCCCCAGCCCAGATGGCTTTACTAATGCCTATTACAAATCTTTCAGAAGCACTCTAGCCCCACACCTACTCCGCTTATTCAACACGCTAGATGACAACCGTACACTCATGCGGGAAATGTTGATGGCACACATCTCAGTAATCCCTAAATCCAATAAAGACCCCACTGATCCCGGTAGCTACAGACCTATATCCCTATTAAACACTGATGTTAAGATCCTGGGCAAGATATTGGCCACCTGAATTAACGGAATCCTGCACTCACTAGTGCATACAGACAGGCTTTGTCCCTGGGAGGGAGGTAAGGGACAACACAATCAGAGCAATTACCCTGTCATTCTACGCCAAACATAATGGGATCCCATCCGTCCTCATAGCGGCAGATGCCAAAAAGGCATTCGACCGTATTAACTGTGAATTCCTGAAAGAAACATTAATATCCCAAGGATTCGGCCCCAAAATGTTGACCCGTATATTTAGTTTATACACACACCCCACAGCAAAATTTAAAGCAAATTGAATGCTGTCGGACCCTTTTAGCATCCACAACAGTACTAGGCAGGGATGCCCCCTTTCGCCTATATTGTTTTTCCTTACCATGGAAGTCTTGGCAGCACACGTCAGACAGGACAAAGAAATAGAGGGAATTCCCATTGGCCCACATAATTTTAAGATAGCTATGTATGCAGATGACATCTTGTTCACAATTGCAAACCCCCTTTCCTCCATCCCGAAAGTACTGGAGCAAATAGACACCTTTGGCAGTTTCTCAAATTTTTTGGTTAACAAACAAAAGTCAGAAATACTAAACATTTCTCTCCCACTAGCCTCCTTTCAATCCATAAAATATATTTGCCCTTTAAATCTTCAAGAGAAATCCCTGAAATACCTAGGTATTCAACTTTCCCCTAACATCTCACAACTTTTCGATAAGAATTACTTAACACTTTCGCGTAAAATACAAATAGATTTCAAAACATGGGTAACGAAGCCGATCACATGGTGGGGAAGAACCCAATGCGTTAAAATGACTGCCCTGCCCAGGATCCTGTATCTATTTCAGACTCTCCCTATCCCTGTACCTAAATGGTTCATAGCGCAACTACAAAAACATATCAACTTATTCATTTGGGGGAAAATTAAGCCCAGGGTGCATAAAGATAGTCTATACGGAAATGGGGGATTAGGTTTGCCATGCATAGCAGATTATTTGGACGCAATAACATTACAGAGGGTGATGGATTGGCATAGATACAAAGACACAAAGGCTTGGGTGGCAATAGACTCACACATACTTAGGGCCCCAGAAGTAGGGGCTCTCTGTTGGGTCTCTAAGGACCTCAGACCACCCCAATGCACAGAACTGGTGATGCACCTCGGTGTGTTTGAGTCCTGGGACTCGATCATACTGAGAAGGAAGCATATATCGAGTGAACGTTCCCCAATGTTCCCAATCCCCAGAAATGCTAAACTGATAGGAGGTTTAGACAAGGGCCGAAGGAGATTAACAGAGTGGGATTTCACCACGCCACTAAGAGAGTTCTCTATACAAGGGAAATTGAAGAAGAGAGAGGAGTTGACAGATATAGCGGGGGGTAGATACTCCAGTTGGCTGAAATATTCTCAGTTAGTTCATTTCATTCACACTTCCCCTTTTAGACAAGAATACATGAGAGAGCACACTCCATTTGAGAGCTACTTCTCTACTCAGGTAAAGATGAGACACTTGTTGTCAATAGCGAGGAAAATTATACAAAATGCACATGCAGACCAACCCCCTTCCTACACGCTCAATTGGCAGACTGAATTAGGAATCGAAATAACAAAGGAGGAATGGCTGAAAATATTCTCACAGACAAAGAGAGCATCGACATCCCCCCAATCGTTGGAGCTTAACTTCAAAGTGTTGACTCAATGGTACCTTACCCCCATTAGGTTGCAATCTATATATCCTGAAACATCAGGAAGGTGTTGGCGAGGTTGTGCCGCCAGGGGAAATTATCTCCACATGTGGTGGAACTACCCCAAAGTTCAACCTTTATGGAAGGCAGTGGAACAGTATTTTTGATCACTTTTGTCCAGCGACTTTCCCCTAACACCTAGAATAGCATTGCTGAACGACTTGCCAAAGCTTCCTTGTAAACTTAGATGTACTTTGCTGCAGATTGGTCTGACGGGAGCCAAAGCATTTATAGCATTGCACTGGAAAACACCACATACACCGACTGTCACTAATTGGACGGACAAGGTGACAGACTTGCTAACCTTTATGGAAGGCAGTGGAAAAGTATTTTCGATCACTTTTGTCCAGCGACATCCCCCTAACACCTAGAATAGCATTGCTGAACGACTTGCCAAAGCTTCCTTGTAAACTTAGATGTACTTTGCTGCAGATAGGTCTGACGGGAGCCAAAGCATTGATAGCATCGCACTGGAAAACACCACATACACTGACTGTCACTAATTGGACGGACAAGGTGACGGACTTGCTAACACTTGAGGAATATGGTTGCACTAAAAGGAAAAAACTAAACTTCTTGACTGATATAATATTGCTATGGGAGGACAGCTTGTTGAGCAGTGGCTCAGGCGCTATGAAGGACATTTCTAGAACTACTGACTGACAACATGCATCTTGACAACACTCTGTCTTTCCCTTCTTTCACCTTTCACCTTCTTAAAGCAGCATGTCCTGGATCGTACTTGTCGCCTCAGCCCATATATTTACTATGTACCCTGGGGGGAGGACAATCTAATTCGAGGTAGTTGGAGTAGAGTAACTGCATGGATATTTAGGGGGAATGCTGAATTCCAGATATGGAGTGTTAGGAATCACATTTATCAATGTGGGATGAGAGAGGTGAAGTTGCATAGAATATTTTAACAATATCCCCATAATACAGACACAGATCTGAATTCAAGCGGCTGACAGTTAGTTTTAGTCTACTTTAGTTTATTTTAGTTTAGCTTAATTGAGTATAAAATGACCAGGAGGCAACTCAAAGTCAATCTGAAATTGAAATGGATGTGTCTGTATAGTTTCATCCTTGTGATTATTGTCATTCAGTTTAAACTTTGTTAAATGCCAGGTCAAGATTGGTATATCAATCAGAATGGAAAATAAGATAAGGCGAGTCACATTGCAACGCTGAAAGCTCAGAAACTCTACGAGCAGAAGAAATAGCAACCAAAAATAAAACTTTCCAAGATAGCAACTTAATATCTATGGAATGCATGGGTTCAAACGGAACCCCTTGAAGAACACTAAGAACTAAATTCAAACTGCAAGGTGGAGCAATTGGTCTAAATACAGGCTTAATTCTGGTTAGAGCCTTACAAAAAGACTGAACATCTGGAACATCAGCCAAACGTTTGTGAAGCAAAATTGACAAGGCAGAAATCTGCCCCTTTAAGGAACTAGCTGATAACCCTTTCTCCAATCCTTCTTGGAGAAAGACAGAATCCTAGGGATCCTAACCTTACTCCATGAGTAACCTTTGGATTCACACCAAAAAATATATTTACGCAATATCTTATGATAGATCTTTCTAGTGACAGGCTTACATGCCTGAATCAACGTATCAATGACCGCATCAGAGAATCCCCGCTTAGATAAAATCAAGCGTTCAATCTCCAAGCAGTCAACTGCAGAGAAATTAGATTTGGATGATGCAAAGGACCTTGAATGAGAAGATCCTGTCTCACTGGGAGTTTCCACGGAGGCAGAGAGGACATGTCCACTAGATCTGCATACCAAGTCCTGCGTGGCCACGCAGGCATGATCAGAATTACTGAAGCTCTCTCCTGTTTGATCCGAGCAATCACCCGGGGAAGGAGAGGAAACGGTGGAAACACATAAGCCAGGTTGAACGTCCAAGGCACTGCCAAGGCATCTATTAGTTCGGCCTTAGGATCTCTCAACCTGGAGCCGTATCTTGGGAGCTTGGCATTCTGTCGAGATGCCATCAGATCCAACGAAGAATCAGGGAGGCAAATACCTCCGGATGGAGTTCCCACTCCCCCGGATGAAAAGCCTGTCAGCTTAAATAATCTGCTTCCCAGTTGTCCACTCCTGGGATATAGATTGCTGACAGATAACAAGAGTGGGTCTCCGCCCAATGAATTATCTTGGATACTTCTGACATCGCTTAGGAACTCCTCGTTCCCCCCTGATGATTGATGTAAGCCACAGTCGTGATGTTGTCCGACTGAAACCTGATGAATTTGGCCGAAGCCAACTGAGGCCACGCCTAAAGCGCATTGAATATTGCTCTCAATTCCAGAATATTGATTTGAAGTAGAGCTTCCAACTGAGTCCATACACCCTGCGCTCTCAGGGAATTCCAGACTGCACCCCAGCCTAGAAGACTGGTGTCCATTGTTACTATCACCGATGAGGGTCTGCGAAAACACGTCCCCTGGGACAGATGATCCGGCAACAACCACCAAAGAAGAGAGCTTCTGGTCTATTGATCCAGATTTATCAGAGGAGACAAATTTGTATAGTCCCCATTCCACTGACCGAGCATGCACAGTTGCAGTGGTCTGAGATGAAACTGAGCAAATGGAATGATGTCCATTGCTGCCACCATCAATCCAATTACCTCCATACACTGGGCCACTGATGGCCGAGGATTGGACTGAAGGGTTCGACAAGTATTTAGAATTTTTTACTTTCTGACCTCCGTCAGAAAAATCTTCATTGCTACAGAAGGGAACCTTTGTCTGTGGAATTAGTGAATTTTTTTCTAGATTCACCTTCCAACCGTGAGTTCTCAGAAAAGACAACACTGTGTCTGTGTGAGACTTTATTAGATGATAAGTCGACGCCTGAATCAAGATATCGTCTAGATAAGGCGCCACTGCTATGCCCCACGGCCTGAGAACCACCAGAAGGGACCCTAGAACCTTTGTGAAGATCCTGGGTGCTGTGGCCAACCCAAAGGGATGAGCCACAAGCTGAAAATGTTTGTCCAGGCATGCAAACCTTAGGTACTGATGATGATCCTTGTGAATAGGAATATGAAGGTATGCATCCTTCAAGTCCACGGTAGTCATATATTGACCCTCCTGGATCATTGGTAAAATTGTTCGGATAGTCTCCATCTTGAACGATGAGACTCTGAGAAACTTGTTTAGACTTTTTAGATCTAAAATGGGTCTGAAAGTACCCTCTTTTTTGGGATCCACGAAAAGATTTGAGTAAAACCCCTGCCCCTGTTCCAGTCTTGGAACGGGACAAATTACTCCCATAGCAGAGAGGTCTTTTACACAACATAAGAACGCCTCTCTTTTTATCTGGTCTACAGACAAATGTGAAAGAAGAAATCTCCCTCTTGGGAGAAAACCCTTGAATTCCAGTTGATACCCGTGGGTCACAATTTCTAGTGCCCAGGGGTCCTGAACATCTCTTGCCCAAGCCTGGGCAAAGAGAGAAAGTCTGCCCCCTACTAGATCTAGTCCCGGATCAGGGGCCGCCCCTTCATGCTGTCTTGGTAGCAGTAGCGGGCCTCTTGGGTTGTTTACCCTTGTTCCAAGCCTGGTTGGGTCTCCAGACGGACTTGGCCTGAGCAAAATTCCCTTCCTGCTTTGTGGAGGAAGAGGAAGAAGAGGATACTCCTTTAAAGTTCCGAAAGGAACGAAAATTATTTTGTTTACCTCTATTCTTAACCGACTTATCCTGAGGCAGAGCTTGACCTTTACCTCCAGTAATGTCAGAGATGATTTCCTTCAACTCAGGCCCAAATAGGGTCTTACCCTTGAAAGGAATAGCCAAAAGCTTTGACTTAGATGACACATCAGCAGACCATGATTTTAGCCATAACGCTCTATGCGCTAAAATGGAAAATCCTGCATTTTTAGCCGCCAACTTAGCAATTTGGAAGGCGGTATCTATGATAAATGAATTAGCTAGCTTGAGAGCCTTAATTCTATCTAAAATATCCTCTAAGGGGGTCTCAACCTTAAGATACTCTTACAAGGCATCAAACCAGAAAGGCGCTGCAGTAGTAATTGGAACAATGCAGGCTGTCGGTTGTAAAAGGAAACCCTGATGAATAAATAATTTCTTTAGAAGACCCTCCAACTTTTTATCCATAGGGTCTTTGAAAGCACAGCTGTCCTCAATAGGAATAGTTGTACGCTTAGCCAGGGTAGATATAGCTCCCTCCACCTTAGGGACCGTCTGCCAAGAGTCCCGAATGGTGTCTGATATGGGATACATTTTCTTAAAATTAGGAGGGGGAGAGAACGGTATACCCGGTCTGTCCCACTCCTTCTTAATAATCTCTGAGATTCTCTTAGGTACCGGAAAAACATCAGTGTAAGCAGGTACTTCTAGATATTTATCCATTTTACACAATTTCTCTGGTGGTACCATAATAGGGTCACAGTCATCCAGAGTCGCTAAAACCTCCCGAAGTAACAGGCGGAGGTGTTCTTGCTTAAATGTAAAGGGCATGACGTCCGAATCTGTCTGAGGTAACATACTTCCTGGGTCCGAAAGTTCTCCCTCAGACAAAAGTTCCCTGACCCCCAACTCAGAGCCCTATGAGGGTACATCGGAAATAGCCAACAAAGCATCAAAAGGTTCAGTATTCACATTAATTCCTGACCTACTGCGTTTACCCTGTAACACTGGTAATTTAGATAATACCTCTGTAAGGGTAGTTGACATAACTGCAGCCATATCCTGAAGAGTAAAAGAATTAGATGCATTTGAGGAACTCGGCGTCACTTGTGTGGGCGTTAATGGTTGTGACACTTGGGTAGAATTTGACGGTACATCCTGATTCTCTTCAGACTGAGAATCATCCTTAGGCACACTTTCTTTATATAAAATATGCTTTTTACATTGTAAGGTTCCACAATGGCTTCTAAACACAAAGAACAAGGATTTTCTTCAAGTTCAGACATGTTAAACAGACTAGCAATAGCCACAATAGTCGTAAATCATCTCATATAATGATTCAAAAAAATTCTTAGAAAAAAACGTACTGCGCCTTTAAGAAATAAAAGCGCAACAATTTTTCGCAAACTGCACTAAACACGTTTAAAACGCTAAACGATTATATAGAACACTTTAATTTGTCCAAAAATTATTGCACCCTATAAGCACAGGAGAAATGACCCTTTAAGAGACATTTTAATGCAAATATATATTTTTTAACAATGAAAATAACCCCTGCCCTCAGGGTACTGAAAACTGACTCGACAACGATCCGGTGACTGTAAAACAGCTTTAGGCCCCACCGGAGCTAATGCCTGCTGCCTTCTTAGAGAGAGAAAACTGTGCATCTGAGCGCGTGAAAATAGGCCCCGCCCATCAAGGACGTCGCATAACAAACAGCCTAACCGCATGGGAAGCGGTTTGAAAAGAAAAAGCCATGTGGTCCCCTGAATATCTAATACTCTAATAAATAACTGCAGCCCTTATTGACCTTAATATTAAAGCATATACATGTCAAGCTGCCTCTCCCAGTGTCAAGCCCATATAAACATGTAAACCTTAGTAGCAAAATGTTTAAACACAGGAATTTCAGTAACACCCTCAGTCAAACAGATCTACTGCTTACCCCTTCCTTTGCAGGGAAAAAAATGTCAGCCAGTTCTGATATAACATGTCTCCTCCGAAATTAAAGACTGAACATACCTCAATGCAGCTTGTAGCATGACACCGTTCTCCACACTGAAGATTTCTCTTGCACTACCTTCAGAAGTTCTGTGGGAACCATAATGGATCTTAGTAACGTCTGCTAAGATCATCAACCTCAGGGCAGAAAAACTTCTTCATTCCTTGATCATTTCTCCCTGAGGAAAATAGTACACACCGGTACCATTTTAAAATAAAAAACTTCTTGATTGAAGAATCTAAAACTAACACCTCACTTTACCTCTTCCTATTACTAACACAGGCAAAGAGAATGACTGGGGGTGGAGGGAAGGGAGGAGCTATATATACAGCTCTGCTGTGGTGCTCTTTGCCACTTCCTGTTAGCAGGAGGATAAATCCCACAAGTAAGGATGAAATCCGTGGACTTGTCATATCTTGTGAAGAAATAAAAAATAAAAAAGAATTACACCTATTCTAATAGCCCTATAAAAATAAAAAAACACCATAAAAAAACAAAAAACTAGCCTACAATAAACTACCAATAGCCCTTAAAAGGGCCTTTTGTAGGGCATTGCCCTCAATTAAACAGCTCTTTTACCTGTAAAAAGAATACAAAGACCCCCCAAAAGTAAAACCCATCACCCAACCAACCCCCCAAAATAAAAAAACCTTACTCTAAGAAAAACCTAAGCTACCCATTGCCCTGAAAAGGGCATTTGTATGGGCATTGCCCTTAAAAGGGCATTTAGCTCTTTTGCATTGCCTGAAAAGATGCCAGTCCCGTGATGGATGAAGATGCTGCCTGGATGAAGATGAAGCCACCGGGATGAAGATCGTTCAAATGGGACTTCAACAACTGTGAGTACATAAAGAGAGGGTTAGTGTCAGGTTTTTTTAAGGTTTTTTGGGTGGGGTTTTTTTTAGATTAGGGTGGGCACTCTTAAAAGAGCTGAATGCCCTTTTCAGGGTAATGCCCATACAAATGCCCTTTTCAGGGCAATGGGTAGATTAGGTTTTTTTATTTTGTGGGTTTGGGGGGTGGGGGTTTGTAATGTAAGTGGGTCTTTGTATTTTTTTTTAGAAAAGGAGCTGATATCTTTAGGGCAATGCCCTACAAAAGGCCCTTTTAATGGCTATTGGTAGTTTATTCTAGATTAAGTTTCTTTTATTTTGGGGTGTTTTTTTTTAAAATGGGTATTAGAATAGGAATAATTTTAAATATTTTGGATAATTTGTTATTTTGTGTAATGGGTTTATTTTTTTTCGTTTTGGGGTGGGTTTTTATTTTTAGATTAGGGGTTGGGCATTTCATAAAAGAGTTGAATGGCTTTTTAAGGGCATGAAAAAGAGATGAATGCCCTGATAGGGGGTGTTTGTTTTTCTTTTGTAGGAAAAGAGCTGTTATCTTTAGGGCAATGCCCTACAAAAGGCCCTTTTAAGGGCCCTTGGTAGTTTATTATAGAATAGGCTTTTTTATTTTGGTGTTTTTTTTAAACAGGGTATTAGAATAGGAATCATGTGTATTGTTTTGGATAATTTCGTTTGTTATTTTTGTAATGGTAGGTTTTTTTATTTTTTGTAATGGTAGATTTTTTTATTTTTTTGTAATGGTAGTTTTTTTATTTTTTGTAATGGTAGATTTTTTTATTTTTTGTAATGGTAGGTTTTTTTATTTTTTGTAATGGTAGATTTTTTTATTTTTTGTAATGGTAGTTTTTTTTATTTTTTGTAATGGTAGGTTTTTTATTTTTTGTAATGGTAGGTTTTTTTATTTTTTGTAATGGTAGGTTTTTTTATTTTTTGTAATGGTAGTTTTTTTATTTTTTGTAATGGTAGTTTTTTTTCATTTTTTGTAATGGTAGGTTTTTTATTTTTTGTAATGGTAGTTTTTTTTATTTTTTGTAATGGTAGTTTTTTTATTTTTTGTAATGGTAGTTTTTTTTTATTTTTGTAATGGTAGTTTTTTTATTTTTTGTAATGGTAGGTTTTTTTTATTTTTTGTAATGATAGTTTTTATTTTTTGTAATGGTAGTTTTTTTATTTTTTTGTAATGGTAGGTTTTTTATTTTTTGTAATGGTAGGCTTTTTTATTTTTTGTAATGGTAGGTTTTTAAATTTTTTGTAATTTTTAATTTTTTATTTTTTGTAATGGTAGTTTTTTTTATTTTTTGTAATGTTAGGTCTTAGTGTAAGGCAGCTTAGGTTTTTTCTAACCCGCTCTCCCCATTGATGTCTATGGGGAAAGCGTGCACAAGCACGTCAAAACAGCACTTGTATTTTGTACGGTATGGAGCTCAATGCAACCATATCGCACGCACAAGCCGGCTGTTTCAAAACTTGTAATGGCAGTGCTATGGAGGGTGAAATAACGCAACTTTTGTTGCGTTCTTTTAAAACCCTCTAGAGCGCATAACTAGTAATCTACCTGTTTGTTACAAACATTATTCCGAACACTATGCTACCGTAGTCTGCAAAAGACAAGTGCACTATCCTGAGCCTACACAGGTATGCTCTTCAACAGAGGATACCAATAGAACAAAGCACATTTGATAATTGAGTAGGAAAGCTTTGTTTTTTTTAATCGCATGCTCTATCGAAACCTTAAAAATATACTTTGACTTTACTGTCCCTTTAATTAGACAGTAAACACTAGGGCCTAGATTTGGAGTTTGGCGGTAGCCGTGAAAACCAGCGTTAGAGGCTCCTAACGCTGGTTTTAGGCTACCTCCGGTATTTGGAGTCACTCAAAAAAGGGTCTAACGCTCACTTTTCATCCGCGACTTTTCCATACCGCAGATCCCCTTACGTAAATTGCGTATCCTATCTTTTCAATGGGATTTTTCTAACTCCGGTATTTAGAGTCGTGTCTGAAGTGAGCGTTAGAAATCTAACGACAAAACTCCAGCCGCAGAAAAAAGTCAGTAGTTAAGAGCTTTCTGGGCTAACGCCGGTTCATAAAGCTCTTAACTACTGTACTCTAAAGTACACTAACACCCATAAACTACCTATGTACCCCTAAACCGAGGTCACCCCACATCGCCGCAACTCGATTAAATTTTTTTAACCCCTAATCTGCCGACCGCCACCTACGTTATCCTTATGTACCCCTAATCTGCTGCCCCTAACACCGCCGACCCCTATATTATATTTATTAACCCCTAATCTGCCCCCCACAATGTCGCCGCCAGCTACCTACACTTATTAACCCCTAATCTGCCGTCCGCATGCCGCCGCCAGCTACATTATCCCTATGTACCCCTAATCTGCTGCCCTAACATCGCCGACCCCTATATTATATTTGTTAACCCCTAACCTGCCCCCCACAACGTCGCCGCCACCTACCTACAATAATTAACCCCTAATCTGCAGACCGCAAAGAGCCGCCAGCTACATTATAGCTATGTACCCCTAATCTGCTGCCCCTAACACCGCCGACCCCTATATTATATGTATTAACCCCTAACCTGCCCTCCCTAACATCGCCGACACCTAACTTCAATTATTAACCCCTAATCTGCCGACCGAATCTCGCCGCTATTCTAATAAATGTATTAACCCCTAAAGCTAAGTCTAACCCTAACACTAACACTCCCCTAAATTAAATATAATTTTAATCTAACGAAATTAATTAACTCTTATTAAATAAATTATTCCTATTTAAAGCTAAATACTTACCTGTAAAATAAACCCTAATATAGCTACAATATAAATTATAATTATATTATTGCTATTTTAGGATTTATATTTATTTTACAGGTAACTTTGTATTTATTTTAACCAGGTACAATAGCTATTAAATAGTTAAGAACTATTTAATAGCTAAAATAGTTAAAATAATTACAAATTTACCTGTAAAATAAATCCTAACCTAAGTTACAATTAAACCTAACA
Source organism: Bombina bombina (assembly GCF_027579735.1). Taxonomy (NCBI): domain Eukaryota; kingdom Metazoa; phylum Chordata; class Amphibia; order Anura; family Bombinatoridae; genus Bombina; species Bombina bombina. The sequence continues at coordinate 17,656,760 of NC_069510.1, read as the reverse complement.
CTACACTATCAATAAATTAATTAAATAAAATACCTACAATTACCTACAATTAAACCTAACACTTCACTATCAATAAATAAATTAAATACAATACCTACAAATAACTACAATGAAATAAACTAACTAAAGTACAAAAAATAAAAAAGAACTAAGTTACAAAAAATAAAAAAATATTTACAAACATAAGAAAAATATTACAACAATTTTAAACTAATTACACCTACTCTAAGCCCCCTAATAAAATAACAAAGCCCCCCAAAATAAAAAAATGCCCTACCTTATTCTAAATTACTAAAGTTCAAAGCTCTTTTACCTTACCAGCCCTGAACAGGGCCCTTTGCGGGGCATGCCCCAAGAAGTTCAGCTCTTTTGCCTGTAACAAAAAACATACAATACCCCCCCCCAACATTACAACCCACCACCCACATACCCCTAATCTAACCCAAACCCCCCTTAAATAAACCTAACACTAAGCCCCTGAAGATCATCCTACCTTGTCTTCACCATACCAGGTTCAAAGGTCCGTCCTGGCTCCAAAATCTTCATCCAACCCAAGCGGGGGCTGGCGATCCATCTTCCAGCGGCTGAAGAGGTCCAGAAGAGGCTCCAAAGTCTTCATCCTATCCGGGAAGAAGAGTAGATCCGGACCGGCAACCATCATCTTCCAAGCGGCATCTTCTATCTTCATCCGATGAGGACCGGCTCCATCCTGAAGACCTCCACCGCGGACCCATCTTCATCCGGCGACGTCCAACTGAAGAATGACGGTTCCTTTAAGGGACGTCATCCAAGATGGCGTCCCTCGAATTCCGATTGGCTGATAGGATTCTATCAGCCAATTGGAATTAAGGTAGGAATATTCTGATTGGCTGATGGAATCAGCCAATCAGAATCAAGATCAATCCGATTGGCTGATCCAATCAGCCAATCAGATTGAGCTCGCATTCTATTGGCTGATCGGAACAGTGTAGTGTAGTGTTAGGTTTAATTGTAACTTAGGTTAGGATTTATTTTACAGGTAATTTTCTTATTATTTTAACTAGGTAACTATTAAATAGTTATTAACTATTTAATAGCTATTGTACCTGGTTAAAATAATTACAAAGTTACCTGTAAAATAAATATTAATCCTAAAATAGCTATAATATAATTATAATTTATAGTGTAGCTATATTAGGATTTATTTTACAGGTAAGTATTTAGCTTTAAATAGGAATAATTTATTTAATAAGAGATAATTAATTTCGTTAGATGTAAATTATATTTAACTTAGGGGGGTGTTAGTGTTAGGGTTAGACTTAGCTTTAGGGGTTAATACATTTATTAGAATAGCGGTGAGCTCCAGTCGGCAGATTAGGGGTTAATAATTGAAGTTAGGTGTCAGCGATGTTAGGGAGGGCAGATTAGGGGTTAATACTATTTATTATAGGGTTAGTGAGGCGGATTAGGGGTTAATAACTTTATTATAGTAGCGCTCAGGTCCGGTCGGCAGATTAGGGGTTAATAAGTGTAGGCAGGTGGAGGCGACGTTGTGGGGGGCAGATTAGGGGTTAATAAATATAATATAGGGGTCGGCGATGTTAGGGCAGCAGATTAGGGGTACATAGGGATAATGTAAGTAGCGGCGGTTTACGGAGCGGCAGATTAGGGGTTAATAATAATATGCAGGGGTCAGCGATAGCGGGGGCGGCAGATTAGGGGTTAATAAGTGTAAGGTTAGGGGTGTTTAGACTCGGGGTACATGTTAGAGTGTTAGGTGCAGACGTAGGAAGTGTTTCCGCATAGCAAACAATGGGGCTGCGTTAGGAGCTGAACGCGGCTTTTTTGCAGGTGTTAGGTTTTTTTTCAGCTCAAACAGCCCCATTGTTTCCTATGGGGGAATCGTGCACGAGCACGTTTTTGAGGCTGGCCGCGCCCGTAAGCAACTCTGGTATCGAGAGTTGAAGCTGCGTTAAATATGCTCTACGCTCCTTTTTTGGAGCCTAACGCAGCCTTTATGTGGACTCTCAATACCAGAGTTATTTTTATGGTGTGGCCAGAAAAAAGCCGGCGTTAGCTACGCGGGTCCTTACCGACAAAACTCTAAATCTAGCCGTATGAGATTGCAATAAAATTGTTTAAAAGGACTGTGTACTATTTTCTCTAATTTAAGGGCTAGATAACAAGTGGAGCACTAATTTTGTCACGTAGCCGCAAGCGAGCAAATTTGCCCGTGCAATGACTGGTTATTACTACCGTTAGCTCGTAGCAATTAGCACTACGATAATTAACCAGAGATCAGATCCCAATTGCCCCCAAACTTAAGTGTGGGGTTCCTTTTTTAATAAACACAAATGTAGCATCTTTAACTTTGTATAAAAAACCTGCACAACACAGTTTTTAGGGGTTAAAAGTGGCGGTTCTGGGTGTATTCAGCTTATAAGAATAAGTGTTTTGGTAACAGTTATACTTCAGCTGCTGTACAGCTGCATGTTGGAACAAAAACAAAAAACAATAGCCAATCAGCATCAGCAGTGCTGAGGTCATGCTATGCTTTGCTGCAATAACATAAGATGTCACTGAAATCTCGTGAGATATCATAGTAAACTTCCTTAAACTTAATAGGAAAATAACATGACTGTGCCTGCACATACCAGATGCACATTCAAATGCAAGTACTGGGACTAGTATCCTGATTGGCTGCTTAAAGTCTCTTTACAATACTTAAATATCTTCTTTTTTTACATAGAGATGTTCAGGTGATATTTCCTAGTCAGCTTTTTACAGCTAAGCTGCATCACTTTCAAGTGCTTCCGGCATTTGGGTTTCCTCTCCCTTTAAAATGCAATACATCTTGCAGTATTTTTTAAATATGGCAAAATGTGTGTTTTTACATGAATTAGTGATTTGTGGTCTTGGAAATATATATTTTATCCTGAAAGAAAATGCATGTTTTGGCAATGTTTGAGGTTGAATTATGCATCCTTTCTTATATTTGCTTAGAAAATAGATTGTTTTTCAACCACCATTCCTGGCAGTGCAGTAAATAATTCTTTTCAATTATTGATTGGCTAAAGAACTGTAAATAATTTGTCAGAATGACAGAGGGTGCATATGTGTTGTGCAGGATTATACAGTGTATGTTTCACAGCTTTTCAAGTATTTTTAACGTGGGGTAAAATCGTGTAAGCTCTGCGTTCTATTAAAGGAACAAAATAACATTTGTGCCACAAAGCCACCAGTATTCCAGGACACTTCCTGATTTTTTTTAGTTTTCAGAGTCAGCACCTTTGACCTGTTAAAACTCATTTTGCCCTTTCCATAAGGGCTAAACCTCCTACTACGTCATTTTGTTTACTAACATAACTTAACCAATTCTATAATTAAGACACATACAACCGTTTGGGAAAAAAGACCGGTCACGGTCACGTTTATTAAAACGTAAAACTTTGTCAACTATATAATAGATTAGGCAACTTTTGATAACATTTTGAACTTTGTAAACGTTCTAAATCTGTTGGCGGCACTTAAAAACTAATTAACCCCTAGCGACAGACGGTCAAGGCCCCTTTTGGATCTGCAGCGCGGCACGGCTTGCTCACGCTCATTAGCAGAGATAATAGATGTGTAATTAGAGATCTTCGGCCAGAAATTTGTCGAGGAGGGGAACCCCTAGGCTGGCACCTAGTGGGCATCACCCCCCCTTTCTCAAAGGCCGTCACTCTTCATTCTGACTGCATGCTCCAGGGCCATGACCGACCGACAGACACAAGAGGAAACTGAGTGTAACTCTTGCCGCCAACCCTTAGCTGACATTAAATATATTCAGTATAACAATTATAATAATAATAATTTTTTATTTTTTTTTATACATGAGCTAACAGTGCTCTCGTTAAATCTCCCAACAATATGCCTAGCCCCTCGGCGATATAAGGCCTTTTTGTCAGTCGTAATGCTATAATGACAAATCGAGACAAGGCCGTGACTGCTCTTCCCACCTCCCTGTTCACTTTTTTCCGCGCATTATACGCTGCCCTTTGTGACACCATGTATCTCCAATGCAGTCATGCGACCACTTTGGACCATCCAACTCTCACTTTCGGCAGCCAAGCACACAGCCACTTTATCATTCTTTTTATAAGGTCTAAAGCAGGGAGGTAACACAAATCATTGCCCTCTAGATGAATAACTATAATGTGAGGAAGTCCCCATCTCCTGTGGGCCTCCTGCAGTAGTGAAGGCAATTCATCCCAGGTTAGGCCCCTGCGGCCCAGCCAACGAACGCTAGCCTTAGCCGCAGAAAGACCATATTGCTGCCCGTCCGTTGACCGTAGATGTAGTGACCAGGTCAGTAGCTCAGTGCTGGGGACACCAGTGAGGGATGTAGTGACCAGGTCAGTAGCTCAGTGCTGGGGGCACCATGGGATGTAGTGACCAGGTCAGGAGCTCAGTGCTGGGGAAACCATGGGATGTAGAGACCAGGTCAGTAGCACAGTGCTGGGGACTCTAGTGAGGGATGTAGTGACCAGGTCAGTAGCTCAGTGCTGGGGACACTAGTGAGGGATGTAGTGACCAGGTCAGTAGCTCAGTGCTGGGGACACTAGTGAGGGATTTAGTGACCAGGTCAGTAGCACAGAGCTGGGGACTCTAGTGAGGGATGTAGTGACCAGGTCAGTAGCACAGTGCTGGGGACTCTAGTGAGGGATTTAGTGACCAGGTCAGTAGCTCAGTGCTGGGGACAAAGTGGGGTGTAGTAACCAGGTCAGTAACTCAGTGCTGGGGACACCATGGGATGTAGTGACCAGGTCAGGAGCTCAGTGCTGGGGACACCATGGGATGTAGTGACCAGGTCAGTAGCTCAGTGCTGGGGACACCAGTGAGGGATGTAGTGACCAGGTCAGTAGCTCAGTGCTGCGGACACCATGAGATGTAGTGACCAGGTCAGTAGCTCAGTGCTGGGGACACCATGGGATGTAGTGACCAGGTCAGTAGCTCAGTGCTGGGGACACCATGGGATGTAGTGACCAGGTCAGTAGCTCAGTCCCTGACCGTGGCCTAATGAACAAACGAGTGACCCACAATCCATACTCTAACCGGTGAAGAGCCCTTACCTAGAACAACATCATGTAAATACTCTCAGCTTGGGAGCATGAAAGCAGCCCTGAATCGGTTCACCTCATACACAGATGCACAAATGCCATCTAGCGCTTTCATCAGCTCCTTTAAGCGGAGAGGGGTAATGGGTTCACTTTGGTCCTGCAACTTAATTTTTGTCCTTCCCCAGTCCTTCAATACCTGCTTTGTGCCGCTATTCTGGAGACCCCAGATTGTTTCAGCCATGCCAGCCATTCCAACACCTGTACCTGTGACGTCTGCTGCATTAAGAACCCTCTGTTCTTGCAGAACGCCTCCCATCCCTTCCAGTGTGACTCGTAAGCCTTGCAAGTCTTGGGCGCCAATGACGCCCTGACTAATGGGATAATGGATGCCCCGAGACTACCAACTGCCAAATAAATGAGGGGCAGGGTAAGCCATGTGCTGCTGCCCTAGGCACTACTTTCCTAAACCACTACATTATGCACCCCTGCGATGTGACCTGCAGTGAACAAGATATTAAGTTGTAAGCAGCAAAGAACTAAGTGCCTAAGGTATCTCACTACTAAAGGCGATGATGCAGACAACCTGTTTATGGCATACACCACACTCATGTTATCAGAACACCACCGATCTGTTTGCTAGCATGGGTCCCCACAACTTGACAGCCACTACAATTGGAAACAATTCAAGCAGCGCTAAGTTCCTTGTCAGACCTGAGGCCACCCAATGCAAGGGCCATAGAGCTGCGCTCCATTTGCCTTCGAGAAATGCCCCGTATCCGAAGCCCCCAGCCGCATCTGTGAATTGGTGCAGTGACTGGTTATAGATCAGATCTGCCCACCATAAGCAGACTCCATTGAAATGGGTCAGGAATCTGTCCCAAATATGAAGGTCCTCCTTCATCTCTGTGGTCACAGTGAATCTTCTGGAGCCAATTTGCTGACCTTTCAGCTGTTCTTCCAGCTTTCTGTGAAATGGGCCTGCTGTGAAATTCAATAAGCCCAATAGCGACTGTAACTCCCTAAGTGAAATGCTAGTAGCTTCTGCCCCTGGTCTAACTGTGGTCAAGTGTTTAACCACTTTATCTTGCGGGAGGTGGCATTCCGCTGCAACCATGTCTATCTCAATCCCTAGGAATGTTAGACATGTGCATGGGCCCTCCATTTTATCCTCTGCTAGTGGCACCTCGAACTCTGAAGTTACCGATCTCATGACTGCCATAAGCCTTTTGCATTCTGAAGTACTTGCTCTCCCAATTAACAGGAAGTCATCTAAATAATGGGTCACTGTTCCAACTTTAAAAGAGTTCTGTACCACCCAGTGCAAGAATGAGCTAAAACATTTGAAAAGAGCACAAGACAAGGAACAGTCCATTGGCAGGCATCTGTCTACATAATATCCCCCATCGAACTTCAGGCCCATCAGCTTGAAGGCAGATGGGTGCAATAGAAGTAGTCTAAAGGCTGATTCTATGTCTAGCTTGTCCAATAGAGCCCCTTTCCCTGCTTCCTTCACCAATGCTACCGCGTCATCAAAGGACTGATAGTGAACTGAGCTTAGCGCTGGGTCTATTGCATCATTAACTGAAGCCCCCTTTGGGTAGGACAGGTGTATCAGCCTGAATTTGCCCGTGTCCTTTTTGGGGACCACACCTAATGATGACACAACCAAGTCTGGGAATGGTTCTTCCGTAAATGGTCCTTAAATCTTTCCCAGAGCCACTTCCTTCCTAACTTTGTCACTTACCATCTTTGGGAATTCATTCGTCGACTTAAGGTTACGCTGTACCTCGGACCCTTTACTGAGTGTTGTACAGGAATCCTAAACCCCTCGAGCAACCCCGCTCATAGAACCCCAGCAGCCCCTTTGTCAGGGTAGCGTGCCAACCACAGGAGCATGACTTTCGGCTTAAGAGGAGTTGGGGCCCTTGATACTAGGCCCACCTCTAGTTCCAGTTTTGTCTGCCCCCAATTCTCTTTCTTTGTTGCAATCTGCCCCTGGGTGCAGGCCATTACAGTATTTACAGATGTGCCGAAAGGAGCAGTTCGCTCCATGCTCACACTGTTTGTCCTGGTATTTCCAGCACCTGCTCCGCTACTTTGGGTGCAGAAAGAAGTGAGAAGGCCCAGGCCTGGCACCAGCGGGGGGAGATGGGGAACGTTCCGCACTCAGTCTAGACCACAGGTGTATATCCTGTGTGCCAAAGTTGAGTAATGGGTTCCCCACCATCTTCCTATGGAAGGCCATGTCGTAGTCATGCCATGCGCCTTCTTTAAACCTCTTGTGTATGTTATCAATAGTGTCTGCATACTTATAAAGGTTATGACCCTGTACTGGCCATTTGTCAACATAACATGTTGCCAAGACCCTAAAGCACCGCTACCCTTTTAGGGCCGTTGCCATCCTCAGCCCTCTCCTTATTTATATAAGCTTCTGCTGAGAGCTCGAAGATATTGACATAACACCCTTCCTGTATCTTTTTTATGACCTTAGTTTAAAATGGCCATACAAGGAATGAACCATGCAAGGATATGTGTCTCCTTGAGCTGCTACCTTCCTGGGTACGGTTTGACCTGTAACTGGCCTTTTGTATACCACTAGCTGTTGCCCTGCTGCCTCAGAAGGCCCTGCTGCACTACCTGATTTATTTTGGGCCTGCACTGTAAACATTTTACTTAATCATCCTAAACATACGTTGCTGACCTTTGCCCAATAAACCTAGTTCTTTATCATTTTCTGAATCTGACGCACTACATGATGAGCTCCTATCAGCGTTTGTGTATGTGTTAGGCCATAATTCACCGGTCGGTGCCGCCTGGGTCACTGCTCCTGAAGTGGAAGGCACCTCCTCTGATGCAGCTGTGACTCCTGCCATCTGCTGTGTGCCCCCTTCTGGCTGTGTGCTTTGTCCTGGCATGCTGGCACCTGAAGTCTCACTGGCAACACCCTGTTGGGCAATAAAAAGATGGGGTGTACTCACCCCCTAGCAGAGCCCTGCCCCATACTGCCACTCATATCCAATGCTGATGCCATTAGTCTGAACCAGTCTGCTTTCACACCAGGCCCATGTAGGCCCCATGTACTCAATTGACCTGTACCCTGTCAATGCACATTTCCAATATTCATGCTGGGCACCTGACTGCCCCAAACACTTATTGGCCCAGATCCTTGCATACCCAGTGTTAATAGTCACACTGCCATCTCCACTAGTGCTAGGTACCACCAAACTACAGGTCTGGCCTGCATTATGAGAATCTATCCCTTGCACACTGCTCATGCTAGCCCCCATACGGTTCCCAGCCATCATAGATCATAGATTCCATGACATTTCTACCACTCAAACTTGCATTCCATGCATTCCAAGCACTCAGCATGTTGGTCCCAATATTGCTGCCTAACTGATCCGTGCCCATAACTCTGTTTGCTTCATGCGACTCATTGATCTCCTTATATCCCACATGTGCCACACCCTGCCCTGAGCACCTTGCCTGTTCTCTGACTGCAGGCCCCACCACTGTCTCCCTGTGGCGACACCCTCCTCCCGGAGTCTCCCCAACTTACTGGGGGCTCCACGAGGTGATCCCACTCCAGAACGGGTCCTCCGCCTCCCACGAACATGGCCATGATGCTCACTGCCATCAATGTCTGATGGTGATGATGCACGCGCCGCGTGACATGAGGGGCGTGGCCTATCACGGCGCAGACCGCAGTCGCCGCACCAGGCCCAAGCAGGCCCAACAAATCCTCCCCCCGCCCTGGGCCTCCCAACCCAGCCACAGCCTCTGCTGGATTAATCATGGCAGTGAGAGACTGTGCTAAGGCCAGAAAGGCAGACAGGGTTGCTGGGGGAAGAGCAGAGAACAGCTGCTCAGCACCGGGTGCAGCAACAGGGCTTGGATTGTGTGCGGTAGCATTTATGGATGTTAGGGGGACTGATGGGCCATGGGCATTGGGATCAAGGGCCATCTGGGCTAAAGGTTGTGTAAGGCCAGACTGGATCATAGGTGCCATAGCGCCCTGTAGGCCTGAACTAGGCCCATCAACCACCTCCCCTGTATCAATGGAGGCAGCCATAACTGTATGAGGCCTTTTACTAGAAGCATCCTTATTCCCAACATTTTTACTGGCCCTAGATAAGGGGGGCGGGATTGGGGAGTCGGTGGTACAACCTCACTGCCATCTGAACTTTCCACGCTTTCCCTTGCAGGTCCTCTTCTTCCTGTGGATACCTGTAACAACTGGGGCGAACAGAAGCTCTCCTAGAATGATCCATGCAGCCTTCAAGAAAACTCCTTAACACAGGAGAAAATCCTCTTGAAGCCTGGAAGCAGGAAAGGATCCTGGAACTACTGCTACAAGGACCTATAAAGGTATGCACACTCTCCGCCTCTCCAGTTGCAACAAAGTAACAAACACACACATAGCAAACTCCAGACTTCAAGTCAGTTAGCCCTTAATTTAGTTACAGGCCCACTAGAGGGCCCTCCAGGTTCATTGGCATTTATTGACTGGATACACAAGTTTTTATTGATGTTAAAGGAATTGAAAACCCAAACATTTTCTTTAATCATTAAGATAGAGCTTGCAATTTTAAACAACTTTCTAATTAACTTTTATTATCAATTTTTCTTCTTTCTCTTGGTATCTTCAACTTTTTATGTTTAAATTATATGCTCTGTCTGGATCACATATATATATACCTTTAAAGTGATGGTAAACTTTAGCTAATCAAATGCCATATATGTAATCTTTGAGATAAAAAAATGATATATTAGTCGCTTATTTTTATTTTTTTTCAGTGAAAAGGGTTGAATTAGTGCCTAAAGTAATGCTTTTATTACAATGTTATGCCAGCCCACTGGGATGAACTCTTTTATTTTTTAATGACAATTCCAATGAACATCCATTCAGTGTGTGTGTCATATGACTCTATTGTGGGACTGCTCTATATGTCACAGCCCAGCCAAAAGAGGAAATGAAGGGGGACGGAGGAACAGAAAATACCAAATAGGATTATAAATCTTTTATTATAAATATGTAATAGAATTTATTATGCATTTTTGCTTGCAACATTTTTAGTCGGAAAATTTGCATTTGCGGTCTATGGGGACTGTGTTATCCCTGTAAATATATATGTATGTGTTAATATCTATATATACATATATACTGTATATATATATATATATATATATATATATATATGTATATTCATATACATATATTTAAATCTGCTGCCCATCGCTGCGAGACGTACCCCCTTCGCTGCGCTCCCATTAGAGCCTATGAATGTGCTCTCTCTTGAGCACAAAGCTTTCGTGTAATGCAAATGCAACCTCATAATACCAGTGCACATTTGCTTTAGCGCTCCACTTGTAACCTGGCCCTTTTATTGTATGCAGTTAATCTGCAATGCTGTGCTGGCAATTGCTGCTATATGCTACTTGCATGTAAACATCATTTTTATATTTCACAGAAAAAGATGATAGCGGCACTACCAAGAGTAGACCCCTATTTAAGTTATTGGGGAGTGTGTATTATAATAAACGCTCTCAATAATTAAATATAGATGAGGGGAAAGAGAGGGGGCTGTACACTGTCAATATTGTACTGGGGATAAGTAATGTGAAGCTCACATTACAAAAAGTGTGTACATAATAGCACTCGGCTACTCGTTATTTACAGGGCAGATATAGAAGCATAGTCCTCTGGAGGGGGATCAAGAAGGACACTGGTTAAAAATTAACTTTTATTATGACAAAAGATAAAAAGGATTGAAGAACCCTGGTAAAAACACAGATCTACCATGTTCTCATTGCAAATAAAGGATATTATATAGCACTCGTTAAGATATTATCATACTATGATGCCTATTTAACAATGGTCTTGCGGACCTGATCCGACAGTGCAGATCAGGTCCGCAAGACCTCGCTGAATGCGGAGAGCAATACGCTCTCCGTATTCAGCATTGCGCCAGCAGCTCACAAGAATTCATTCGAATTCTTTTGGATTCGTGTGAAATTCGGTTCAATTTGGTTCGATTCGGTTCGAATCGATTCAGATTTTCGGAATTTCGGCACTGTTAAGTGAGATGTGCTGTGTATTACACTAGTATACTGTACAATACTAGTGTAATACATGTCCATCCGAATCCATCCGAATCCATCCGAATAAATTCGAATCGATTCAGATTTATTTGGTAGATTTGGCACTGCCGCAAAAAGGTCAGAGGCTGGTGAGGCACTAGATATGATATGCCGGAGAAACACATGTACAGAGGGCTGCAAGTACCCCCAACAGGGCAGGTTTAAATGATAGCTGAACCAGTGCACAGGTTACATAATCAGGTGATGGGTGAGAGCAAGTTAGTAACCACTGAGTTACTGATCAGCTGGTTACTTCACCTCTGCACTGATTTAGCTATAATGAAAACCTGGCCTGTTGGGGGTACTTGAGGACCATTGTTGAGAAACACTGCACTAAAGCAAGAGGTCATCGGAAATGTATTGATTACCTGGAGAATAAAGCACACATACTCTGCTCACTGACACCCACACACACTCTGCTCACATACACACTCACACAATTATGTGGCAAAGTGCCAGTTACTAAGCAACTAGAATGATACACAATCTCTTCTCACGACTGTATTGTAAAAATAGAAATAATTTACCATACAAGTTTTACACAAAGGACAAGTTATCAATATTGCCAACACAGCTGCTGCAATATGGTGTTCAAGAAACGCACGTGCACATCCCACTTAGGTATGCTTTTCAACAAAGGATACCAAAAGAATGAAGTACATAATAATAAAAGTAAAATAGAAAGTTTATTTATTTATTTTTTTGTGTGCAATTTCTATCTTAATGATGGAAATGTAATTATGACTTTCATGTTCCTTAAAAAAACTAATTTGATTTGCTGACATGGGGCCAGTAACAGTTGATGCTAATTCTCAAAATATAAATAACTAGAAAAGTCTATTAAAATAGCATGCTCTACCTCAATCATGAAAGTTTAATTTTAAATGTCTGCCTTTGACTATGTGTTTAACCAGTTACTTTACAGTGGCATTATTTCTAAAAACATTTAGCTGCAATAATTACATATATGTTTTAAATGACTCATTATCTCCTTTTTATTAATAAAAAACTTGTATAAAAGCAGCACATATTAAAAATAGATACTGCATCCTCTGACTGAACAGACATAACATATATGGAGTTTGTACCTAATTAAATCAAATAACCATGAAAAATGGAGGCTTAGCAATATTCAGTGTCAAAAACTTTAATTTACATACGGCTAGATTTAGAGTTTTGTCGGTAACGACCCGCGTAGCTAACGCTGGCTTTTTTCTGGCCGCACCTTTTAAATAACTCTGGTATTGAGAGTCCACAGAATGGCTGCGTTAGGCTCCAAAAAAGGAGCATAGAGCATATTTAACGCAACTTCAACTCTCGATACCAGAGTTGCTTACGGACGCGGCCAGCTTAAAAAACGTGCATAGGAAACAATGGGGCTGTTTGAGCTGAAAAAAACCCTAACACCTGCAAAAAAGCCGCGTTCAGCTCCTAATTGTTTGCTATGGGGAAACACTTCCTACGTCTGCACCTAACACTCTAACATGTACCCCGAGTCTAAACACCCCTAACCTTACACTTATTAACCCCTAATCTGCCGCCCCCGCTATCGCTGACCCCTGCATATTATTATTAACCCCTAATCTGCCGCTCCGTAAACCGCCGCTACTTACATTATCCCTATGTACCCCTAATCTGCTGCCCTAACATCGCCGACCCCTATATTATATTTATTAACCCCTAATCTGCCCCCCACAACGTCGCCTCCACCTGCCTACACTTATTAACCCCTAATCTGCCGAGCGGACCGCACCGCTATTATAATAAAGTTATTAACCCCTAATCCGCCTCACTAACCCTATAATAAATAGTATTAACCCCTAATCTGCCCTCCCTAACATCGCCGACACCTAACTTCAAACATTAACCCCTAATCTGATCAGCCAATCAGATTGAGCTCGCATTCTATTGGCTGATCGGAACAGCCAATAGAATGCAAGCTCAATCTGATTGGCTGATCGGATCAGCCAATCGGATTGAACTTGATTCTGATTGGCTGATTCCATCAGCCAATCAGAATTTTCCTACCTTAATTCCGATTGGCTGATAGAATCCTATCAGCCAATCAGAATTTGAGGGACGCCATCTTGGATGACGTCCCTTAAAGGAACCGTCATTCTTCAGTTGGACGTCACCGGAAGAAGATGGGTCCGCGCTGGAGGTCTTCACGATGGAGCCGGTCCTCATCGGATGAAGATAGAAGATGCCGCTTGGAAGAAGATGGTTGCTGGTCCGGATCTACTCTTCTTCCCGGATAGGATGAAGACTTTGGACCCTCTTCTGGACTTCTTCAGCCGTCGGATGATGGATGTCTAGCCCCCGCTTGGGCTTGGATGAAGATTTTGGAGCCAGGACGGATCGGTGTACCCGGTGAGGTGAAGATAAGGTAGGAAGATCTTCAGGGGCTTAGTGTTAGGTTTATTTAAGGGGGGTTTGGGTTAGATTAGGGGTATGTGGGTGGTGGGTTGTAATGTTGGGGGGGGGTATTGTATGTGTTTTTTTTACAGGCAAAAGAGCTGAATTCTTTGGGGCATGCCCCGCAAAGGGCCCTGTTCAGGGCTGGTAAGGTAAAAGAGCTTTGAACTTTTGTAATTTAGAATAGGGTAGGGCATTTTTTTATTTTGGGGGGCTTTGTTATTTTATTAGGGGGCTTAGAGTAGGTGTAATTAGTTTAAAATTGTTGTAATATTTTTCTAATGTTTGTAAATATTTTTTTATTTTTTGTAACTTAGTTCTTTTTTATTTTTTGTACTTTAGTTAGTTTATTTAATTGTATTTATTTGTAGATATTGTATTTAATTAATGCATTGATAGTGTAGTGTTAGGTTTAATTGTAGGTAGTTTATTTAATTAATTTATTGATAGTGTAGTGTTAGGTTTAATTGTAACTTAGGTTAGGATTTATTTTACAGGTAATTTTGTAATTATTTTAACTATTTTAGCTATTAAATAGTTCTTAACTATTTAATAGCTATTGTATCTGGTTAAAATAAATACAAAGTTACCTGTAAAATAAATATAAATCCTAAAATAGCTATAATATAATTATAATTTATATTGTAGCTATATTAGGATTTATTTTACAGGTAAGTATTTAGCTTTAAATAGGAATAATTTATTTAATAAGAGTTAATTAATTTCGTTAGATTTAAATTATATTTAAGTTAGGGGGGTGTTAGTGTTAGGGTTAGACTTAGCTTTAGGGGTTAATACATTTATTAGAATAGCGGTGAGCTCCAGTCGGCAGATTAGGGGTTAATGTTTGAAGTTAGGTGTCGGCGATGTTAGGGAGGGCAGATTAGGGGTTAATACTATTTATTATAGGGTTAGTGAGGTGGGAGTGAGGCGGATTAGGGGTTAATAACTTTATTATAGTAGCGGTGCGGTCCGCTCGTCAGATTAGGGGTTAATAAGTGTAGGCAGGTGGAGGCGACGTTGAGGGGGGCAGATTAGGGGTTAATAAATATAATATAGGGGTCGGCGGTGTTAGGGGCAGCAGATTAGGGGTACATAAGTATAACGTAGGTGGCGGTCGGCAGATTAGGGGTTAATTATTGTAGGTAGCTGGCGGCGATGTTGTGGGGGGCAGGTTAGGGGTTAATAAATATAATATAGGGGTCGGCGGTGTTAGGGGCAGCAGATTAGGGGTACATAAGTATAACGTAGGTGGCGGTCGGCAGATTAGGGGTTACAAAAATGTAATCGAGTGGCGGCGATGTGGGGGGACCTCGGTTTAGGGGTACATAGGTAGTTTATGGGTGTTAGTGTACTTTAGAGCACAGTAGTTAAGAGCTTTATGAACCGGCATTAGCCCAGAAAGCTCTTAACTACTGACTTTTTTCTGCGGCTGGAGTTTTGTCGTTAGAATTCTAACGCTCACTTCAGACACGACTCTAAATACCGGAGTTAGAAAGATCCCATTGAAAAGATAGGATACGCAATTGACGTAAGGGGATCTGCGGTATGGAAAAGTCGCGGCTGAAAAGTGAGCGTTAGACCCTTTCCTGACTGACTCCAAATACCGGCGGTAGCCTAAAACCAGCATTAGGAGCCTCTAACGCTGGTTTTCACGGCTACCGCCAAACTCCAAATCTAGGCCATAATGTGGACACTGCACACTTAACTTCAAACTCTGGGTTTTAAATTATGAATTTACATTTGAATTGACCCTTTGACTTCCTGTCAGTATTGGGTTATGCACACTTACTGTCCCCATGTTAATGAGCTGTATCTGAACATAATTTGTGAATCACAAGAGATGTAGAATACTACTTTACTCTTCTGCTTGGTGTCATCTGTTCTTAGGTTACCTCAGCTTCTAGTTGTGTCACATGACTCTGCTCACGGCATCCTCCTTCTGATTAATCTATATATCCTTCACTTGCTAGGAGGCATCAAGAGGGGTGCCTCCTATTGGTCCCAATTTTTGCTGCTAATATATTGACAGAACACAGGTGGCGCTGCAGCACAGCTTTTCCTTTGACCCATGTATTGCAATGGAGAGAAGCGTTCCTGTACCTGCCTCTCCATAGCATTACATGGGGGGAAAATATTTTTTTTGGACTTTTTTTTTAAATTAAAATTTAATTAAGATTTGGCCACATATGGTAGGGTAGGCACTGCCTCCCCTGCCTCCTATGAGTGCACGTCCCTGTAGTAAGTATACAGGTACTTGAATATTAAGCGGTTTCGCTAGTGTCTAGAACACTGCCCGCTGTTGAATTGGACATTGCGTGTAGTTAGTATACAGGTATTGGTCTACTGAGAGGCACTATTTTCCTGCTAACAATGTAATGTTTATTTGTAAATTACAGCAATGCTGCTTACAAGTATCTGAGGCAAATAATTTAGCAGTTAAATGAAAGTGCCTCGTTGCCCGCTATATGGAAACAGTATAGAATTAATACTGCCGAGTGCAGCTGATTAATTTAAAGTGGTTACGTTATACAGCCAACACTGTCTGTATTTTATCTGGATACCATGATAGCGGTATTATATATAGTTGTGTACAATGTGGCTATGCCACCAACGTAATTAGTATAGAGCACTGTACCAGTTAATAATTTTCTTAGACACTGCCTGCTGCTGGATTAAAAAATGTGTATAGTCACTGAATAGATATTGTAGTCTACTAGGAAGCACTAATATCCTGCTTAAACGTAACAGTTAATACATAAGTAACAGCATTGTTCCTTTCGGAGTATCAGTTTGGTAAATAATTAGGCAGTTGAGTGCCTCAGCATACAATAAGCGGGAGCTGTGCAAAATTGATACTGCCGATACAGTTTATTAATTTAGAGCAGTTACGTTATACAGGCACTGTCAACATTTGTCTCGTGACCATTATAGCGATATTATATATATACAATTTGGCTATACCACCAAAGTGATCCGTATTGAACACTATATCAGATAATAGATTTCTTAAAAGTACATGGAGAAATGCAAATTAAAAAACAGAGAATCACTAGATTCTCACTCCCCTAACATGTTTCGCTAAGAAAGCTTTATCAAAGCCGGAGCCTCCGATTTCTTGTCCACCATTTTTAGGCTAGAACAGCACTGACGTCACGCTAGTTGCGTGATACGATTGGTCACATTTTGTAGGTGTGTTAATGTGTGATTTGATTGGATGCACACCGGAGGTGTGTATGTATACTGTGTACCTAACGTTAGTCCTATTAGGAGCACTATATTTGTCAATCGAATCTACATTTTGCTATTGAGAAAGGATTGAAATGAATAAAGCTAAAGGCATATACGAGATCTGATAGTAAAAAAATACTAAAATAAAATGTGGCAATCAATGTTTCTGATTGTCATATTCTGGAATCATAGCATAATATAATGCTTACTGTATAATTTACTAAGGGGAGGGCACATTACTCAGATGTTATTGTTCTTTAAATTGGATTGTAAAGGAATGATTAGTAATGTATATAGTTTAACTCTACAAGGTTGTAATAATGAAATAAATGGGGTAGATAATGTCATGCATGATGTAATAAGACTCTTGATAACTTAAGATTGGTGCATAGAAGAGAGAAAAAAGGGGGATAGGTAGAGTGGTGATAAATCAAACAAGGAAATCAAACATGTGATGTGTTTTACTAATAAAGTGAAACTACTACAAAATGTGTGCAGTGTTGTGATATAGTAGGGGTGTATGTCACCTGTGACGTTGAGGCTACTATAATTAGAATAGGCGGCTGTACCGCTTATAAGGGTGAGTGAATAGAGGAGGGTACCTTTAAATAACTATATTGGTTACTATCCTTCCAAATAGTGGAGACTGGTGATTAATAAATCTAGATGTGCACAATTAGTGTACTTGAAAAAGTGACTCCCGATGGGGTTGACTAGTTGTAAATAATTAATAAAGGAAAAATAAACATATGATTGTGTTGGTAACCTGTGTAGACCATAAAAATGGGAACTTTGTGAAATGAAATCTTTATCTTCAATTATCTTTCGTTAATAATCATACGTTCCATTTAAAGATTAATGTTTCTCTCACTACAGGGTAAATGATAAGAAACAGAAATAATTATTTTGTTCATTCATTCCTCTAGGGTGTACAGAATCAAGTAGATAAATCCACTTGCATTCTGCTTGGAGTAAAGCTTTCTCTAGGTTGCCACCTCTAATGCCAAGGCTTATTTTCTCTACTCCCATGCATTGGAGATTAGTAGGATTGGAAAGATGATGTTGTAGGAAATAGGAGGCCACAGAGGTGATGTTTTTGCCTTTTTCTTTATCTTTAACTGCGTTTTTTATGTTCCTTGTGTGCTCTTGTAGTCTCACCCGTAATTTTCTACTTGACATAAATTTTGGGGCATTTGCACTTAAGGACATAAATTACTCCTTCAGTGGAGCAGCTAATATAATTTTGAAGTTTGTGTTTTTTGTTGAATCGATCACAGATTGTATTCGTCTTTATTATATGTGGGCACATAGAACATGTCCCACATGGGAAGGATCCTTGATTGAATGCAGTTCGGGTTTTAGGAAGATAAAAGTGACTACTAGACACTTTATCTTTGATGTTCTTTGTGCATCGGTAACCTACTTCTACTTTGGTACCTACTATAGGCTTTAGGCCTGGATCTGTGAGGAGAATATTCCAATGTTTATTTAAAATTTGAACAATATGATGTATTTGTGGGCTAGTTGTTAGAATTAGCCTGGTTTTGGTATCAATTTTTTTTTCTCCTTTTTCTTAAGTAACAGTTCTCTATTGGTATTCATAGCTCTTGATTTCACTTTTTTTTTTACTTTGCCTGCTGTATCCTCTTTCTAGTAATCTCTTTTCCATATCTTTTGTTTGTTGAACAAATGATTCTTGATTACTACAATTCCTGCAAATTCTTAAGAACTTCCCTGTGGGGAGGGATTTGATTGTTCCAGGAGCATGAGAGCTATTTTGATGTAATAGACTGTTTGTGGATGTCTCCTTTTGATAGAGATCAGTTGAGATTTTACCATCTTGATCTTTTAATATTTTCAGATCCAAAAACTCTATTTGATTTTGACTGTAGTTATATGTTAATTTGATGTTAAGATTTTTGTCATTTCATTTCTTAAGAAATGACTCTAGGTCTTCTTTTGTGCCTTCCCATAAAAAGAGAATATCATCAATGTATCGGATCCACATTGGTATTTGATCCATTTCACTAGTATTTATATCAGAAAAGACCACCTTTATTTCCCACCACCCAAGGAAAAGGTTAGCATATGTCGGGCACATGCCGTGCCCATTGCTGTACCCTGGGTTTGGGGGAAGAATTGATTTGAAAATGTGAAGAAATTGTGTGAAAAAACAAATTCAAGTAGTTGCAATATGAAGTTATCATGTGTACGAATTTCCTGAGATCCTTCTTCAAGGAAAAATTAAACTGCTGGATGAAAGTATAGAGATACTCCAAGTCTGCTGTTACTAGTCATGTGGTTTTATTGACTGTAATATTTTCCAATCTATGGAGTACCTCCATGGTGGATTTGAAAAAGAATGGGAGTGTGACGACATATTGGCTGGCCCGTTCAGCCAGGCAGTCATTCCCTGACACAATGGGTCTGCCTGGTGGAGTATTAATATTTTTGTGAACTTTGGGAATGATGTAAAAAGTGGCAACTTTCAGATTATTTGTGGGAATTTTAGTTCCTCTGATTGAATAATCCCCTGACTGTGTGATTCTTTTAGGATATTGTTCACTGGGATTTTGACATAGTTTGTAGTAATACTGTCTATTTTTAAGTTGTTTTTCCACCTCTTTGGTGTACATAGTATTAGGCCAAATCATAATATTTGGAAAGAGATACAACCGCAGCTCTTGGCATCCGTTCACCAATGAGGGGTAAGCAGAATAGTCCTGTACTCACACGGAGTGCCGTAGGGGGGAATCGGTGGATGAAGCCGCAAGAACTGACACATGAAATACAGGATGCAGGCACTACTAAGTCTATGAGTAAGCGCCACTAGGGGGCGCGAAACACGTCAGACTGTCCTTACCTGTCCTGCCATGTCTGTCTGCACATTTTTTATATATTTATAAATAAAGGATTTTTTCAATTTTGGGGCTTTTTTAGTAGTGCCTGCATTCTGTATTTCATGTGTCAAATCACAATTTTGCCTCCTTTGTCCGCCTCTCTTATTATAATATCTTCCCATTGTTCAATTTCTTTTAATGCTTGTTTCTCCCGTGATGTAAGATTAAGGGTAGCCTGAATAATATTTAGTTTGGCAATTTCATGACAGACTACTTCATTAAAGGTATCAAGTTGTGAAGAGATATTTGTTTTCGGTACAAACTTGGACTTTACGTTAACATTTTTCCTCCAATCGCTAGTAGTACTTGATTCATTAAGTATACTTTACATATTTTTCAAGGTTTCCAGTTCTTCTTCGGTCCCTTCTTGATCTTTCTTATTAGCAAAGCATTTCTTCAAACTGAGTTTTCGTATAAAGAGTTGTATGTCTTTTGTAACCTCAAATTTGTTGATAGAGCCCGTAGGGCAAAACGAGAGACCTTTACTTAATACTGAAATGTGTTTTATATGCCTTTTGAGGATGAATCTGTCATTATGTTTAAGTAAACTCATAAATAATGTGTTAGTTCTATCTGTATATCTCAGTCTATGTTCATTATTTACAGCACAGACTGATTTTGCAAATTGCTTTGTTTCAGTCACAAGCAAGCAAATGTTTCATATCTCGCAATGAACCTTGTGTTTATGTCCAATACCAGAGAAAATATAGAAATGCACAAATAAAGGCAGAAATAGGTAAATCAGCAGACATGCCTAGAGTATGAAGTAACAAAATATTATCATTTAATATTCATTCAGATACATTTTACTTACATCTGTTTATGCAATCAGCTCCCTTAGAGGATATCAGCCTTTAATGGCTATTGTATAAAAAAAATGGTTATTAAATGTTAGCATTCAAAAATAACAGATAAACAATGACATACATTTAATAAAAACCTGTTTTTGAAACTAATATGTTGCAAAAAAACAAAACAAACAAAAAAAAAAACTCCCCACAACCCAAAAAGTGCAGAATTCCACTGCAAGTTGTGAGTCACTCTCTGTTATTATCTATGGAGCAGGATATAAGTCATACATCTACTGTGAATGAAACCTCCATCCCAAAAATACATTTCAGGGGTTGACAAATCTTTTTACAATTTAGGAGCCAGACAGTTGTATTTATATATAGATAAATGAATAGCAAAAAGTTAGGAGCCAGGGGTAAAATTCTAGGAGCAAGTGTCTCCTGGCTTCTGGGTTTGTCAAGCCCTGGTTTAAAAGATTACAGAACAAACTGATTTAAATAATAATAGCAGTTTACTCTAACATATACACAAATCCAATCTTAAAAACAGTTATAGACAAATTTATGAAAAATAAAACTCAGACTCCACTGGGAAATAGCGAGATATGACATGGCCTTAGTGATAAATCCCTGAAGACACCACTCTTTCTATCCAAGGAGACTACTCTATCTTTACAATACAGACAACTATCTTACAGTTCCAGACATTTACATAAACCGTTTTACTAAGCGACAAGGTTGTAATTATTGTTTTACCGAATAGCTAGCAGATAGATATAATGTATTGTGTCCCTCACATAACTATAGGTGTTACAGTGATATGAAACCCAAAAATGTTATTTTGTAATTCACACAGAGCATACAATTTATAAAAAGCTTTCAATTTACTTCTATTTTCAAATTTACTTTGTCCCTATTGTATTCTTTGTTGAAAAGATACCTAGGTAGGCATCTGGAGCACTACATGGTAGAAAATAGTGCTGCCATCTAGTGCTCTTCCAAATGGATAATATTTTAGCAAAACTGCTGAATCACAGTGCACGCTCCTGAGCTTACTTCCCTGCTCTTCCACTAAAGATACCAAGGGGACAAAAAACATTTGTGATAATAGAAATAGACTACAAAGTTGTTTAAAACTTAATGTTCTATCTCAATCATGAAAAAAAATGTGTTTAATTTTCCATTAAGTAGGTATGAAAAAACCTAAGTAAACAAACCAAGGTATTGATCTAAACCTATTTTGGTATTTTTCATGCCGCCATTTCACCATCCAAATGGGGTCATATTTAAAAAAAACAAAAATAACTTTTTCACAAACTTTGGGTTTCTCACTGAAATTATTTACATACCGCTTGTGCAATCATGGCACAAATGGTTGTAAAAGCTTCTCTCGGATCCCCAGTTCCATATGCAGGCAAATGTTATGAGCTCAGGAACTCCAGGAACTAACTTCACAGCTGAGAGTGCTGGAGCTTCCTGCAACTCGGACATCTATGTATATATATATATATATATATATATATATATATATATATATATATATATATATATATATTTCTCATGTGATACGATAGAGAAAGTACAATATGGTGTATATATATATATTTATATATATATATATATATATATATATATATATATATATATATATGTCATTTTGGCATAAGAACATGTGGTTTTTGTATTAGACTGTCCCTTTAACTTGATGCCACTCCCTAAAAATGCAAAAAAACTGCTAAAGAGATATAACTTGGAATTTTAGTTGTAGGTTACTGTTTATGGTAACCTCTCCAAAGCACCTTTAAGATACATTTACAGCTTGGGCTATCCATAGGGAAGGTACTCAGTCTCTCACCACACAGTTACTCCCACATACTTGAGCCTAGTGGTGTATCCCAACTTCCAATGGATGTAAATGCATAATCTACAACCTCTAATTATCTGTACATGGCAAGAGTATGAAAGACAAAAGCTAAGAAAATATATTAATGCCTGTACTGTAACATTGTACTACTCTTATAGCCAGGCAGTAGCTCGTCTAATCTACCCTAGTCAGCTGCCTACTTTATATCACGACAACTCTGTCTCTGGGTGCATTGTAGCATTATCCCCAGTAGAGGGCAACAGCAACTCAGTATTTCCCAACATTTGCAGGCAGTGTCTTTTCTTGCCATATCTATATATATATATTTATCTAGGGAGAACATTTAAAAAAATTGTGCTTTTGAGATAGGCCATGGTTTTTCTGGGGGAAATATTCTCATTGCATGTTAATATTGCATGATGATTCATTCCACACTATATTTTTAATTTGTATAAAATGGTGCAACACAATGTATAATAGGAGTAAATTACAAATGATTATGTTGTATCTGAATCGTAAAATAAAAACATTGTGTTTTATGTCCCTTTAATTGTTGGAGGAGCCCCCTGTTTGTTCTGGTGTGCGCTGCCCATTATATGAGAAGTGCAGCCAGCCCATTGTGAGAGCACCAACCATATCCAAGTTTTGTATTTGTTTTGTATGGAGGTCACTACTAGCGTAGGAACAGAAAACCGATGGTATGAAGGGGGTTTTGGGCATCTGCTGCTCTCTGCCCATGAGCAAGTGTCAGACAGCTTCTTTTGCAGTTTCTTTTACATTTGTGATTTTGGATAGATGGATAGATAGATAGATAGATAGATAGATAGATATAGAGAGATTGATAGATGCATGATAGATAGATATAGAGATTAATAGATGCATGATAGATAGATAGATAGATAGATAGATAGATATAGAGAAAGATTGATAGATGCATGATAGATAGATAGATAGATAGATAGATAAATAGATATAGAGAGATTGATAGATGCATGATAGATAGATAGATAGATAGATAGATAGATAGATAGATAGATAGATAGAATAGATAGATAGATAGATAGATAGACTTGCCTGTGTAATATACTGAGGTCTCACAAAAATACAAAATAGGGATTTATTCATACCTTCCCCAGATTATACTCTATTTATTCAAGTGATACCATATAACTAAACTAGCAACAACCTAGATGTTAGAAATACGTCTATTTAACTTTACCCTGATTGCCACTTATAAACATGGTTCTATGATATCCTAGGTTATTGACACATGGTATATTTGTTTATTTCTTGTGATATGATGATGGTGTGTTCTCAGTACTCTAGGTCTTGCTTGTGCTTTACCTATGGATTTAACTATATATGTATATCCCATCTATCTTTCCATCCCTGTTGGTTCTGACACTTAGCTGTTGACAGTGACAGTGTTCTGCCTATCGGACCTGGGGTTACCCCTCTTACCTGGTTCATAAATATCAGTTACACAACCCATAAATGCAGTTACCAACCTGTAGGCAATGCAGTAATAATTTGTATAGATTTATTGATATTTTTTAAACATTTGGCTACAACGTCAATACATTGTGTTAGAATGAGCTGTACTCACTATGCTCTTGTCTTTTATACCATTAGATGATGGTTTTAACATTGGGTGTATTGAATGTTATTGTTTATATAAGCCTGTTACTATGACAATACGTTTGAGGGAAATATACACTGGGGGAGGAACATAGGGTTAAAATCAGTAATATCTTTTTTTGTTGTTTTGTTTGTTTTTAAACCTATAAAGAAATTAGTTTTTGTTCAGTTATACAGTTGTCTAAGGGTATCTGTCTTCAGTTATAAAGCTGTCTAAGGGCATCTGTCTGCAGTTATACAGTTGTCTAAGGGCATCTGTCTGCAGTTATACAGTTGTCTAAAGGCATCTGTCTGCAGTTATACAGTTGTCTAAGGGAATCTGTCTGAAGTTATACAGTTGTTTAAGGGCATCTGTCTGCAGTTATACAGTTGTCTAAAGGCATCTGTCTGCAATTATACAGTTGTCTAAGGGCATCTGTCTGTAGTTATACAGTTGTATAAAGGCATCTGCCTGCAGTTATACAGTTGTCTAAAGGCATCTGTCTGCAGTTATACAGTTGTCTAAGGGCATCTGTCTGCAGTTATACAGTTGTCTAAAGGCATCTGTCTGCAGTTATACAGTTGTCTAAAGGCATCTGTCTGCAGTTATACAGTTGTCTAAGGGCATCTGTCTGTAGTTATACAGTTGTATAAAGGCACCTGTCTGAAGTTATACAGTTGTCTAAGGGCATCTGTCTGCAGTTATACAGTTGTCTAAATGCATCTGTCTGCAGTTATACAGTTGTCTAAGGGCATCTGTCTGCAGTTATACAGTTGTCTAAAGGCATCTGTCTGCAGTTATACAGTTGTCTAAAGGCATCTGTCTGCAGTTATACAGTTGTCTAAGGGCATCTGTCTGCAGTTATACAGTTGTCTAAAGGCATCTGTCTGCAGTTATACAGTTGTCTAAGGGTATCTGTTTTCAGTTATACAGTTATCTAAGAGCATCTGTCTGCAGTTATACAGTTGTCTAAAGGTATCTGTCTGCAGTTATACAGTTGTATAAGGGCATCTATCTGCAGTTATACAGTTGTCTAAGGGCATTTGACTGCAGTTATACAGTTGTCTAAAGGCATCTGTCTGCAGTTATACAGTTGTCTAAGGGTATCTGTCTACAGATATACAGTTGTCTAAGGGCATCTGTCTGCAGTTATACAGTTGCCTAAAGGCATCTGTCTGCAGTTATACAGTTGTCTAAGGGTATCTGTCTGCAGTTATACAGTTGTCTAAGGGCATCTGTCTGCAATTATACAGTTGTCTAAGGGCATCTGTCTGCAGTTATATAGTTGTCTAAGGGTATCTGTCTGCAATTATACAGTTGTCTAAGGGCATCTGTCTGCAGTTATATAGTTGTCTAAAGGCATCTGTCTGCAGTTATACCTTTGTCTAAGGGTATCTGTCTGCAGTTATACAGTTGTCTAAGGGCATCTGTCTGCAATTATACAGTTGTCTAAGGGCATCTGTCTGCAGTTATATAGTTGTCTAAGGATATCTGTCTGCAATTATACATTTGTCTAAGGGCATCTGTCTGCAGTTATATAGTTGTCTAAAGGCATCTGTCTGCAGTTATACAGTTGTCTAAGGGTATCTGTCTGCAGTTATACAGTTGTCTAAGGGCATCTGTCTGCAGTTATACAGTTGTCTAAGGGCATCTGTCTGCAGTTACACAGTTGTCTAAAGGCGTCTGTCTGCAGTTATACAGTTGTCTAAAGGCACCTGTCTGCAGTTATATAGTTGTCTAGGGTATCTGTCTGCAGTTATACAGTTGTCTAAAGGCATCTGTCTGCAGTCATACAGTTGTCTAAGGGTATCTGTCTGCAGTTATACAGTTGACTAAGGGCATCTGTCTGCAGTTATAGAGTTGTCTAATGGCATCTGTCCGTAGACTGCTATTCTAGGCAAGATAAAGTAATGTAACTTTATCTAAATGAAAGTGTGCCACCTAGCCAGAATGGAATGTTCATAAACTAGTTAAACAGATGAAAAGATACTCACTGAATGATGGTATGATAGAAATACTGTATACTTTATTCACAACAAGCTTTTAGTAACACATAGAGAATATGGTGCCCTGCAACTTACAGAAAGTCACGCAAGTATTGATAGAATAAACTAAAGCGCTCTAAAGAAATACAAAAGTATAAGGAAATAGGTGTATTGATAAAACATATTCATGTTGGAAAAAAAGGAAAATTGATCATTAGGATTAAGTATGAACATCATACAATTTTGTTCTTTGTGGAAAGTACAGTCTGTACCACAGTAAGCCTGAAATATTACAATAGACATAAAAAACACAATCAAATAAAACTAGAAGTTGTGTTGAGAGGAGTTCTTGGATTCTGAATGCTTTTGTACAAACCTATTCATTTTGCAGTGATTTCTGGATACTATTGTATTCCATTATTTTTGATGAACAAACATTCACTTAAAGGGACAGTATACTGTAAAATTGTTTTTCCCTTAATGTGTTTCCAATTACTTTAATAACTGCAGAGTATAAAATGTATGGGAATTTGCTTTTTAAGGTTTATTTGTGTATATCAAATAGCTGATTTCTTTCTAATGACACGGTGAGTCCAGGGATCATCTCTAATTACTATTGGGAATATCACTCCTGGCCAGCAGGAGGAGGCAAAGAGCACCACAGCAAAGCTGTTAAATATCACATCCCTTCCCTCAAACCCCAGTCATTCTCTTTGCCTACGTTAAAGCAAGGAGGTGGTAAAGTTTAGGGGGCATATCTATCAAGCTCCATATGGAGCTTGAAGCCCCGTGTTTCTAGCGAGCCTTCAGTCTCGCCATAAACACCAGTTATGAAGCAGCGGTCTAAAGTCCGCTGCTCCAGAACCTGTCCGTCTGCTGTGAGGAGGCAGACAAACATCGCCGCAATTCAACCCGATCAAATATGATCGGGTTGATTGACACCCCACTGCTAGCAGCCAATTTGCAGGGGGCGGCGTTGCATCAGCAGTTCACAAGAGCTGCTGGTGCAATGCTAAATGCGGAGAGCGTATTGCTATCCGTATTCAGCAAGGTCTGTCGGACATGATCAGCAATGTTGGATCATGTCCGACAGGCCTTTCATAAATAGGCCCCTAGGTGTCTGAAAAAAGATTCTTCAATCAAGATTTTATTATTTTAAAGCAGAGCAGGTTTGTTCTGATCTTTCCTGGAGTTTAGCCGTACCCCACGTCAGTCTCTTTAGTAGATCAGTGGTGGCTTTTAAGCAATTGGGAACTTGTGGGGTATAATCCTCACTGCACCTTCCCAACAGGTGTTGCTGTCCTATCCTGAAAGCCTGATTAGGATTATTCAGTCTTTTCTAATTTTTCCACGGGTCCATGTGAGGGAGATGCCCTCTCATACCAAGTGAGCTGCCCTGCTGCCGGGCAGATTGAACTTCAGGTAAGTATCTAGTTTTGTTTTCTTGGGATGAGAGAATATGGCACTTTAACATTTAAGTCTGTTTTTGGGACATTAAGTACTAGTAATCCTATTTAGGGTTAATAGGATTTAAGTAGGCAGTGTATGCAGGAATGGGGGACGTAAAATCTTTTGGAGAGGCTCAGATCTATTTATTTTTGTTCCGGTTTGATTCCGGACTTTGTGTTGCAGCGGTAGTGTTTTTTTTTTACTAATGTGAAATAGGCATCGGCTTTACATTGTAGTAATGGCGGCCGGTCAGTTTTCTGTTTAGGAACGCCCACGAATAGGAAGGGCAGGTTTTCTGAGGTGGCAATTTAGTGTTGTGCGCCTTCCCGGAGCACTTCCTTTTAGTTCCGGTCCGGAGTGGATGTTTTTACTGCGTCTCTGCTTAAAAGAAAGCGTTTGTTTCATAGCCATTTTGAAGAGCTCTAAATTGAGTCCGGATCGTAGTTAAAGCTTAATCCGGTTTCCAGGAGGACAGGTAGGCACCTCAGCAAAGAGTGCTGAGGTGAGGAGGCTGTCTGAGGTTTATAGTGAACTGCTGCTGGGCGGTAATTAAAGAATAAAGAAAAATTTCTGGAAAATTGTTTTACTTTTAAATTCAAAGTGACAGTAACGTTTTTTGTGTTATTATTTTTCAAACTTAAATGAGAGCATTTTGGTTTATTTTGTTTAAATATTGGGTAAAGATGAATCAAGAGGCCCTGCAAAATGTTACATGTAGCTTGTGTTTTGATTCTAATGTGGAACCTCCAATCCCTTTTTGTTCCTCATGTATTGAAAGAACATTACATTGCAGGGATAGACTTTTTGAATCTGAGCCATCATTAGCTAAGGCGGATGCTGTTCAGGGGTCTCCTGTTCAAGATATGCCTCAGCTTTCTCCTCAAGCGTCCCAAACATTATCGTCTACACATTCAGTGCTCTGCATTTCCTCTCACACTCCAGTTGGGGTTTCCTTGCAAGACATTGCTACCCACATATCCTCTGCGGTAACTGATGCGCTGTCTGCCTTCCCCATGCTGCAGGGAAAGCGCAAGAGGAAATGTAAAGAATCAGTGAGTAAGGTTTCTGATACAGTCGTAGCTATTCCGAATGTTCCCTCCCAGAAGTCTGAGGATGAAGATACAACGGTAGCATCTGAGGGTGAAGTTTCAAACTCAGACAGTGTAATCCCTTCTTCTGATGCTGATGTTGTATCCTTCAGGTTTAAGCTAGAACACCTCCGGTTGTTTCTTAAGGAGGTTTTGTCCACCCTGGACGACTCCGACATGACTGTCGTAGTCAATCCTAAGAAGTATAGTAAGCTAAACAAATACTTTGACTTTCCTTCCGCGGTGGAGGTTTTTCCGGTACCAGACCGGGCTACAGAGATTATTGCACGGGAATGGGAGAGACCTGGTATCCCTTTTTCTCCATCCCCAATTTTTAAGAAGATGTTTCCAATAGCTGACTCTATAAAGGAGTCTTGGCAAACGGTCCCCAAGGTAGGAAATTTCCACCTTGGCTAAGAGAACCACTATTCCCATAGAGTATAGCTGTTCTTTTAAGGATCCTACGGATAAGAAGTTGGAAGGGTTACTTAAAAAGATGTATGTACACCAGGGTTTGCAATGGCAACCTGCGGTGTGTATTGCTACTGTCACCAGCGTGGCAGCTTACTGGTTTGATGTGTTATCTGTGTCATGTTTCCTGAAACCGCATGTATGTTCCTTTAAATCCTTCCCTATAATTTCCCAACATGCCCTTCACCTCTTGCCAATTAATGTTTAGATGTAAGCTACGCTTCATGTCTGATCTCACTGCTGCTGCAGTTTACAGCTGCAGTCGTAGCAAGGAAGAAAGTATCATCTTGAACCAACTGTTTTGCTGATTCGGATACTGTTGCTATATCAGAACCTAACAACTCGGGCTTTCATAGCCACAAAGTGCTAAAAGACATTTGTTAGAGAGACCAGTTAAGCAAACTCTATGAGGATAACAGGTTTGCTCTTGGCTTATATTTTAAGTCACTCTAAACCTGCCCGGACTTCATCCTAGCTGACCGCACACTGCGGAATAACAAAAACCTCATATTATAAAAATAGGATTATCAACCTTTCCCGGGACTGCTCAGTTACAAGCACACATTCTGTAAATCCAGAGTTCACACCCAGGATTTCCAGTGTCTTCATTACGGATATACAAAGACTGTTTGGTGCTATCACCACTTTCAAAGATAAACTCGCCTACTGGAGTAACTCCAATCCCTCCACAAGTTTCTCTCTCATGAACAGTGTAGTTTGTGTAACATAGAATTATTCTCGGATACAACACGGTTTTATTGATTCTGTACTACGGACTAAACAACGCCCACTTAGGCATCATATTCCATGTCACTAAACTACAGGTCAGTGCAACGAACTGTCTCCTGTAACATGCAAACAAAATAAATACCTGAAGTGTTAATTGAAATGATCATATCCTTACTTATAACTGAAATATTCTCATCTGCAGTTGCGATCCAACCTTTGTTATCTCTACTAGAAAAAGCCATTTTCAAATCAAATTACAAATCTTACAATCTGAATCTATTCAGACGGATGAAATCCTGGTCTGCGGATGTGTCATCTAAGTCTAAGATTTTGGCAATTCCCTACAAGGGTAAGACCTTGTTTGGGCTGGGCTTGGCCAAAATCATTTCAGATATTATGGGATAAGAGGAACAAACATAAAGGACGTCAGAGTAATTTTTGTTCCTTTCGAAACTTTAAAGGTAAGCCTCCCCCTCTACCAAACAGTCAAAGTCTTCCTGAAAGCCCAATCAGTCTTGGAACAAGGGGAAGCAATCTAAGAAGCCCGTAAGTGACTCAAAGTCAGCATGAAGGGTCTGCCCCCGATTCAGGAGTGGATCTTGTTGGGGGCAGACTTTCTCTCTTCACTCAAGCCTGGGTTTGGGATGTTCTGGATCCCTGGGCAGTGGACATCGTGTCCCAGGGATACAAACTGGAGTTCAAGACCTTTCCTCCCAGGGGCAGGTTCCTCCTCTTAAGATTATCTGTAGACCAGATAAAAAGAGAGGCATTCTTACAATGTGTCCAGGATCTATCCGACCTGGGAGTGATAGTTCCTGTTCCAATGCAGGAACAGGGCCTGGGATTCTACCCCAATCTGTTTGTGGTTCCCAAAAAAGAGAGAACCTTCAGACCAATTTTAGACCTCAAGAGTCTAAACAAGTTTCTCAGAGTACCATCCTTCAAGATGAAAACGATTTTTTCCATTCTTCTCTTGGTTCAAGAGGGTCAATTCATGACAACAGTAGATTTAAAGGATGCATACCTGCACATTCCCATTCACAGGGACCATCACAAGTTTCTAAGGTTCGTGTTTTTAGACAAACACTTTGTAGTAACTTTTATACTTTTGTAGTAAGGGTTAGAAATATAACAAAAAATCCCTCAATAAATAAGGGATGTGTTTCTCTTTTGTAAACTAAGCAGGTAATGGTAGTTTAAATTACCTGAATAGTTACTGTGAGATTGTTACTTTTGAAATCTTTTATGAATTATTGAGATCTAAGT
Organism: Bombina bombina; assembly: GCF_027579735.1. Classification (NCBI taxonomy): domain Eukaryota; kingdom Metazoa; phylum Chordata; class Amphibia; order Anura; family Bombinatoridae; genus Bombina; species Bombina bombina. The sequence continues at coordinate 17,625,734 of NC_069510.1, read as the reverse complement.
TTGAGTTAACTGAGATGGAATAACTTTTATTCAGGTAGAATTAATATATTCAGATTGAGAAAGTAATTCATAAGTATAGAGTCAAAAACCTGTCTTCACGCACACACACAGTCATTCTAAAATATATACAGTTCCAAGCAATTCAGAAACAGACACTCGATATAGGATATTTGGATATTTCAATCCTTGCTGATAGTAGTAAGCAGAACTTGATGCGATTTTATATAGCACAACTTATACTGAATAAGGGAGCTAAGTATATCAATGCTACATAAAGTGATTGAGCAAAACAGTTCAAGTACGTAAGGCAGTATGTGGATACAAAGCAAGGTAAGTATTCTCCGGATAGTTTAACATACAATACCCCACCAGGATCCGGTCTGAGCAGAACTAAGCAGTGACCGCCGATGGCGGTGAGAAGCTGTGTGTGCGCGGCTTGGTTTCCGGAACGCTGAGGATGTAGATCCGGATGCGTATGAATCTGTAGACGAAGTCAGGTAGGAAATCCTCAAAGGAATCAGGTGTAGCAAGAATTAGCAAGTAGGACAAGCACAAGGAAGCAAACGTAACTGTGAGCTTCAATATTCAGGCAATGAGTGTTAGAAGTTACTGCCCTATAAAGAAAAGTTAATTAGGTGGGAGGGGATATACCTAAAAGGAATATCACAGATCCCCCCAGTCAAGGAATCACCCCAGGGGATTCCATCCGAGGTTTCTCCGGGTAACGACGATGAAAAGCAGCAACCAAACGAGGTGCATGTATCTCAGTAAACTTTTGCCAAGAATTTTCCTCCGGACCATAACCCTTCCACTTAATCAAATATTCCAGCTTATGCCGTCTTATCCTGGAATCAAGAATAGACTCAACTTCAAATTCTTCCTGATTCTCCACCAAGATAGGTGGGGGTTTTGGATTGATACCGTGATGGTCCATAGCAGAATAAGGTTTAATGAGAGACACATGAAATGTGGGATGTATTTTATATGAATCAGGCAAAATGAGTCTAACTGCATTCTGATTAATGATCTTATCAATAGTAAAAGGTCCTAAGAATTGATTGGAAAGTTTTTTACATGGTATTTGTAGCTTTAGGTTCCTGATGGATAGTAGAATTTGATCACCTATTTGGTAAGTGGGACTTGAACTATGATGATGATCATAGTTACGTTTTTGATAATCTTTTGCCTTGGAGAGGGAATCCTTCAATATGTTTAACCTTTCTTGTAAAGAATTGGTGAAGTCTGTAGCACTAGGTGAGTTTACTTCATTTCTAGAAAGAGATATAGTATTGGGGTTGAATCCATAAGTAGCAAAGAAAGGTGACATCTTAAGAGAAGTAGAAACAGAATTATTGTAAGAAAATTCTGCCATGGGGATATAATCAATCCAATCATCTTGTAAGTAGGTAATGAAACACCTAAGATATTGTTCAAGGGTTTGATTCGTTCTTTCTGTAAGTCCATTTGTTTGGGGATGGAATGCAGTAGAGTATCTATTATCTACTTTTAATAATGTGCATAAGGATTTCCAGAAAGAAGAGGTGAATTGCGTACCTCTGTCTGTAATTATTACGGTGGGTAATCCATGTAATCTTACTATCTGATTCAAAAAGGCTGTGGCTGTTGCGAGAGCGGATGGCAACCCTTTCATGGGAATGAAATGAGCCAAACGTGTTAGATGATCTATTACAACTAGTATGGATGTGTAATGTTGAGAGTTGGGGAGATCGACAATAAAATCCATAGATATGGTCTCCCATGGTTTATCTGGGATAGGCAGAGGTCTTAAGAGGCCTATTGGTTTTTTATGGGAGATCTTGTTTCGGCAACAAACATCACAACTTGTTATATAAAGGTAAATGGTGTGGTTCATTCCAGGCCACCAGAAATGTATTCTAGTTAATTCTATGGTTTTTTGGATTCCCAGGTGACCAGCTAAAGTTCCATCATGGGTTTGTTTAAGGATAATTTTCCTTAAAGATTCAGGAATGTACAACTTCTTTTTATAATAATATAGTCCTGTCTGTGGATCTTTATCACAAGATCTAGGTATGTTAGGGTCTTTGTTTATAACATCAAGTATTTCCTGTTCTAAAGAAGATATAACTCCTATGAATTTTTCTTCAGGAATTACAACTTCAGGGTCATCAGACAGACTTTTTTCATACATTCTAGATAAGGCGTCTGCCTTAGTATTGAGTTTCCCTGGTTTATATGTAATTAAGAAATTAAACCAATCTAAAAAGATGGACCAACGGACCTGTCGTGAATTAAGTGTTTTACTTTTCTTTAGGTACTCTAAGTTCTTGTGATCAGTGAAAATTATGAAAGGGAGAATTGAACCTTCAAGGAGATGTCTCCAATGTTCCAGTGAACATTTTATTGCCAGTAACTCTTTATCCCCTATGCTGTAGTTCTTTTCAGCAGTAGTGAGCATTCTTGAATAAAAGGCTATGGGATGAGTTTCTGTTTTATCTTTATTCTTTTGTGAAAGAATCGCCCCAATACCAGTATTTGAGGCGTCCACTTCAAGAATAAATTGTGAATCAAAATTGGGTAAAGTTAGAACTGGTGCATTAATGAATTGATTCTTTAGAGTCTCAAAAGATAATTGAGCTTCTTTGGTCCAAGTAAATCTCTGTTTCTTACTTGTTAGTTGTGTTAAAGGTTTCACAATTAGTGAAAAATCTTTAATAAAGCGACAATAAAAATTTGAGAACCCAATGAATCTTTGTAGGGCTTTAACAGTTGTGGGGACTGGCCAGTTTATAATGGCAGAGACCTTTTCTGGATCCATCATGATCTTGTTAGGTGTTATGATATAACCCAAGAACTTAATTTCTTGAACGTGGAAAGAACATTTCTCAAGCTTAGCGTATAGTTTGTGTTCTTTTAACCTAGTAATCACCCATCGTACATGTTTCTCATGATCTTGTAATGTTTTAGAATAGATAAGGATGTCATCCAAATAAATTATAACACATACATCCAGTAAATCTCGAAAGATTTCATTAATAAAATGTTGGAATGTAGCGGGTGCATTACTTAAGCAGAAAGGCATCACGTTGTATTGATACAACCCATAACGTGTTCTAAACGCTGTTTTCCATTCGTCACCTTGTTTTATTCTAATTAGGTTATAAGCACCCTTCAAATCAAGTTTAGAATAGATGGTGGCACCATGTAAGCGTTCAAGAAGCTCAGGAATTAAGGGTAGTGGATATCTGTTCTTTAAAGTAATATCATTTAGTGCTCTGTAGTCAATAATAGGACGTATCGTCCCATCCTTGTTTTTAACTAAGAACATACCTGCTGCTGCAGGAGAAGTAGAATGTGAAATGAACCCTTTGCGCAGATTATCATCTAAGTAAGCTCTTACAAAAGCTAGTTCAGTTTGAGAGAGGGGATATATTTTCCCATGTGGAACTTGTGACCCAGGTATTAGATCTATCGGACAATCGAATTCCCTGTGAGGGGGGAGACTTTCCGCCTCTTTAAGGTCAAAAACCTCTGCCAGATCCTGATAAGGTCTGGGTATCCCATTCTCTAGAGTAGCTATGGTACAGTGAGGATAACAGGTCTTCAAGCAATAAGAAGATCTTAGTGTTAATTTATTTTGAGACCAGTCTATGTTTGGGTTGTGTTTCTGCAACCAGGAAAACCCCAGAATTATTGTGTGTAGCGATATAGGAATTAAATCAAATGTGATATACTCAGTATGACCTTCCTTAGTGGTTAAAAGTAAAGGTATAGTGTGATGAGTTATTGGACCTTGTTGTATAAGTGATCCATCTATTAATTTGACAAATAGAGGTTTTGCTTTACACACAATAGGGATCTTATTATTCTTAACAAAGGTAGTATCTATGTAGCTCCGTGAAGCCCCTGAATCAACCAAAGCTTTAGATTGAATGTTTCTCTGGTCCCACTGCAATGAGAAAAACAAAGTCATTTGTGTATCCAATGTTAAGTTAAACAAATGAGTGCTGTGGATTAGCTTACCCTTCTTTTGCTTCAAAAGTTGAGGACATGAAGAAACAGTATGTTCTTTGTGAGCACAATAGAGACACAAATTTTCCATCCTTCTCCTGGCTTTTTCCTCTGGTGTGAGGGGGCCTTTGATGACTCCGATTTCCATAGGCGTACTGGAACTAGGTCTTTCCTGAATAGAAGTATAGTTGAAGGGACGTTTTGATATGACATCATAACCTGCCTTTTCAGCCTTTCTTTCACGGAGTCTTCTATCCAAAGTTGTACTGAGCTTTATAAGAGAGAGGAGACTGTCAGGGGCATCCAGGCAGGAGAGTTCGTCTTTTAGGTTTTCTGACAGTCCTAAACGAAATTGAGTACGCAAACTAATCTCATTCCATTGAGAGTCTTCTGCCCACATTTGGAATTCAGTTGTGTACTCTTCAATGATTCTTTTTCCTTGCTTTAAGGAACGTAATTTTGTATCTGCAGTGATTTGACTATTGGAATCCTCATATAAATTTGTGAGTGCTCGAAAAAAATCTTGTAGTGAGTCTAGGATAGGATTATCACTCTCAAAGAACCTATTTGCCCATGTTCTTGGTTCCCCTTGTAAAAAGGATATGGCTGTGCATACTTTGATTCTCTCTGTATGATATGTGCGTGGTCTTAGAGAAAAAAGTAGATGGCAGGCATTTTTAAAATCCCTGAACTCATTCCTTTTACCAGTAAATGGTTGGGGATAATGAACATGTGGTTCTGGGCTTTCAGCACTTTTACTAGGTAAACAGTCTTTTAGTAAAGCTCTCAATGCAGCAGTTTCTGCTTGCACATCAGTTAACCCTTTATTTAAATAATCAAGTTTTTGATATATATTGGTTAACTCATTCTTTACTTCCTGAGGATTCATGTTAATTGTTATATAACCCTTATTTTTTAGGCCTGCATATTATGTAGTAACTGGTATACTTTTGTAGTAAGGGTTAGAAATATAACAAAAAATCCCTCAATAAATAAGGGATGTGTTTCTCTTTTGTAAACTAAGCAGGTAATGGTAGTTTAAATTACCTGAATAGTTACTGTGAGATTGTTACTTTTGAAATCTTTTATGAATTATTGAGATCTAAGTTTGAGTTAACTGAGATGGAATAACTTTTATTCAGGTAGAATTAATATATTCAGATTGAGAAAGTAATTCATAAGTATAGAGTCAAAAACCTGTCTTCACGCACACACACAGTCATTCTAAAATATATACAGTTCCAAGCAATTCAGAAACAGACACTCGATATAGGATATTTGAATATTTCAATCCTTGCTGATAGTAGTAAGCAGAACTTGATGTGATTTTATATAGCACAACTTATACTGAATAAGGGAGCTAAGTATATCAATGCTACATAAAGTGATTGAGCAAAACAGTTCAAGTACGTAAGGCAGTATGTGGATACAAAGCAAGGTAAGTATTCTCCGGATAGTTTAACATACAATACCCCACCAGGATCCGGTCTGAGCAGAACTAAGCAGTGACCGCCGATGGCGGTGAGAAGCTGTGTGTGCGCGGCTTGGTTTCCGGAACGCTGTGGATGTAGATCCGGATGCGTATGAATCTGTAGACGAAGTCAGGTAGGAAATCCTCAAAGGAATCAGGTGTAGCAAGAATTAGCAAGTAGGACAAGCACAAGGAAGCAAACGTAACTGTGAGCTTCAATATTCAGGCAATGAGTGTTAGAAGTTACTGCCCTATAAAGGAAAGTTAATTAGGTGGGAGGGGATATACCTAAAAGGAATATCACACACTTCCAGTTTGTGGCCCTTGCATTCATCCTTGCCACAGCTCCCAGGATATTTTCAAAGGTTCTGGGAGCGCTGTTGGCGGTGCTTCGGTTGCGGGGTATTGCAGTGGCGCCTTATCTGGATGACATTCTGGTTCAGGCGGCATTTTTTCAACAAGCAAACTCCCACATGGAGATGTTGTTATCTTTTCTGCATTCTCACGGATGGAAGGTGAATTTGGGAAAGAGTTCCTTAATTCCAGCTACAAGTGTGGTGTTCTTGGGAACCATAATAGATTCTCAATCAATGAAAATTTTTCTGACAGAAGTCAGAAAGACAGAGATTCTCAACTCTTGTCTTGCCCTTCAGTCCTCTTCGACCGTCATTGGCCCAATGTATAGAGGTAATTGGTCTGATGGTGTCTGCCATGGACATCATACCGTTTGCTCGGTTCCATCTCAGACCTCTGCAGTAATGCAGGCTCAGTCAATGGAACAGGGATTATGCAGATCTGTCTCTGCAATTAGAACTGGATCAGGCGACAAGAAATTCTCTTCCATGGTGGTTGTCTCAGGAACATCTTTCTCAAGGAACCTGCTTCCACAGGCCTTCCTGGGTGATTGTGACCACGGATGCCAGCCTACTGGGAAGGGGCAGTCTGGGGCTCACTGAAAGCACAGGGTCTATGGATGATTAAGGGGGATACTCCGAAACGTCACCAGTTTGTTACATTGTTGTGTCAATAAAGGATACTTTTATCTAAGTGCTGTGGACTATAATGGGTCTATGGACTCGGGAGGAGTCAAGTTTCCCCATAAACATCTTAGAGCTGAGGGAAATCTTCAATGCTCTTCTAGCTTGACCTCAGTTAGCTTCAGCCTGGTTTATCAGGTTCCAGTCGGACAACATAACTTCAGTGGCTTACATAAACTATCAGGGAGGAACTCAGAGTTCCTTGGCCATGACAGAGGTAACCAACATTATTCGTTGGGCGGAGACTCACAACTGCTGTCTGTCTGCGATCCACATTTCAGGAGTGGACAATTGGTGAGCGGATTTTCTGAGCAGACAGACTTTTCACCCGGGGGAGTGGGAACGTCATCCAGAGGTATTTTCCAGCCTGATCCTCAAATGGGGACAGCCGGAGCTGGATCTCATGGCATCTCAGCTCCCGAGGTACGGGTCAAGGTCAAGGGATCCTCAGGCTGTACTGATAGATCCTCTGGCGGTTCTTTGGAATTTCAGTCTAGCATACCTGTTTCCTCCGTTCTCTCTCCTTCCTTGGGTCATTGCTCGAATCAAACAGGAGAGGGCATCAGTGATCCTCATTGCACCGGCGTGGCCTCGCAGGATCTGGTATGCAGATCTAGTGGAGATGTCATCTCTCCCACCTTGGAGACTTCCACTGAGGAAAGACCTTCTACTTCAGGGGCCCTTCCTTCATCCAAATCTCGTTTCTCTGAAGCTGACTACTTGGAGATTGAACACTTAATTTTATCTAAGCGTGGTTTTTCTGAGTCGGTCATTGAGACCATGATTCCGGCTTGTAAGCCTGTTACCAGAAAGATTTACTATAAGATAAATATCTGTATTGGTGTGAATCCAGAGGCTACTCTTGGAGTAGAGTTTGGATTCCTAGAATTTTGTCTTTTCTCCAGGAGGGTCTGGAGAAGGGATTATCTGCTATTACCTTGAAGGGTCAAATTTCTGCTTTATCTATATTGTTGCATAAACATCTGGCGGATGTGCAATCCTTCTGTCAGGCCTTTGTCAGAATCAGGCCTGTGTTCAAACCGGTTACTCCTCCCTGGAGTCTTAACCTTGTTCTTAAAGTTCTTCAACAGGCTCTGTTTGAGCCTATGCATTCCTTAGATATTAAGATGTTATCTTAAAGTTTTGTTTCTCGTTGCAATTTCTTCTGGTCGAAAAGTCTCTGAACTCTCAGCGTTACCTTGTTTTTCATTCGGATAAGGTAGTTCTGCGTACTAAGTTAGGTTTCCTTCCTAAAGTGGTTTCGCATAGGAATATTAATCAGAAAATCATTGTTCCCTCTTTGTATCCTAACCCTTCTTCTCATAGAGAGCGTTTACTGTACAACCTAGATGTGGTACTTGCATTTAAGTACTATTTGCAGGCAACTAAGGATTTTTCGCCAGTCCTCTTCCTTGTTTGTCGTTTTCTCTGGGAAACACAAGGGTCAGAAAGCTACATCTACATCTCTTTCTCTGTGGTTGAGGAGTATAATCCGTTTGGCCTATGAAGCTGCTGGACAGCAGCCCCCTGAGAGAATCACAGCTCATTCCACAAGGGCTGTTTTCTCGTCCTGGGCTTTCAAAAACGAAGCTTCTGTGGAACAGATTTACAAGGCTGCAACTTGGTCCTCTCTACACACTTTTTAAAGACTCTATAAATTTGATACTTTTGCCTCGGCTGAGGCTTCTTTTGGGAGAAAGGTTCTTCAAGCAGTGGTGCCTTTTGTTTAGGTTCCCTGTCTTGTCTCTTCCTTATCATCTGTGTCCACTAGCTTTGGTATTGATTCCCAATAGTAATTACAGATGATCCGTGGACTCACCATGTCATTAGAAAGAAAACAAAATTTATGCTTACCTGATAAATTTATTTATTTCTTGACACGGTGAGTCCACGGCCTGCCCTGTTTATTCAGACACTCTTTTTGTTTTGTAAACCTCAGGCACCTCTGCACCTTGTGTTACTTCCTTTCTCTCCTTTTCCTTCGGTCAAATGACTGGGGTTTGAGGGAAGGGAGGTGATACTTAACAATAGTAATAAGAGATGATCCTTGGATTCACCATGTCAAGAAATATCAGGTAAGCATAAATTTCGTTTTTTTGTGTTTTGAAACCACAACCTAATAAAATGGGTTAAAGTGAAAGTAAAGTAAGGCTATTCATTATCCACACTCACCTCACTTTAATCCATCAATTTCTTCAGATCGTTTTCTAAATACATTTATTTTCTATTTATGTTTGTCAAAGTCACTCGACGTTCCTCCACCCGCATAAAACATTTTTTTTCCTTAGCTGTGACAAATCCAGCGATATCTATCTGATTGGTTCCCCCAGAGTCTAGATAAAATATAGGTGCTCTAGATTAGATGAGTGTAGATAAAATATAGGTGCTCTAGATTATATTAGATGAGTCTATATAAAATATAGGTGCTCTAGATTAGATTAGATGAGTCTAGATAAAATATAGGTGTTCTAGATTATATTAGATGAGTCTAGATAAAATATAGGTGCTCTAGATTATATTAGATGAGTCTAGATAAAATATAGGTGCTCTAGATTTGATTAGATGAGTCTAGATATCCCCCTGCTGTGGGAAATCATCTTTTTTTATACTAAGGATGGCCATAATTAGTGGGAGGGGGAGGATTAGAGAGCTATTTGGGAGGTATCGGGGAGGTGGGAGGGTTAAGGAGGATCACTACACTGCAGAAAAAAACAAATATATATACTTTGCAATTGACTTCTATTAACAAATGTTGCACATTCTTTTTATATACACACTTTCTGAGGCACTAGCTCCTACTGAGCATGTGTACAAGATCACAGGGTATACATATACTAGTCAGTGATTGGCTAATGTCTGTCACATGATACAGGGGGCCGGCAAATGGAAGGGGGGGATTGCATTTGTCAGAAAAAAATCTACTGCTTATTTGGAATTCAGAGTAAGTGTTATTACATTTCTGTTTATTATGCACTTGTTTATTATGTAATTCTACTGTATTTAGTGCTCCTTTAACAATCTCGGCAGTCTTTGAATCAGAGAGGTCGTAATCACTTTGTTGGGAAAAAAAAGACAATTCCCATTTTCCAATGTTGGGGAAATAATAGAATGCAAGCAACAGTGTAATAATATAATGCTGTAACAGACTGGTATGCTACTTTACGTTATTTGTAAATCAGTTTACTACATTTAGTTGTACTGCTCTTGTCTGCACTAGTGCTTGGTTATTTCTTTGCAGTTTATCCCTAGTTTGCATACTATTGGTCACTACTACAGTCTGTTTCATTGTTGTAATAAAAAAGCACTAAGCAGTGGGTTTTATTTTATAGATATCATTGCAATGTGTATTATTCATCATTTTAAATTGATTTTACCCTTTAAATATTTTTTAAACGTAATGTGTGCAGTGTCCATTACTTCCTGTAACAGCCCTACAAGGGGGCTGAGGTCTCTACAGGAAGGCATTTATAGCTTGATGTCATAAAACTTCTAGAGTGACATGAGCTGGTTTTCTATTAAAGGGACAGTCTAGTCAAAAATAAACTTTAATGATTCAGATAGGGCATGTAATTTTAAACAACTTTCCACATTACATTTATCATCAATTTTGCTTTGTTCTCTTGGTATTCTTAGTTGAAAGCTAAACCTAGGAGGCTCATATGCTACTTTTTAAGCCCTCAAAGTCTGCCTCTAATCTGAATGCATTTGACAGTTTTCACAGCTAGAGGTCATTAGTTCATGTGTGCCATCTAGATAACATTGTGCTCAAGCCTGTGGGGTTACCTAGGAGTCAGCACTGATTGGCTACAATTAAAGTATGTCAAAAGAACTGAAATAAGGAGGCAGTCTGCAAAGGCAAGGTAACCATAGAGGTAAAAAGTGTATTAATAGAACTGTGTTGGTTGTACAAAACTGGGGAATGGGTAATAAAGGGATTATCTATCTTTTTAAACAATAACAATTCTGGTGTAGACTCTCTCTTTAAGTAAATACTAGATGAACATGGAGTCAGATTTCCCCATGCTCAGCACAGGCAGAATGCAACCTAAGTTGCCAAGATGTCTGCTCCCTTATTCAGCTGCAGGCAGTGACTACACTAAGAATTTCTAAGTGCTCATTTTGAAAGAAAACAAGTAAGTTGTTTAACCTTTTAACGCCGTTCTGACATTCTATTCCGTCCTAACCGCACCGGCTTTAGCGCCGTTAGGGTGGAATAGAACGTCCTAGCCGTTTGGCTGTCCTGAAGTCAACAGCGCTTCCAGGATGCAATCACGGTCTGGAGGGCATGCCTAGCATCATAGGGACACCCCCCTGACCCGATCCCATCATTGAAATCTCGTGATCGCATGCATGATCGCTGGATTTCAATTTGTTTACATCAGAACATTGATCTACAAATAACCGATAATAATAAATCTGATGTAGACAAAGTAACCCTGTCATGAAAGGGTTAATGTTTTATGTATTTATTTATTTGTATAACACAATCTGTTTCCTTTTATGTTTACTTTAAATTAACATATTTTTTATTACTAAAAGAGTACTGTTTACTATCCCATAAAAAGGTTCAATTTCAGCAATCTCTAAACTGTATTAAATCAGACACCAACTTTTACCTCAGTTAACCTGAAAATATTGCTTACTATATAAAAAAAAAAGGAGCAGCAATGCACTACTGGGAACAAGCTGCTGGTTGGTGGCTGCACATATATGCCTCTTGTCATTGGCTCACCAAGGGTGTCCAGCTAGGTCCCAGTAGTGCATTGCTACTCCTTCAACAAAGGATACCAAGAGAATGTAGCATTATTATTAAAAGAAGTTAGTTGGGAAATTGTTTACAATTGTATGTTCTGTCTGAATCATGAAAGAACATTTTTGGATTTAATGTCTCTTTAACGCTTTCAGTGCTAACGACGGCTCTGAACCGTCGCAGAGTTTCCCACTTAGGTGCTAACAACGTCTCAGAACCGTCGCTAGCACTCTCCCTCCTTGAGGGAGATCTGGGGTCTCCCACCCGCTCCTACCCCAGCAACTGGGCCTGTATAGTGACAGGCATCGCCGGGGCTTCATGTTATGCGCAGTGATATCACGCGTGATGACGTGATGACGTCACCGCACAACTTTATTTAAAAATAACAATGTTAAAGGACCAGTCAACACTGTAGATTTGCATAATAAACAAATGCATGATAATAAGACAATGGAATAGCACTTAGTCTGAACTTCAAATGAGTAGTAGAATTTTGTTAAATAAATTGCAAAGTTATGCCTATTTCCACTCCCCCTGTATCATGTGACAGCCATCAGCCAATCACAAATGCATATACGTATATGCTGTGAATTCTTGCACATGCTCAGTAGGAGTTGGTGACTCAAAAAGTGTAAATATAAAAAGACTGTGCACATTTTGTTAATGGAAGTAAATTGGAAAGTTGTTTAAAATTGCATGCTGTATCTGAATCATGAAGTTTAATTTTGACTTGAGTGTCCCTTTAAGTATAGGAAAAGGGGGCATGCTTCTTAGAAGCCTGTATCTCAGGGATCTAAGCAGCTACAGTCCTCCAAGGAAATCACCTTACCTTTCCAACAGTGTAATTCTTGGGGATCTGAAAAAAAAAAAGTTAAAAAAAAATATTTAAAAAAACAAACAACAACAAAAACCTTGCTTAGCACTCAAAGGGTTAATATTTACTTTAAAATTCACAATAGAAAATGATACTCAACCTCAATGATCAGATTGTGAACTTAGTTTGTAATTTATAACTCTGTTCTTTCCATAGAAAGCTGTATATTTACAAGGAGTCATTTGCTTCCCCCACGCGTTTCACTATTCAGTTTTCTATTAAAACCAAAGTGATGTTTTGATGGATTTATACAGAAAAGTAAATAAATTGCCCAGCTACAGATGGCTGTAAAATGTAAAATGAAACTTTGTTATCTCTCTGTACACTGCAGAGAAAGTTACATTATTACAGTTTTTGTGACAGGTTACTGAAGTATTGGACCTGAAGGGATATGATGTGATAAAGTACTTTAAGATCAGAAGTAGCTGGAAAACAGAAAATAGGAGAAAAACCTCAGGTTTCTGTTTAGTCATTTTTGGAACCTGAGGGCGCTTCAGACTGCAGTCGCTTTATACCCAGCATTCTAAAAGGTTTTTAGAAGGACACATCTGCAACCGTGTGCGCTAGTAACATGTGATGTAAGTATTTAAATGGATTGTAGCTTCCCAGATTGTCTATTTAAACAAGCAGTTTTAATACATTATAACAGGGATTTGTTTCATGACAAATAAGTAATCTCACCCTCTGCAATTTCATTTGTTATGTTGCAGTATATGAAAGTAATGTGCCAGTCATTACCACTTTCATCAGGAGGACATGGCTTCTCCAAACCACTGAGGGCCAGATTACAAGTGGAGCAGTATTTAACACTCCCGCTCGAGTGTTAACTCTGCTAGAAGTAAATACATATTTCTACATATATTTGATGTTATTTTGCTATACCTACTGTATATCTATCTATCTCTATATATCTAAATATATATATTAATATATGATCATATATAGGTATAGATATTTACAGCTATAAATAGGAAAATCTATTTATAAATACATAGAACATATTATGCCATTTGCAGAACATTGAAAATATGAAATATTTACATTAAAGGGACTTGCCACCCACATTTTTTCTTTTATGATTTAGAAAGAGAATGCAATTTTAAACATCTTTCTAATTTACTTATATTATCTAATTTGTTTTATTCTCTTGATATTCTTTGATGAAAAGCATATCTAGATATGCTCACTAGCTGCTGATTGGTTGCTGCACATAGAAGCATTGTGTGATTGGCTCACCATGTGCATTGCTTTTTCTTCAACTAAGGATATTTAAAAAATGAAGCAAAATAAATAATGGAAGTAAATTGTAATGTTGTTTAAATTTCTATTCTCTATCTGAATCATGAAAGAAAAAATTTGGGTTTAGTGGCCCTTTAAAGGGACACTGAACCAAAATTGTTTTTCTTCCGTGATTCACATAGAGCAGCAATTTTAAGCAACTTTCTAATTTACTCCTATTATAAAATTTTCTTCATTCTCTTGGTATGTTTATTTGAAAAGCAAGAATGTAAATTTAGATGCCGGACCATTTTTGGTGAACAACCTGGGATGTTCTTGCTGATTGGTGGATAAATTCGCCCACCAATAAACAATTGCTGTCCAGTGTCCTGAACCAAAAATTGCCTGGTTCCTTAGCATAGATGCCTTCTTTTTCAAATAAAGATAGCAAGAGAACGAAGAAAATTGATAATATGAGTTAATTAGAAAGTTGCTTAAAACTGCATGCTCTATCTGAATCACAAAAGAAAAAATTTAGGCTCAGTGTCCCTTTAACCCCTTAATGCCGACGCCGTACGTCCTCACAAAAAATACCCTTAACGACCGAGGACGTATGGTGTACGTCGTCGGTCTTGGAAAGTTCCGGTTATTGCAGTGATGCCTCGATATCGAGGCATCCTGCAATAACATTTCTTACCCCTCCGATGCAGAGAGAGCCGCTCTGTGGCCCTCTCTGCACCGGACATCGATGGCTGGTATAGTTGGTGGGTGGGAGCCGGTGTGGGAGGCAGATGGGCGGCCATCGATGGCTTAAATCAGTAAGATGGGGGCAGGGTCACTGGGGGCGTGTACGGACGCACGCACGTGCACAGGAGGCAGCGGGCGGGCGCGTGCACGGGGAGGGAGCGGGTGGGAAACACTACAATACAGAAAATATGTTTGGCAAAAGTGGGAGAGTGGGGGAGGGAAGTGCAGTAAAAGCATATAAAAATGGATCTGGGAGGGGATGGGGGTTAGTCTTTGGTGGGGGGAAGCTACACTACAGAAAAAAACTAAAATAAAAAAACCTCTTTTTTTTTGTACCCTGGGTACTGGCAGACAGCTGCCAGTACCCAAGATGGCTCCCAATAAGGTAGAGGGGGAGGGTTAGAAATCTGTTTGGGGGGGGGGAATCAGGGAGGTTGGGGGTGAAGGGGGGATCCTTCAAAGCAGCATATGTAAATATGCTATAAAAAAGCTACCTTTTATTTTAGTAATGGCAGACTTTCTGCCAGTACTTAAGATGACGGGGACATTTGTAGGGTGGGGTAGGGAAGAGAGCTGTTTGGGAGGGATCAGGGGGTCTGATGTGTCAGGTGGGAGGCTGATCTCCACACTAAAGCTAAAATTAACCCTGCAAGCTCCCTACAAGCTACCTAATTAACCCCTTCACTGCTAGACATAAAACACGTGTGATGCGCAGCGGCATTTAGCGGCCTTCTAATTACCAAAAAGAGAAGCATTTACAACCATGTATGCCATAATTGCACAAGCTGTTTGTAAATAATTTCAGTTGAGAAACCTAAAATTGTGAAAAATGTAACGTTTTTTTTTAATTTGATCGCATTTGGTGGTGAAATGGTGGCATGAAATATACCAAAATGGGCCTAGATCAATACTTGGGGTTGTCTACTACACTACACTAAAGCTATAATTATCCCTAGAAGCTCCCTACATGCTTCCTATTAACCCCTTCACTGCTGGGCATAATACACGTGTGGTGCGCAGTGGCATTTAGCGGCCTTCTAATTACTAAAAAGCAACGCCAAAGCCATATATGTCTGCTATTTCTGAACAAAGGGGATCCCAGAGAAGCATTTACAACCATGTATGCCATAATTGCACAAGCTGTTTGTAAATAATTTCAGTGAAAAACCTAAAGTTTGTGAAAACATTTGTGAAAAAGTCAACATTTTTTTTTTTATTTGATTGCATTTGGCGGTAAAATAATGGCATGAAATATACCAAAATGGGCCTAGATCAATACTTTGGGATGTCTTCTAAAAAATATATATATATATACATGTCAAGGGATATTCAGGGATTAATGACAGATATCAGTGTTCCAATGTAACTAGCGCTAATTTTGACAAAAAAAGTGGTTTGGAAATAACAAAGTGCTAATTGTATTTATTGCCCTATAACTTGCAAAAAAAGCATAGAACATGTAAACATTGGGTATTTTTAAACTCAGGGAAAATTTAGAAACTATTTAGCATGGGTGTTTGTTTTTTGTTGGCTGTAGATGTGTAACAGATTTTGGGGGTCAAAGTTAGAAAAAGTGTGGTTTTTTTTTTTATAATTTTTTTATAGTAAATTATAAGATATGATGCAAATAATGGTATCTTTAGAAAGTCCATTTAATGGCAAGAAAAACGGTATATAATATGTGTGGGTACAGTAAATGAGTAAGAGGAAAATTACAGCTGAACACAAACACCGCAAAAAATGTAAAAATAGCCTTGGTCCCAAACGGACAGAAAATGGAAAAGTGCTGTGGTCATTAAGGGGTTAAATACACAGTATGGCACTTTATTTACAGAGGTCTGACCTCTGGTTAATTGTATCAAGCGCAAAGTGAAACCGCAAGCTTGCGGTCACATTAACAAGCCACTTATAATAGCTGGTTATTTAATGTGTGCCAGTAAACAGACACATTGGCCCCTTTACGGGTGCACGTTAAGATAGTGGTCCACTCGTAATCTGGTCCTGAGTGTTTCAAAACAGCAGGTAGTGAAGTTAATAATGAAAGTGGTACTATTTGTGACCTGAACATTACAAATGATGCTGAGACAGAAGGTGCAACAAAATAGGCGCAGGAAGTTATAGAAGAAATCCGAGAATGCTGTTTGGTGCTTAGTTATTTTTCGAACAGGTTCCTTGCTTTCTTGTTCCTGACCTCCATTTTCTGATGTGACCGTGGGCTTTTTCCTGGACTTTGCCTCAACCCTTTGATCTGTGTTTTGGATTTTTCATCTGGTCCTTCCCTGTGCTTCACTACTCTGCTATGGACTGATTTATTGGCTACTGTCTTGACTTGACTTGAAACATAACTACGCTTCTGAATAGCCCTCTGGTATTGACCCCTGGTTCCTGAACTAACTCCCCAGGCTAGTGACTGTTTCCAGTTCATCTCCTGCTTACGTTAAGTCAGCTGATTATAGCATTAAATCCTTTGTACATTTACTGGTTTACTGATCAGTGCGGCTCCATTGATTATAATAGAGCTTTACGCATATCAAAGGGTGAGTACAAATCTTTATGAATTGTGCAATTTTCAGGTTCCATTATTGCAGTGATTTTTTTTCCCGTACAACAATACAGTAAGTATATTAGCTTCACAAACCGGTTTAATAGAATGTAGGCAAATACAAAAACACAAAAGCTCCCTCTAGATTACAACTGTCTAATTGCCAGATAAATATCTACTACACTGTTAAACAGATGATATCCAAAGAACCAGTCCTTGCAGAGAAACCTTTTAGATGTCTGTCTGTGTATGGCATTTCTTGCTCTGCCAATGCTTCCTCAGAGGAAGAGATAGGTAAAACACACTTACTCTACTTTTAACTTGAGTGAAGTTTCAACAAAGAAAAAGCTACATTTTGTTATAAAAGTAAATTGGAAAGTTGTTAAAAATTGAACGCTCCAAAATGAATGAGATGCATTTCAATGTCTCTGACTGTAGTGGACAACTATTAAAAGCAAAGTGATAAACAGCAGACAGATCCTCAGGGGCGTGGTCTGTGTTTCTTTCTCAAACATAAAGGAAGACCCACCCAAACTATCAGCATTCTTTTTTTTATATATATGTGTGCCCTGTCTGGAACATCAAGTTTTATTCATCTTTAGTAAAATTGCAGAATAACTTTATACTTGTTTCAAGCATCGTTTTCTCTATTCCATATACCTACAGCCATTTATTTTTCTAAGCTCTTGAGGACTTTTCAGTTCCAACACTTAAAAAATCCATTAAAAAAAATCACAAGCATCTAAGATTGCTACTTTAATGTAATCCTCCCTACCCTAAAATTTAGCTGTTATCCTAATAATCCACAGAAGGAGTTTTACCATCAACGGCAGCGTAAAGGAAATCAATGGTTAGGTAATACCCGGACTGCCAGAAGGAATTATTATTTAGCCCTTATCTTGTACTAGTCTCTCTGGTGTAAGATTTGATATAATAATAACAACACAGTAACTAGTGTATGTTTAACCCCTTGGGTGCCAGAGATAGTTGTGACGCATGACACCTAAAGAGATAACAAAATGATTGCTCTATTTGATAGAAGGTGTTCATGTCTTTTTCATAGTAATATGATATTTTTTGTTAAACCATAAAAGAATAAAAAAATAAAATTGAAGCGTACCCTGTATATAGGCCTGAGACAAGCGCATATGCTAATAAAAGGAAGATTTTATCAAGAACTCAAGCCCTTCTACGCGCAGTACATGAAGGATAAAGAACAGTGGGCAACGGTTATCATTCATTTTTAATTAAATCATAATCGAGCTGGCTGAGCGCACTGCTGCTGCATAACATCCTGCTGACCTGACATCGCTCTTAAACTCCTGGTGCGCGCTGATCTTTACTGGAATTTTATTCTGCCAGTTCTATTTACATCAAAAAAAGAGCTGCGTCGCCCTTAACCCTTTAATACTGATAGTGTGCTGGGAGGAATGTTTGCCCCGGTAAAAACTCAGTTTCTAATCTAAAGAAACATTTCAAATCTATTTTTTTTTCCCATGGTTAGTGTCACAGAAAAAACTGAAGTATAAAGGATAGGGTTATACTGGTGCAGGGTTAAATTTCTGTTAGAGTGCAAATTTCAAATATTAGCTTAACTATAATAAAAATAATAGCAAGTTAAAGGGATATGAAACCCAATTTTTTTTCTTTCTTGATTCAGATACTGGGGCCGATTTAACAAGGGTTGAATGGCCCTGAATGTAACTGAATGTAACTGCTACTGCGGGTTATGTCCGCTCGCACTTTGTTAAATCGTCCCCAGAGCATGCAATTTTAAGCAACTTTCTAATTTACTCCTAGTATCAATTATTCTTCATTTTCTTGGTATCTTTATTTGAAAAAGAAGGAATGTAAGCTTCAGGGCCGGCCCATTTTTGGTTCAGTACCCTGGATAGCGCTTGTCCTTGTCAACTTCTATAGCCTGTGTGGTTCAAGATGTATTATAATTTCCTTAGCACTTGGGATATTTATCAAAGGTTTGCTTAAAAGTTCTTGTAAGTCTTTCACTGTCAAATGAACCCTTCAAAGTCAATATGTTTAAACCCACTAGGTTGTCGTAACACTGCGTCCTTACGGGCCATAATTACCACTTACAGGATATTAAACTCCTGGTACCTTAGATTACCACACTGCTGAATGTTGCTTCAATTTCTCTCCTCCTGGGTCACTTGTACACCAGAGCGATCATCCGCTGGGAGAGGGAGCAGTTTCAGCTTTATCCAAGTCTAATCACACTTATCTTGATCACACCCTCAGCTGCTCTGCGCTCAACCCTTCAGGGTGTAGCAAAGTCTCAGTAAACTTTGTACTTTGGTATTTTCCTTTGATCACTATTGTGAGAGGTGGTGATCACCATACTAAGCAATGAGTAAGGGGTAAGTACAGAGAAAAACTAAGCTAGGTGAGATGTTGTGTCCAATCGGGTCTAGAGAGGGGTCAAGAGTTAATAACCCCCTATATTCCGCTTTCTATAATCAAACTTAAGCACCCTTCTGACTGAGTCTCTCTTGCGGCCCAGCAACCCAAAAAAACAATTCAGGGTTGTGGCCAGTAGCACCACTTTCTTCTATGTACCTCTACTCACAATTGTTCATCACAGCTTCCCCTGGATTGGACAGTTCTTAAAATAAAATGGAAAAATAATTTAAAAAAACACCTTGTTGCATGAACAAATGGAAAAATGTTTTATGCAACAGGAGGTATGTTAATGAAATAAAAAAATAAAAAGTCAAAATATCTGCAAATTTGCCAACCTATTTTTTTTAAAGCTATTCACTACGCACTGCATCATTTGCCATATTTTAAGATATTTTTGAATGATTCTGGTTTGCGAGCTTTGAGATCTGCTCAGGCCCAACTGGATCTTCTTTACCATGCCCATAGCTAAGATTGGTTAGTGGGACTCTTTCCCGGCAGAAATATGGTGTTAGTGCCAATTAAAGGTCTGTTGAGTGTGTTCACCATTGTTTTTATGATTATAAAAGCTTTTGAAATTGGGCTAATAGCTACATCTTCTAAAAATAGGTGATGGTTATCCCATAGACGTCACATTCAATGAGTGGAAGGAAATGCTCTGAAATTTGATGCCCAAAATGAAACATCCTTCAGGATTGGATACAGAGGATGTCCTAACATTCAAGTGAGTAAAATAAAAATAAAGTAAAACCCTCTATTTAACTTTACCTTCCCCAGGTACAAACTAGAAATAATTTGACATAAAACTTAGATCTTGGCAAAAAAATAAATAAAAACACAGATGAGTATACACATAAAACACATTTAGACGGCACACAAGTGACAACAGATGACATGTTTATTGTGTGCACATATAATAATGAATCCTGAAAGCACAAGGTAATAGATAAGTGGCAATACCTAACTCCCAGAACACAGGTAGTGGGCATTTTTCGTCAAGTTTGCCCAAATTAGTAATATTTAGCTAAAATAATGTTCTCAATTGCACATGGTACCTTTTTTTCAAATCTAAAATGACTTTAAAAAAAACATATTTAATATATATATATATATCCTTAATTGTCATGGATTGAAGTTATGCTAAGAAAACACAGGAATAATATTGTACATTTCAAAAGGGATTTTTCAAAGTTACGAAACAAAAAAATGTAAAATAAATTAAATTAAAAAGCATAGCTTCATGTCTGTATTAAATAAGGCCATAAATCATTGTGAGTATTCAGTGATCTCAGATAATTGTGAAGCTATAAACATAGAGCACAACATTAAACATGTTTGTGATAAATAATACTTCTGAGATTTTATTTTTCCAGCTCAATAGATGGAGCTAAAACGTGCAGCTTACATTACACAACCATCTAATTCCGAATGAGCTGCCTAAGAGGCGGATTAAACTGTATTAATTCAGTTACCTTATAAGGTTAGCACTTGACTCATTAGCTCACATATTACTGGATTGTGTGTGCTGCCTATTTATAACGTTAACAGCAGGTATCATTTAAACTGTAAGCTATACATGTTAGTAACACTAGGGGGTAGATGTATCATGCAGCGTATGCTGCTGTTTCTGCACGAGCCTTCCGGCTCACCTGAAACATAAGTTAAGAAGACCGCTGCTCCTTAACTCATCATCTGCAATCATCCGATCGGATAAGATCGGGATGATTGATACGTCCTTCTAGCAGCCGATTGGCTGCGAATGTGCAGGGGCAGCATTGCACAAGCATTTCACCAGAAATGCAATGATAAATGGTGACAGCGTATGCTGTCGGCATTTATTGATGTTGAGCGGACATGATCCGCTACAGCCGATCATGTCCGCCCGACATTTGATAAAGGTCTAAGGACCAGTTCTAGAATGGAAAGGTTCCATCCTTACTGTCTTTTATTATGCCAAGGACGCTGCGCCTGCTCTTTTCCTAGTGTTTCTACTATGGGGCATATGTGTCTTGCCAATGTAGCAATGACCCTTAAGAAGAGGTATTTGCCATATAAAGGAATGACTAATTATCCTCTTTACGTCACTTTCCTCATGTGCTACTCTCAGGTTGCAGTTCTGTTATAACCTGGTGTCCTGCTCTTTGGCATATTGTCTACAGAGCTTGACATCTGTCCTGTTGTCTGCTTTTTGGGTTTCATGTCATTATGCATTGCAAGACTAATTGGTGAATGATGAGTATCAGCAATAAATATATACAGTGGGTCATCCAAATTAGATCTTTCAGTTCTCCAGGCATTAACGGTTCATGGCTACTGTCAAATACATAAAATCTTGGACTGCATCTGCCAACTCAAATTGACCTTTAACCTCATCAGTGTTGAGCCTTTTTTACAACCCTATGCTAGAGCTGTTTTTAGTTCTTTGGTACTCATTACATTTACAAAACAATTTTAGTGAAGTACTTATACAAATCCTATTTTTTTCCAGCAGACTAAGCATTTTTAGAAAACAACTTACGTTTGTAAAAATACTCTACAATGGGGAGGTATTGCTAAATGGAATGCAAAAATAAATACATTGAAGTTGAATCTGCATACATTTATTTAAAAAACAATCAAACCTTATTGTGTCATATTCGACACGAAGATCAGTGACTGAATGATAACTTTGGCACGTGACTAATTGAATTTAAGAATCTGAGAACAAATGAGAAGTGTACATAAATGCTCACTGACGCACAAGGTGTCATAAACGTCACTGCCGCTGCAAATTTAACTCATGTAAAGTGAAATAAATAAAGTTTATGGAAAATATATTGTTTAATTTGTTAGTGGTGGCTAAATAATAGTGAATATGGCTTCAGGAAGTGATGTAACCCAGTATGGGAAAGTAAAATCTGGACCAAAACGCAGCTCTCATGACAAAAACACCATACTCGTGGACAAGATTCTTGAAAACTATTACTTTCTGTTTGGTTGCAAAGCTAAGCAAACATCAAAGAGTCATAAAAATTTAATTTGGGGGAAAATTACAGATGAGGTGAGCACTCAGGGACCTTACAAGATCATTCATTTCACAAAGAGTAAAGTATTGGGGAAAAAAGCACTAGTCAAAGTTGTAAAGCTTCATTATAACGATAAAAAATGCGGCACAGTCTGCTTATCCTTGAAGGCTAAAGGATGCATTCAGATGGTTTAGCAGTGGTGCGGATGGAAACAGATTACATTAGGTCCCTATGAAAGTCACGATTAAAGGGATAGGAAATTCAAAATTAAACTTGCATGATTCACATAGAGTATGTAATTTTAAGACACTTTTAAATTCACTTCTATTTTCAAATGTGCTTTGTTCTCTTTTTCAGAGTATTTTACCTATGTGCAAGATAATAGACTGTTTCTAAATATCCGTCAAACAGTGTCAAAGATGTCCAAAATGCCCAGACGACATGTACATGGGCAAAAAAATATTTTTATCCCAAAGATTAGTCTTGGATTTTTTTAAATGTTCAGTTTGGCCGAATTTCGTCCATGAAAAAGAGCTTGTGCATTTAAAAAAATTGTAAAAAGACAGTTGCTTATTGAGGAGTGTGCACAGTCTTATGTGCACGCTTTCTGAGGTCCAGTTCCTACTGAGGATGTGCAAGATTATGAGTCTGTGATTGTCTGACACATGATATAGGATTCAGGGAAATAAAAGAAAACGTTAAAATTTACCAGAAAAAAAAATCTACTGTTCATTTTAAATTTAAAATAATCACTATTGTGTTGTCATTTACAGAGATGTCACACAAATTTTTTTTATAAATCGTGAGCACATTTTGCTAAATGGTGCGCACATTATTCTAAACCGTGAGCACATTTTATAATATGCGCACAATTTATAAATAATTATAATCATTATCAATCCATTTATACAGTCCACCTGGGAGTTTTTTGTAACAATGTATAGTTTTGCTTATTTTTTTAATAACATTGTGTTGGTTTTCAGACTCCTACCCAAGCCCCAAAGTGTCAGATGTATACGTGCATTTACAGACCACTGCTGGCTCCTGTTTGCCTAATCTGTCTTTTCATATGCAGGGAAGGGGGGGGGGAGTATCTGCACCCAGCCCCTTTCACTGGGTGTTCCAGCTAATTTCATCAACAACACATTTTGCAACTATACTACTTTGGAATCCAATCCCTAGCTTTTGGATAACCTTTACAATGTACAGCATTGTGTGTACAATAACGTAGGCTTCCATGATTCTATTGTACACAGAGCATTATGAAAATGTATACAGTTCACCCTGTCATTTTTTTCTTTAGGTAGTGGAATCAAATTGGATGTTTCCATAGTATTAATAAAAAATGAATTGCCAACATTACCTTGCTTAAAAAAAGACAGACAAATGTGACAATATTTTATAGAGAAATTACAGAAAAATATGTTTTTGAAATTGTACAATTCATATTTTTTACAGGGAGCACAACTATTTTGTTTTGAGAAACCAGTTTTTAACCTGAATAATTAACTAATTTCTGTTCAATATATACTTTAAATATAATATCATTTATTTACACATATTTCCCCTCCAATAAATGGAATATAATTGCATTGTATTGTGAAAGGATAAATATGCTTTGTGAGCATTGCAATGCTAAATGTACTGTTTGTCACATAACATAATGCGAACATTGGGCTTGTAGAAATCCATGTGACTGAAGCTGAGGTGCACAGTTACTTACCAGTCTGTCTGTATTGATCCTCACTGACACTATGGAGTCTATTTAAGAAGCAGCGGATGCTGCCTCTGACCCACTCCGCTTCAGTTCTGGCTGAAGCGGAAGTTAGGAAGCAGCGGTCCTAAGACCGCTGCTCCTTAACTCGTCCGCCACCTCTGAGGTGGTGGAGAGCAATCCGCCCGATCGAATACTATTGGGTTAATTGACACTCCCTTCTAGCGGGGGTGGTATTGCACCAATAGTTTATAAGAACTGCTGGTGCAATGATAAATGCAGAGAGCGTATGCTGTCGGCATTTATCGATGTGCGTCGGACATGATCCACTATATCGGATCATGTCCGTCCGCACATTAATAAATGGACCCCACTGACTGAACTGAAACTGAAAGTAATATTAGCTGGTGAGCCTGATCTGTAAGTGGGAGGATTCGTGCTTAAAGGGGCAGTAAACTTACAAACTAATGTAGCTTACCGGCAGCTTTATACATTAAATTATTGCAGATAAATTATAAGTTAAAGCTCTTTTTACCATAACGCCCTTTTTGCTCTACTGAGTGGGCCTGGTTTTTCCACAGCGCATCCGGCAACACTGTCTAGTCACAGTGTGCCCGATCGCACCATTAAAATGAATGTAGCTCACTCCTGCTACTAGACCAGAGTGGGAGCTAGCTACATTCATTTTAATGGCTCTACCGGGCACACTGTGACTAGACAGTGTTGCCGGATGTGCTGTGGAAAAACCAGACCCGCTCAGTAGAGCAAAGAGCGGCGTTCTGGTAAAAGGAGCTTTAACTTATAATTTATCTGCAATAATTTAATGTATAAAGCTGCCGGTAAGCTAATGTTATATCATTCTGCACTATGTGCAGAATTTTATAACATTAGTTTGTAAGTTAACTGCCCCTTCAAGGTGGGATAGCATGATTATAATTAATTATAAATCGTACTCACGATTTAGCAAAATGTGCTCACAATTTATAAAAAAAAATCTTGTGTGACACCTCTGGGCTCTGTAGACATTTTATTGTTCATTTACTTTGTTTTTTTAATATCCCACTCTAATACTGTATGATTAATGACCCTTTAAGTAATGAATAACACAGTGATTACATTAGTAGCATTGGCATCTCCCTTACTCTCTCTTTAATATCCCCAGTAACGTTATTGCAAACACACCCAGAGAACGTACCGGGCTACATAGTGTATTCATCCTGTATTTTATAGATCTAAGCTATATTTTTTTTACTTTGCTTCTTGCAGACTGCAGCTCAGCGGGTTATGTTTGAAGTGTCTGTGACAGTGTTTTTTTGTTTCTAAAATACACAAGTGAAAAGTACAAATCAGTGTAAACATGCAAAACTTTCCCCAAAAGACCTAACCAGTTTAACACTATGTGGTTACTATACTGCATTTGCCAAGCAGTTGTAACATCTAGGTAAAAGCCAATTATTATGCTAGAGCTGTACAGCCACAGTATACTATTGCAATATAATTTGCAATACTAAGGGTTAGGTTTATCATGAGGCAAATGCCCCGAACGGTTGCAGGCTCGCTCATTTGACCCTGCAACTGATATTTATGAAGCAGCGGTTTAAACCCTCTCCACCAACTGAAGTTGGCAGATGAAAATCACCCCAGGTGATTGACAAGCCCAACTCTCACGCAATTGGTTGCACAAGGGTAGGGGCAGCATTGCACAAGTGTATATATCCAAAGATAAACACAGCACTCACCGGATTTGGAAAAAGTAAAACATCACTTTTATTTTCGGCACATTAAAACGACATATTTCCCAAAAGTTTCGTTACCAGACTGGCACCTTTCTCAATGGAACATCAAAGTGTTAATAGTGGTATAAAGTGCACATATCCCTCACCTCTATTTATACCCCAGTCAATCAATATTTCTGTTCGACTGAGCCAATAGTCTGTCTCTTCCTCCCGACGCACGCACCCCTACATGTATACAATATTGCATGGCTAATTTGCCTAGCCAATCAGAGCGTGTCACATGACCATTACCTCACCAATAAACAGTGCCGTAGAGAGACATCAGTATCCGGGTCAGGCGATCGTGATAAAAGAAAGTAACTACATCAGTAACTGTGATACTTAAAGACATATACATCTATACATTATCATATATTTAAATATTTAAACCATATTTAAACTATAAAATAATCAATATAGGATCAAATCTTTGCTATCCACTTCATGTAACTCATAGTATGGTAGAAATCATAGGCGGTTCTTTAAGACATTTCTTTAGGACAGAACTCCACAGGATAGGGTCATAAAAGTACAACAGGAAATTCTTCCCATCATCGTACATAATGGTGTTTCACAGAAAAAACACTAAAATCCAGCAACGTATTAAGTCCTTTGGGGGCTACAGTGTCAAGATGATAGATCCACTGTGTCTCTGTCTGCAACAACTTTTTTTGTCTGTCCCCTCTTGAGTGGTGGTACAAAATTAATCAGCATAGTCCTCAGGCTAGCAGCTGTGTGCCCAGCCTGTAGAAATGGCCACTGGCTGGTCCGAAGTACCATTCTTAATGGCCTCCCTAATAGCACAACAATGGTTTGCCATCCTCTCCCTGAAAGTTGTGGTGGTCTTTCCAACACATACCAGGGAACATGGACAAGACAGTGTGTAGATCACATATTCACTGGTGCATGACAATCTATGTCGAGATTTATATTGTTTTGCATTGTAAGGATGATGAAAGATTGGACTTGTGATCATACTATTAAAAGGCCCCACAAGCTCATCTTTGATGATACCAGGCCAAACCAGTACTCCACCTCCACCTTGCTGGCGTCTGAGTCGGACTGGAGCTCTCTGCCCTTTACCAATCCAGCCACGGGCCCATCCATCTGGCCCATCAAGACTCACTCTCATTTCATCAGTCCATAAAACCTTAGAAAAATCAGTCTTGAGATATTTCTTGGCCCAGTCTTGACGTTTCAGCTTGTGTGTCTTGTTCAGTGGTGGTCGTCTTTCAGCCTTTCTTACCTTGGCCATGTCTCTGAGTATTGCACACCTTGTGCTTTTGGGCACTCCAGTGATGTTGCAGCTCTGAAATATGGCCAAACTGGTGGCAAGTGGCATCTTGGCAGCTGCACGCTTGACTTTTCTCAGTTCATGGGCAGTTATTTTGCGCCTTGGTTTTTCCACACGCTTCTTGCGACCCTGTTGACTATTTTGAATTAAACGCTTGATTGTTCGATGATCACGCTTCAGAAGCTTTGCAATTTTAAGAGTGCTGCATCCCTCTGCAAGATATCTCACTATTTTTGACTTTTCTGAGCCTGTCAAGTCCTTCTTTTGACCCATTTTGCCAAAGGAAAGGAAGTTGCCTAATAATTATGCACACCTGATATAGGGTGTTGATGTCATTAGACCACACCCCTTCTCATTACAGAGATGCACATCACCTAATATGCTTAATTGGTAGTAGGCTTTCGAGCCTATACAGCTTGGAGTAAGACAACATGCATAAAGAGGATGATGTGGTCAAAATACTCATTTGCCTAATAATTCTGCACTCCCTGTATATATATATATATACATAACATATTTTTATTATATATATATATATATATATATATATATATATATATATATATATATGTAAAAATAGAAAGAGTTTGAGATAGCGCTATGGGAATATACAATGAATGGTGTTTGGTCAATTAATTAAACTGAATATAAAGATTGAATAGGAGTATATTCAGGTTGTTATGCCTAAAATACACGGGTGTAAAAAATGTAGTAATCTCAAAACATCCACTTGAAAAAATAGTTCCAATATGTTACATTTGAATATGGAGGGATTAACTTAGTTTGAATTTTTTTTTAGATGTTAATCTGCTTAAAAGATAGATGTATTCCAATATTTTAAATGTATGTTACAATTTAGTATAATATAATTTATTATATTATCTGATACCGAGAAATTGTAGAACTCTACAGCGCCAGCCGAGGTCACAATTTTGAGAACGGCGTAAGTGGTTCGAGTCCAATTGTTAAAACAAGGTATTTATTAATGTTGCTTAAAACCAATAAAAAACACAACAAAAATGCAAAAAGTATGTGTGACTATATGTTTGCTATAGGTCTGAGATCACTGACAGATCTAACTCGTAGAAAGTATGAAAAGTCAGGTCTCAGACCAAGGAAAGCTAGTGTGGTTAAAAGTACATATGAGACCCAATATAAAAAAAAGTATGATCGATACCAGAATCAAAACCAAAACCAAATTTTCTAAAATGAAAAATCTAAGATAAAAGGACCTATTGTCTGTGGTAAGGGTAGATGTACTAAAAATGTCTAATACAATGCTGCACAGATAAAAACATAAAAATACATTAAGAAAATCTGGGGTAAAATGATAAATATATATTCTTATTTTGTGGAAACACTTATCTGTTGTCAGGGTCCTGTAGAACTGATTGATGAGAAAATTAAAACAATTGTAGCCATAAAAAACAAAGATCCAAAGAAAAACGCCGGCGTGCAAGTTATGAGTAAGCCGGAAGTGGATCCAATGCGAAACCGGAAGTGACGTCACTCGTTATCGCGATATCTGTCAGGGTTTTTTCCCTGTTGTGTTTGCCATGTGCTGCTGGCAGCCATTTTACTCACCTCTCTTCCTGACTATGGTGTATTGTGGGGGATGCTGCTCAATTCCTGCACTTCCTTTTATGGCCAGACTGGTGTGTATCATCCATGTGAGACAGGATGCAGTCTCAGAATTGTGATGTCATCACTTATTATTTAAAGGGCCTCTGTTCAGTATGCTTTGCCTTTGCGTTGTCTCAGACCTGTTTGTGAGAGTTCCTGTGTATTACCTGGTTGCCTGACGTCCTTCCTGGTTCCTGATCCCTGGCTTGTTCCTGACTCTGCTGTTTTCCTTGTTCCTGATTCCGGCTCGTCTGACTATTCGCTTTGGCTCCTGACTCGGCCTGTCTGACTGCCAGCTCTGGTTTTGATTCCTGGCTTGTTATTTGACTTGTGGACTTTTTATTATTTTTTGCTATTAATAAAGGTGTGATTATTTTTGCACTTCTCGTCTCAGTCTGATTCCTGGCACCCTGACAATATCTTACGCGTTTCGTGGGAGCTTTGCCCACTTCGTCACAGAATGGATCCACTGCCATCCTGGTTCTCCTTTTATTTCTGGAGACCGGAAGTACTTCTATTTATATCTGGAAAAAACAGCCAAATATTTAGGGTGATTATTTTGTATCTAAACCTTTGTTAAAATATTGTGACCTCGGCTGGTGCTGTAGAGTTATACAATTTCTCTGTATAAGATAAGATAATAAATTATATTATACTAAATTATAACATACATTTAAAATATTGGAATACATCTATCTTTTAAACAGATTAACATCTAAAAAATGTTTTCATTCAAACTAAGTTAATCCCTCCATATTGAAATGTAACAAATTAGAACTATTTTTTCAAGTGGATGTTTTGAGATTACTACATTTTTACACCTGTGTATTTTAGGCATAACAACCTGAATATACTCCTATTCTATCTTTATATTCAGTTTAATTAATTGACCAAACACCATTCATTGTGTATTCCCATAGCGCTATCTCGAACTCTTTCTATTTTTACTTCTTTCTTTACACTTGGTAGTGGTATCAAGTAAATCCATCAGAGGACAGCAGCTGAGAGGAATATACTAAATAAACACTCTTAAAGCTATTTGACATCCAGTCTAAAGCTTCAGGGCTTTCACTACAGTAACAGCGCTTAACACACACTCCCCTATATATATAGAAATAGATATAGATATACATATAGATATAGATATTTAAATGAAAAATAACATTTTATTTTGAGTAAACAACAATATTTCGAGTATTTCTTAAATCACCTTCAGCTTTTAGCGCACTTGGCTTAGCACACCTTCAGGTTATACACGAGCGAAAGCCAGAACAGGCTTTTGTAGTGCTTCCTATAGAAGTCTAAGGGGAAAGGGAGTTAGCGTAGCCTCGCTATCTGACCTCCAGATATAGCCTGAGGCATTCGGTCGAGCAAAATCTTTTTTTTTTTTTTTTTTTTAAATCATTATTACAAGAGTTCATGTTTCAAAAAAGCAACAATAATTTTGTGCCAGTTTCTGTGTTATGTGTTCC
Source organism: Bombina bombina (assembly GCF_027579735.1). Taxonomy (NCBI): domain Eukaryota; kingdom Metazoa; phylum Chordata; class Amphibia; order Anura; family Bombinatoridae; genus Bombina; species Bombina bombina. The sequence continues at coordinate 17,595,807 of NC_069510.1, read as the reverse complement.
AATAAAAAAGTAGGTGGGGGGGAGACAAACAAAAATAAATAACGGATAAATAAGTTTTCTCCCTTTCTGCCCCCTCCTCCCTGTCTAGTCACAGTCGGCCTGATTGCGCCATTAAACTTAATGTAGCTCACTCCCACTACCAAACCAGAGCGGGAGCGAGCTACATTGAGTTTAATAGCGCGATTGGGCCAGCTGTGACTAGACAGCGTGCCGCGATGCGCTTCTGAGAAAAACAGACCCGCTCAGTAGAGCCAGAAGCGGCGTTCTACAAAATTCTACTTAGTGATAAAAAATCTTTAAAATACTTTGTAATATAAAGTTGGCGCTAAAATAATGTTATATAATTCTGCACATAGTATAGTATGTTTACTGTCCCTTTAACTCCATTCAATCTTCAGACTTTCCTCCAAGCTTTGATATAATAATTTAAACTATTTGTTTTGTGTATTTTATATCCATAGGCTTCCAAAATTGCTTGTTTAGATAGGAGATTTTTTACTTGTTTAATTGAAGGTACTTTCTCAATGATCCAATTATTAAAAATAAAAAATCTAATACTCAGGATTGCTAACTGAATAAATGTATAATTGGATCTCCATAAATGATTCCTAATAATGAATATTATGTTTTCCCTTAAAAGAGAAATTTTAATACCAAGAATACATAATAACAAGTATTCCCCTTTTGCCCAAAATCTAATAAATCTAGGACAGTAATACAGTAAATGTAATAAATTGGGATTACACGCTGAGCACTTCATACATTTATTTTGGATTTCCTTTTTCCACTTCTGCGCTCACTTAGGGGGCAAATAATCTTGATGGATGAGTCTCTAACTTTAATGGATTTTGTTAAACGCTGCGTGGTGTCCTGTTTTTTTTTTGTATAATCATCTCATTGTCAAAAATAGGGATACATTTATCCCACTTAGCTTTGAGATAATTTACCAGTCCCTCCTCTATAGTAGTTAATAATATCTTATAAATAGCTGATAGTGATCATCCCTTAACCTTAGCGTGATCTTAAAGTGGATGTTTTTCAAATTAGGAGAAATTTTAACTACTTGATTTAAAGGGACACTAAACGCAAATTTTTTATTTAATGATTCAGATAGAACATGCAATTTTAAGCAACTTTCTAATTTACTCCTATTATCAATTTTTCTTTGTTCTCTTGCTATCTTTATTTAAAAAGCAGGAATGTGATGCATATGAGCCGGCCCATTTTTGGTTTAGAACCTGGGTTATGCTTGCTTATTGGTGGGTAAATGTCAGCCTCCAATAAGCAAGCACTATCCATGGTGCTGAACCTGAAATGGGCTGGCTGCTAAGATTTACATTCATGATTTTCAAATAAAGATAGCAAGAGAATGAAGAAAATTGATAATAGGAGTAAATTAGAAAGTTTATTAAAATTGCATGCTGTATCTAAATCATGAAAGAAAAAAAATTGGGTTCAGTGTCCCTTAGAATCTTTTATTATCAGGGACCTTATATCTCCTTTTAAATTTGTCAAAGTTGCATACATGATTGCTAGAAAAATCAAACAAGTGACCTATATTGGTCACTTAATTATCTTTCCAAGATTGAAATAATTTATTCTGGAGGCCTGGTAAAAAATGAACATTACCTAGTAAGGGGAACCATTTAGAAGTATTATATTCTACACCCAGGAGTTTCAAAGAAGCTCTCCAAGCCACAAGAATATGTCTTATTAAAGGATGTAAATAAATGTTGCATCCGAGTTCCTTATTAGAGGCGTGAAGAATACAATTTAAAGAAAGGGGATCACATATTCTTTCATCCATGTTGTGGCTTGTATATTTGGAAGATTTAAATAGCCAATCTAGAGGCAATCTCAGAGAGTAGCATACTCCCCTATTGTAAGGAAGGAATTGTTTCCCCATCTTAAAGTGAAGGTCAATTTTCATCAATGAGTGCCCGGTTTTTAAAAATACTTTTAAAATCAGGGGCACTTTCATTGATGAAAATTAACATTGCACTGGATTTTAAGAAATACTTACCTTTTACTTCTGCAAAGCCGGATCGACGATCTCCCTCCTTCTTCTTCCTGCTGTAGACAACAGCAATGACGAAACTGGCTTCCTCCAATCACAGCCAGGCATCACGAGCTGGACGCTCTGGGGTGCAAGCCATGATTGGAGGAAGCCGGTTTTTGTCATTTCTGACGTCACTACAGAGGAACTGAGGCTGAGATCGGCGATCCGGTTTTGCAGGAGAAAAAGGTAAGTATTTCTTAAAATCCAGTGCAATGTTAATTTTCATCAATGAAAGTGCCCCTGTTTTAAAAAGTATTTTTAAAAACCGGGCACTCATTGATGAAAATTGACCTTCACTTTAATCCTAGCCTTTCTACCTTGCCAGGGAAAAAGGGGAAGTTTCACCCATTTTGTCAGTTTATCAATACTATCCTGTAGAATAACAGCAATGTTTTCTTTATACCAGTTATTAGGGGTAGCAGACAAATATGTACCCAGGTATTTTTATGATACTGTTTCTGTGTCACGCCACTCCGTTTTGTAACCATGGCCGTTGCCATGGACGCGGCGGTGGTTGTGGGCATGCTGCAATGACGTAAATGCTGCAGGTTGTCTCTCTCTGGATGCCGCACTGATTCACCTGTGGATCCTCCTTGGCGTGAATCTGCACTATGTTAGTAACCCCTTTTACTTACTACAATGCCCAAGTATAGTTCTACCTTGTGCTCCCTGGGTGCTTTAACCCCTGAACTGAGGTACTATTGGATTGCCTGTTTGTTGCCAGAACTCTGCTTGTACCTGACTACTCTCCTGCTTAACCCCTGAACTGCTGTATTACTATTGGATTGCCTGTTTGTTGCCAGAACTCTGCTCGTCCCTGACTTCTCTCCTGCTTAACCCCTGAACTGCTGTATTACTATTGGATTGCCTGTTTGTTGCCAGAACTCTGCTTGTACCTGATTACGCTCCTGCTTAACCCCTGAACTGCTGTATTACTATTGGATTGCCTGTTTGTTGCCAGAACTCTGCTCGTCCCTGACTACTCTCCTGCTTAACCCCTGAACTGCTGGGTTACTATTAGATTGCCTATTGTTGCTGAACTCTGCTTGTCTCTGACCATTCTCTGCTAGACCCCTTGCTACTGTGAAGGATTGGACCGTCTGCCTGGTATTGATCCCTGCTTGTCTCTGACCATTCTCTGCTTAACCCTTTGGTACCGTGAAGGATTGCTCTGTTTACTGTGAGTACTGTTTACCTCATTTCTCATTCCTTGTTTTTTGTTCTGGGATATTTCCTTATCTTTCCACCTGACGCTGTGATAAGAAGACTACTGGCCAGGATTGGTCTAATAGGGAAATATCGCATGAGCATTACATTCTGTTAAAGGGACACTGAGCCCAATTTTTTTCTTTTGTGATTCAGATAGAGCATGACATTTTAAGCAACTTTCTAATTTACTCCTATTATCATATTTTCTTCATTCTTTTGGAATCTTTATTTGAAATGCAAGAATGTAAGTTTAGATGCCGGACCATTTTTGGTGAACAACCTAGTTTGTCCCTGCTGATTGGTGGATAAATTAATCCACCAATCAAAAACTGCTGTCCAGAGTACTGAACCAAGAAAAAAGCTTAGATGCCTTCTTTTTTATATAAAGATAGCAAGAGAACGAAGAAACATTGATAATAGGAGTAAATTAGAAAGTTGCTTAAAATTGCATGCTCTATCTGAATCACGAAAGAAAAATGTTGGGTTCAGTGTCCCTTTAATGAATAAGACTGATCTAGGTTAGTTCTCTATAACCATAGGATTTGGTATTTTAAATAATTAATTTTATATCCTGAGACCTTACTATAATCTTCAAGTTGTTTTATCATTCCCTTTATTTGCTTTTTTGGAGTGGTTATACAGAGCAACAAGTAATCTGCAAAAAGTGAGATCTGAAAAGAATCCTTACCCAATTCACAACCCAAGAAAGTATCTCTCAACCTCACAGCCAGGGGTTCTAAGATCATATAAAAAAGAAGTGGTGACATCGGGCATCCCTGTCTTGTTCCTCTCTACAGAGGGAAGGAATGTGAAATATTATTGTTAACCAATAAGGTAGCACTAGCGTCATATATACTGTATATTAGAAACAAGATTAAAAAAATTACCACTAAACCCAAAATTAGCTAAAGCTTCACACATAAAATCCAATTCCACTCTGTCAAGGCCTCTGGCAGCGCAGGATAATCTGTCTTCTCCATCTCTTCTCTATACTGGCACATGTTGAATCTTCCTTATATTAATTTCAGAGGTTCTACTCATCATAAAGCCCACCTGATCTATATGTAGTAGATTTGGCAGAATAAAGCAAAATATTTTTACTTTCAACTTGTAATATGACTACAAGAATAGGAAGTGCAGGGCTTGATTACTTTTATATATTATTAAAAAATAAAAATATATATGTTTATTTCCCTTTAACTTCACAATTCTATATTTAGCATTTGTTAAAATTTACCATTTCACTTTTTATGCATTTTATATTTAATTTTACTTTATCTATTTTTTATTAATAAATGGTTTATTATTTGTATTTTTTATCTATTCATTAAAAATGGTATCACAATGATCAATTTGCTATATATGTGTGACATTGTTAATTCTCCTATAATAATCTGAATTGTGTAAGCTTTAAATGGATACTAAACCCATTTTTTTCATGATTCAGATAGAGCGTGCAATTTTAAGCAACTTTCTAATTTACTCTTATTATAATTTTTTCTTTGTTCTCTTGCTATTTTTTAAAAAAAAGCAGGAATGTAAAGCTTAGGAACCAAATCATTTTTGGTTCAAAACTTGGGTTACACTTGCTTATTGGTGGCTAAAAGTACCCACCAATAAAAAAGTGCTAGCCGGGGTGCTGAACCTAAAATGGTCCGGCTGCTAAGCTTTACATTCCTCCTTTTTAAATAAAGATAGCAAGAGAACAAAGAAAATTTGATAATAAAAGTAAATTAGAAAATTGCTTACAATTGCCTGCTCTATCTGAATCATGAAAAAAAATGGGTTTAGTATCTCTTTAATTAAAGGGACATGAAACCCAAATTATATATTTCATAAAACAGATAGAGAATACAATTTTAAACAACTTTCTAATTTACTTATATTATCTAATCTGTTTCATTCTCTTGGTATAATTTGTTGAAGGAGCAGCAATGCACTAATGGTTTCTAACTGAACTCATGGGTGAGCCAATCACAATCAATATATAGGTTCTCTGCTACTCCTAAACTTTCCTAGATAAAGCTTTCAGCAAAGGATAACAAGAAAAGGGAGCAAATTAAATAATAGAAGTAAATTGGAAAGCTGTTTAAAATTGTATTCTCTATCTGAATCATGAAAGAAAAATTTGGGGTTTCATTTCCCTTTAACAAACCTTACCAGGAATTTTCAGAAGTTTAAGGCTTTGAACTTTGGATCGTATTATAAAAAAAAAATGTTACAGTTATTTTTGTCTTTTAAGCAGTTTTTTTATGAGAAACTTCAAACATGATAATGCTTGTGTAGAAGCTTGCTTTTCACTTCTGCTTTAAAGAAAAGCCAAAGAAGTTTAACAAACAACTGTGATTTCTTGTAATATAGTCACATGAATTAGCAAAACATAAAAGTAACAATTTACAACAGAAACTCCATCAATTATTTTATCCTAAATCACAGATGATTTGCCCCCTTTGTTTGGAAATTAAGAGGTAAACAGAAAATTGCAATAAGGTGTTTTTTTCTACTAATAATCTTGCAGCAATGACTTGTTAACTATATACATTTTGGGCTAGATTACGCTATTTAGCGCTTCCACTTTTGCGTTAACTCTGATAAACTTCTGTTTTATGAGCGCCTTAGGTAGCTTGAGTATTACAAGAGCGAAAGTAAAAAGTTTATGCTCGCACTCTAAGCAGACACATGCAAAAAGCCGAAGTTTGAATTTCATGGGGCCGATTTATCATGGCTCGAATGGGGCCAAATACATCTGTTTCCGCACAAGCATTTAGGCTCACCGGAAACAGGAGTTAAGACCGCTGCTCCTTAACTCGTACGCCGCCTCTTAGGCTGCGGACATCAATCTGCCCGATAGCATACGATTGGGTTGATTGACACCCCCTGCTAGCAGCCGATTTGCCGTGAATCTGCAGGGGCTGTCAGCATTTATCAACTTCTGGTGGACATGATCGCTACAGCAGATCATGTCCGCCAGACACATAATAAATTGGCCCCCATGACTGCATTATCATATTCCCCTATAGACTTAGATGAAGTGCGAAAAGACATCCTTACTCGTGCTCAAAACCCGATTGCATTTTCTCAGTTGCGCTAAACCGACATGAAATATTAATATTTTACATTTCCAAAGTGTTCTTCACATAGCAGAATATATTCTATTTATCAATAAAAACATATATATATATATATATTATATATATAAGTATTGTGTCTTTTATGTGTATGACAGAACAGCTACTAGATAAGGAGCAGATTACAATTAAACAAAGGCAGGTCACTAGCGGGCAGAGAGTATTGTATTGTCCCCGTTCTCTGATCTTTACTCAGCTGTAACTAAGTGAAAGGTGTTGTTATGTATAAATATTGTTGGGTAATTTTCTGTGTGAGTTGGAATTGCAACGTCCAAACTATTTTAATTCACTGTGAACAAAGGTTGAACGTTATATTAATAGATAAAAGCAACTGCCAAAAATGGTAGCATCTGCTGAAAGTAATAAATAGAGAATATCTAGTCCACAAAATTAAAAATGAATCCATAAAAGAATTATATGTAGTTTTCACATTAAATCCAAAAAATGTTTCATAATTTTTAGTATAATGTTTAATATTAATAATCTCTCTCAATATATAAATGTATATATATATATATATATATATATATATATACATATGTGTATGTGTGTATATATATATATATATATATATATATATATATATATACAGTATCTCACAAAAGTGAGTACACCCCTCACATTTTTGTAAATATTTTATTATATCTTTTCATGTGACAACGCTGAAGAAATGACACTTTGCTACAATGTAAAGTAGTGAGTGTACAGCCTGTATAACAGTGTAAATTTGCTGTCCCCTCAAAATAACTCAACACACAGCCATTAATGTCTAAACAGTTGGCAACAACTGTGTATACCCCTAAGTGGAAATGTCCAAATTAGGCCAAAAGTGTCAATATTTTGTGTGGCCACCATTATTTTCTAGCACTGCCTTAACCCTCTTGGGCACGGAGTTCACCAGAGCTTCACAAGTTGCCACTGGAGTCCTCTTCCACTCCTCCATGATGACATCACAGAGCTGGTGGATGTTAGAGACCCAATTGCTCTCCCCCACCTTCCGTTTGAGGATGCCCCACAGATGTTTCATAGGGTTTAGGTCTGGAGACATGCTTGGCCACTCCATCACCTTTACCCTCAGCTTCTTTAGCAAGGCAGTGGTCATCTTGGAGGTGTATTTGGGGTCGTTATCATGTTTGAATACTGCCCTGCGGCCCAGTCTCTGAAGGGAGGGGATAATGCTCTGCTTTAGTATCCATGTCCAAATTCTGCTTGTCTTCAGCTTTCTTGTGCATCATCTTTAGAAGAAGCTTCCTTCTGGGACAACAGCCATGCAGACCAATTTGATGCAATCTGCAGCGTATGGTCTGAGCACTGACAGGCTGACCCCCCACCCCTTCAACCTCTGCAGCAATGCGGGCAGCACTCATACGTCTATTTCCCAAAGACAACCTCTGGATATGATATGAGTGTGAGAGCGATAACATCAAATTTAACACACCACCTACTCCCCATTCACACATGAGATTTTGTAACACTAACGAGTCACATGACACCGGGGAGGGAAAATGGCTGAGTGTTGATTTATTTTGAGGGGACAGCAAATTTACACTGTTATACAGGCTGTACAGTCACTACTTTACATTGTAGCAAAGTGTCATTTCTTCAGCGTTGTCACATGAAAAGATATAATAAAATATTTACACTGTTATACAGGCTGTACACTCACTACTTTACATTGTAGCAAAGTGTCATTTCTTCAGCGTTGTCACATGAAAAGATATAATAAAATATTTACACTGTTATACAGGCTGTACACTCACTACTTTACATTGTAGCAAAGTGTCATTTCTTCAGCGTTGTCACATGAAAAGATATAATAAAATATTTACACTGTTATACAGGCTGTACACTCACTACTTTACATTGTAGTAAAGTGTCATTTCTTCAGTGTTGTCACATGAAAAGATATAATAAAATATTTACAAAATGTGAGGGGTGTACTCACTTTTGTGAGATACTATTTATATAAACAATAAAATAAAAATTAAATTAAGCAGCGGTCAGACCTCTGGTTAATGTTAAAAACGTCCACCAATTGCCCACACAATATAGTTTAGTATGCCTTTTAGAAAATATGAGCATCTTTTGTGGGTTTTTTTAAACTGCACAAAGCAGTTTGTAAGGGTTAAAGTTGACGGGTGTGGAGTGTTACAAAAAAAAACGTCACTGAAAAGGGTCTTTACATTATTATTATTCGTTATTTATAAAGCGCCAACAGATTCTGCAGCGCTGTCCATGGGTACAAAGCTAAAAGTACAGTACAATATAAAAGACACCAGACAAAGTTTAACAAACAAATACAGGGGGAATTGAGGGCCCTGTTCCCATGGGAACTTACACTCTAGATGGGTAGAAGGGTGAGAAACAGGAGGGGGACTGCAAAGGTGGGAATAATGTTAGTGTGGAGTTAGATGAGGGCAGCTATTAGGGAAATGAAACTCATTAGTTACTGATTTGGAGATAGGCTTCCCTGAACAAAAAGGTCTTTAGGGAGTGTTTAAAGGAGGAAAGGTTAAGGGAAAGTCTGACAGCTCGAGGAAGTGCATTCCAGATGGTTGGTGCCGCATGAGAGAAGTCCTGTAGTCTAGCATGGGAGGAGGTGATGGTAGAAGATGCAAGGAGCAGGTCATGGTTGGATCTTAGGGGGCGGGCTGGAGTATATTTGTTGATTAGTGAGGACAGGTGGGGGGGGGCTGCATTGGTGAGGGCTTTGTAGGTCAGGGTGAGAATTCTGAATTTAATTCTGCTGTGAATGGGGAGCCAGTGGGACTCACAGAGAGGTACAGCAGAAACAGAGCATCAAGAGAGGTGGATTAGCCTGGCAAATGCATTTAGGATGGATTGAAGAGGGGAGAGGCGGTAGAGACGGAGGCCAGATAGTAGGTTATTACAGTCAAGTCGGGAAATTACCAGGGAGTGGATTAGCTGTTTAGTAGTTTCAGCGCTCAGAAACGGACGCATTTTGGAGATATTGCGTAGATGGTTGTGACAGGATGAAGAAAGCAATTGGATGTGGGGTATGAAAGACAGATTGGAGTCGAGTGGCAGCGGACTTGGAGTGACATGAAACCCAATTCTTTTCTTTCAAAATTTAGAAAGAGCATGCAATTTTAAACAACTTTCCAGTTCACTTTTATTGTCTAGTTTAATTAATTCTCTTGATATCCTTTGTTGAAAAGCATATCTAAATAGGCTCAGTAGCAGCTGATTGGTGGCTGCACATAGATGCCTTGTGTGATTGGCTCAACCATGTGCATTGCTATTCCTTCAACAAAGGATATCTGAAGAATGAAGCAAATTAAATAATATAAGTTGTTTAACCCCTTAAGGACCACAGCACGTTTCCATTTTCTGACCGTTTGGGACCAGGGCTATTTTTACATTTCTGCGGTGTTTGTGTTTAGCTGTAATGTAGTTCCAAAACATCAGGAGAGCCAAGGTTGCTGACCCCTGGGTTAGGGGGTGTAGATGTTAGTGGGTTACTTTGTGTGGAAAAGTCAGTTGTAAAATTTGAGCTCTGCATCTCCAAAGAGTCCATCAGTGCAGCTAAAGGTTGGAAAAAAACATTGCTGAGCCATACAAACTAGAGCTTTGTGCCCTTACTGTGTGCACAACAAGTAATATACAACATAGTCTTCATTTTTGCTCTTACTGTGGGTCTGAAGATCGGCATGGAGGAGCATTATGTGCAAATGTATGTCTGTACTTCAGACCCAGAACCTGCATAATGAGATAAATAGCTCTCAAGCTAAAATGTGCCTTTTCAACCCCTTAAGGACCAGCTACGTACCCTGTATGTCGCTGGCCTTTTTTTGGGACTTGATTGTTTTATAGCGCGGTCTTACCACCAGCGTTGAGACTGCTCTATTCCACAAAGCCTGCTGGAGGGAGGGCATTAATAGTGTGTTCATGCTAGACTTGTGCTATTATGTCCTGAAAAAACCCTTAACGACCAGTGACATACAGGGTACATTGTGGTCATTAAGGGGTTAAAACATATTTGAGGGAACTCACAGTACTGATGAGCCTTCTTAGATAATCTCACTTGACCAGAGAGCCTTAGATCATCAGTCTGTGAGTGTTAAAAAAAACCTAACATAATTATATATTGCATTTTCATAATCTTTGTACTAAACCGCTGACATAGACTGGATGCAAGAAACACAAAGCTATGTGTAGTACAGACACCAGGATTTCATAAGCTTTTCTCTGGGCTGGAGTGCGAGGAAAAGTATTTTAGCAGAAATATTGCAACTGCCCTTAGGTGCACAGTTTAGATGCTTCATACGTCCATAAATAGAGATCATTTTATGAAGAGGGATTATATTATTGCTGACATTGTGACAAAATTACAGATCCGGTACTTTCAGCAGAAAAGACGCTTTGCCGACTCTATTCTCATTTTGTTTTCTCATGTGACACATTTGAGATATTTTAAGCTACTATAAAGATTTAAATTCATCTTTTCATTTTTGAAATGTATGAAGATACAATCGTTCGGTTACTGCATTACAATCTAGTATCAGCCTGGATAATATTTAAAAGGCACTAAGCCTCTCACTTTCTATAATGCATGAAAAAGAATATGTTTCAAACATAAAACGTTAATCGGAAGTCAGGCAAATTTACATGCAACCCTGCAGCACAGATAAGCTTCACCTCTCCATAATTTGACAAATGTTATCAACCGTGAACAAAATAAATACACTGAGCAAACTGTCGATAATGGAGTAGAGAAGCCAAAATATTATTTTTAATTATTTTAAAACATACAGAGCAAGATTACGAGTTGTCGCACATTAACTTCTCTAGATGGAGGCTTTTTGCGCCAGTTGCGCTAGTATTACAAGTTGAAAGTAAAACGTTTTTGCGTAAATGTAAACCTGGAGCATGAAAACTTAAAAAAAATAAAAACTAACACCCATACTCACGTACTTACCCGACAGCGTATATACAAGAGTGTTAAACCAAAAATGAAATATTAATATTTCACATTCCATTCTTCTTCACATAGCAGAATATGTCCTTTTTATTCTTAAATACATTGGCCTCTATTTATCAAGGTCTGTCAGACCTGATCCGACAGTGCGAATCAGGTCCAACAGACCTCGCTGAATATGGCGAGCAATACGCTCGCCGTATTCAGCATTGCACCAGCAGCTCACAAAAGCTGCTGGTGCAACACCGCTCCCTGCTGACTCGCGTCCAATGGGCCACCAGCAGGGGGGTGTCAATCAACCCGATCGTACTCGAACGGGTTGATTTCCGGCGATGTCTGTCCGCCTGCTCAGAGCAGGCGGACAGGTTATGGAGCAGCGGTCTTTGTGACCGCTGCTTCATAACTGCTGTTTCTGGCAAGCCTGTAGGATCGCCAGAAACACGGGGCAACAAGCTCCATACGGAGCTTGATAAATATGCCCCATATTATATATAAATATACCTATACATCTATTCTTATACATATATAGGTATAGATATGTATTTTACATGAACAGTATTAAATATATATAGAAATATATGTTTAATAATAAAAAGTACATTATTTTCTATGTGCATCGTGTTTTGCGATTTAGATTTTAACGAGGTCGGGTTAGCGCACATGAAAATTTAGTAATCTTAAGGCCAGTTATTGAAATATTACATATAAAATATAAAAAAATGATTAAACCTACTGAAAAATATTTTAAATAATTCATAGAATATATCTATATTTTACAGCGTGTTTTATCATTTTTAATAATTGTTATTATATATTTTATATGTAATATTTTAATAATGTGCCTTAAGATGACTACGTTTTCATGTGCGCTAACCCGACCACGTTAAAATCTAAATCGTGAAACACAATACGCAAAATGCATATTTTATATTCCTATGATCTTCACATAGAAAATAATGTACTTTTTATTATTAAACATATATACCGTATATATTTATGATACTGTTCATGTAAATACATATCTATACCTATAGAAATATATATATATATATATATATATATATAAGTATTTACAATAGAAGTACATTATACTGTAAGTATATAGATATGTACTGTATATATAGAAATATGTTTTTACAATAAAAAGTACATTATCCTGTAAGTGAAAAACATTGGAATGTGAAATATGTACAGTACATATACAGTAAAACACTTAAATACATAAATACATAGGCACACATATAAATGAATATATATATATATATATGTACACACACACACATATATATATATATATATATATATATATATATACATGCATACAAATACATCTTTAGACATGTATATGTTTGTATCTCTATGTTAAAGCCTGAGTCCTCATATCTTTGAGCCTTTATAACTTTTTAATACAATATTTTTTTTAAATGTTCTTTATCAGTCAGTGTTAATATGAGTGGAACTGTACTTTGTGATGTATTTTTTATGTTTTTTGTGCAACTTTTTTATGTTTAAATAATTTTTATTAGGTACATTGGTTTTGCATCATCACAGAAATTTCTTAAAACATCAGAAAAATACTTTGCAAATATACTCGATATTATTAAAGTAATGACCCAACTTTTTTGAAAATTTTCAAATGTACATAAAATATAAAAGATATAACAATATAGCAATAGCTGTAAATACCTGGGAGTAAGGAAATCAGGTGAAATTAGGTGAGGAGGAAAGGTAGAAGGGTTAGGGTAAGGGTTTAAGGGAAGTATCCTACTACACTTAGCTTATTGGGAAATATAGAATATAGCTTTCAACTCTGTGAGGTAGTGTAGAGCTCAGATATATAGTATGATGGGTATATATATATATATAATTGCATGATATATAAACAATGGTAGTGTTAGGTTCTCAAACATTGTCGTTTATACCTTGTTCCAAAATAAATAATATATTAGTTATCATATCCTGTTTACCCAGGAAACAATAGTGCATTTTCAATATGGCTTATTTCTAATCTCCATTGTGCTATTGTAAGTGTCACTTGCGTCTTCCACAGTCTGGGGATTAACCTCTTAGCACAAGTCAACATGATAAGAAGTAATTTCATACGATAGGCACAAGGAATCTTTGGGATATGGCTAAGAAGAATAATTTGTGGTGTAAGAGTAATGTCTGTGCTCAAGGTGCTGTTTATACTTTGTTCCACTTGCCGCCAAAATTCAGCTAGACTCGGGCAGGACCACCATATATGAGTCATAGTACCCTCTCCACCGCACCTTCTCCAACAACTGGAGGAAGCTGTAGGATATATGACTCGTAGTCGCTGTGGTGTTAAATACCATCTGGCTATAATTTTATAATTCAACTCAGACATAGAGAGGCGGAGGAAGAGTGAGTGAGCCGAAAGCAACGTTTCCAATCTTCTACACCTAATTCGCTCAATAATTCCTCGGTCCACCTTGCCAAGTATGTAGGGCGTCTCTCTGGGAAAGAACTTCTAAGAATTTTATAGATCATGGAGAGATGTGCTTTGGTAATATTAGAGTTTACACAGAGCTGCTCGAAAGGAGTTAGAGGTCTAAATATTTCTGTCTTATGTGGGCTATTGCTGATAGCATGTCTAATCTGTAGGTATGCAAACCAACTGTGGAATGGGGACCTTAGCTCATCTAAGTGAAGTTCTGTCTTTGACCCCTGAGGGGCCAACAATTAAGTATATTGGAAGGTTCTGTAAAAGCTTATTAGCATTAGTATGAGTGAAGAGGCTATGTTTCAGAAACAAGTGATTGCGAAGTAAGGGAGTTAAAGGGGATATTGTTGTAGACACTCCTTTCATATGTGAGATAACGTAGTCCCATGTCTCAAGAGTAGCTCTAATGTAGTCATTATGTTGCACCATATGAGGTCTTGAATCTTTAGGGAGCCAGGGTAAGTCTCTCATATGTTTAACTTGGGATAGATGACTTTCTGTCTGTATCCATAAATTCGAGGGGGGTGAGTGGTTCCAAGAAACTATTCTGTTTAGATTTGCTGCTCTATAGTAATTAATTATATTAGGGATGTTAAGACCCCCATCTTCTTTGCTAAGGTATAAAGTGTGTTGAGCGATTTTGGGGCGTTTATATGACCAAATAAAGGAATTAATCAACTTTTGTTGTGTCTTGAGGTAGGAGTTAGTCAGGGCCATCGGAAGTGACTGAAAGAGATATAAGTATTTAGGTATTATCGTCATTTTTACCGTGTTAATCCTACCAAGCCACAATAGATGTCCCTGCCTATGCCAAGACTCCAATAGGTTCTTAACATTCAATTGAAGAGTAACAAAATTATCTGACATTAGTTTATGAATGTCTTTTGGAATTGTCAGGCCTAAGTATTTAAGTTTGTCTCTGATAGAAAATTTCATGTGTTGTGCTATAAATCTTGTTTCTTGTGATGTTAGGTTAATTGGCATCAACCCCGACTTCTCCATATTGATGGAGAAGTTGGAGACTTGTTTGTAACTCTCCAATGTTTCAACTAGGATAGGTAAAGTAGTTGTTGGTGATTGTAAGGTGAGGATCACGTCGTCCGCGAACAAAAGGCATTTCTGAGTGATGGAACCATATTCTAAGCCCTGAATATGAGGGTTATTTCTAATTTGTATTGCCAAAATTTCCCCTGTAAGGGTGAATAGTAAGGGCGAAAGCTGGCATCCTTGACGGGTCCCATTAGAGATGGAGAAGGCTTGAGAGATAGTGTTATTTATTTTGACTTTTGCACTAGGGTTGTGGTAGAGGGATTGTATTCTAGTGATAAATGTTTCAGAGAAGCCGAATTTTGACAGGGTGTTCCACATAAATTGCCAGTCCACCCTGTCAAAAGCTTTTTCCGCGTCTGTAGAAAGCAAGACTAGAGGAGTGTGATTATCATGAGCATAATTTAAGGAGTGCAGTAATCTTATAGTGTTATCTTTTGCCTCGCGGCCCCTAATAAAGCCTACTTGATCCGGGTTCATTATTTTAGGTAGGACTGTATTCATCCGATTCGCGAGGATTTTGGCGTATATTTTCATGTCTATGTATATAAGTGATATTGGCCTATAGTTACCTACATGGTCTTTTGCTTTACCTGGCTTTGGGACGACCGTAATCATTGCCTCTAACAGAGAACTAGGGAGAGTGTTACCTTGGTCGATATCTGTGAACAGTAAGTGAAGATGTGGGCTTATCTGCTCCTGGAGGAGTTGATACAATTTTGCCGTAAGCCCATCAGGGCCTGGCGATTTGCCATTGGGTAATGACTTAATCACCGAAACAATGTCTCGTAATGTTATGGGTGAGTCTAAGAATTGCATGTCCTCTTCTGAAAGAGAAGGGGTGGCTACAGTTGCCAGATATGTTTCTAATTTTCCCAGCTTATCTAAATTTGTAGTATCTTTTATATTATATAGATTTGTATAAAAGGAGACAAATGAATTAGCAATCTCCTTGTTTGCATGTGTAATTTCCCTGTGGCTTGTCTGAGAGATCTAATAAATGTAGAGTAGTTTTGCTTTTTAAGCGACCTGGCTAAAAGACGGCCCGCTTTATTGCTTTCCACAAAAAATTTAGATTTATTAGTCATAGCTCTCATATGAGCTTTTTGTAAAAGAAATTTGTTTAAGCTTTCTCTTGCTTCAGTTAATTTAGAGAGTTTTGGTATGGATTTGGGGTCAGCTTTATGAGCAGCCTCCTGTGTAGCCAGAACACTTGTCAAAGAGGAGAATTGGGTTGTATATATCTTTCGTTGTTTAGCATTGTGTTTTATTAATACCCAGCGGATATAACACTTATAAGCCTCCCAATTGTTCGCGATCGACGTGTCCCCCGGTTTAGGGTAAAATATTCGTCTGAGAGTTTTTTAATTTCATCTACCGTTTCTTGACTAGTGAGGATGGAGTCATTAAATCTCCAGTTAAATGTATTACGTGGTTTACTATACCAGTTGAATATAGTAGACATCATACTATGGTCGGACCAAGAGGTGTGGGAAATTTTTGAGTGAGCTAGATAATAGACAATAAGGATTGACTGCAAAGAATGTAATCCAGCCTGGAGTAGGAGTGTTGCGGGTGGGAAAAAAAGTATAGTCTCTCTTATTTGTGTGTACTATTCTCCATGTGTCAAACAAGTTAAGGGATTGTAAGGCTGCACAGTTGTTCTTCACAACACTATTACGCAAATATGACTTACCATTGGAAGTGTCTAATACAGGGTTCAGAGGGAAATTAAAATCTCCTCCTAATATAATTGGGCCTTTAGCGATGTCTAATATTGTGTTGATCAAAGGCTTATAGAAATAGGGAGTGGGTTTATTTGGAGCATATATGTTAGCTAGTGTGATTGGGGTGCCATAGCATAATCCAATCAGGATCAGGATCCTACCTTCCTTATCTGTGAATTTTTGTAGGAGTTCAAAGGGTAAGTTACGCCTAAGAGAGATGCTTACTCCATTTTTCCTATGAGGGCCCGAACTACAAAAATGTTGGTCAAAATATCTCTTAGATAGGATAGGTTTGTTAGTCTTTTTAAAATGGGTTTCCTGGGTCATGATAATATCTATCTTCCTTTTGTAAAAGTCGTGAAAAGCTATAGAGCGCTTCTCCGCCGATAAGAAGCCCTTGACATTCTGAGTTGCAATGTGTAGTGACCCTACTTTTTGACAAGTTGAATGTGTCATGACGGTATAGAGTTTCTTGTTATAGTATGGAAGAAAGCTGGATTAATCTAGTTAGGATACTTGGGTATGTAAGGGTAGACTGGTTAGGGTATTAGGGTAATCAGGTATTAGAGAATATAATATATATGTAGCTAGGAGCTAGATATATTAATAAAGGGGGAAAAAAAGAAAAGAAAAAAATAATAATTACACAATACTATTCTAGCTCAGAAGTCGTGTCAGTACTCAATTCACATTAGTCTGTACTATATATAAAAGAAGTACAACTTGGGAGTAGTGATGTCGCGAACATAAAATTTTGCGTTTGCGAACGGTGAACACGAACTTCCACAACTGTTCGCGAACGGGCGAACCGGTCAAACCGCCATAGACTTTAATAGGCAGGCAAACTTTAAAACCCACAGGGACTCTTTCTGGCCACAATAGTGATGGAAAAGTTGTTTCAAGGGGACTAACACCTGGACTGTGGCATGCCGGAGGGGGATCCATGGCAAAACTCCCATGGAAAATTACATAGTTGATGCAGAGTCTGGTTTTAATCCATAAAGGGCATAAATCACCTAACATTCCTAAATTGTTTGGAATAACGTGCTTTAAAACATCAGGTATGATGTTGTATCGATCAGGTAGTGTAAGGGTTACGCCCGCTTCACAGTGACAGACCAAACTCCCCGTTTAACGCACCGCAAACAGTCCATTTGCACAACCACAAACTCCCCATTTGCACAAGGTTGGATACCAAGCTAGCCATGTCCCGTTCCTTGTCCTCACTGATGTCATTGAAGGTCTCTTCCTCCACCCAGCCACGTACAACACCAAGGGTCCCCGAAAGGTGACAACAAGCCCCCTGGGACGCCTGCTGTGTTTGGTCTTCCACCTCCTCAAAGCCACCTTCCTCCTCTGACTCCTCTTCTTCAGACTCCTCTCTCTGCGTTGCCTCTCTCTGCATTATTATAAGGTGTGTTAAGTAGTACTATTCCTATCAGTTTAATCCCTGTTACGTCCCCTATCAGGGGACGTGTATATGGCATTGATTTTAGGAACCAGGAGATGGAAAAAGATGCTTGGTCGGTCCTCCTACTTCAAATTTGGGCACTGTGCGTGCAATCTAATGTGCCACCAGATAGGAGTGGTGTGTTAAGTAGTACTATTCTTATCAGTTTAATCCCTGTTACGTCCCCTATCAGGGAACGTGTATATGGCATCGATTTTAGGAACAGGGAGACGGAAAAAGATGCTTGGTCGGTCCTCCTACTTCAAATTTGGGGCACTGCGCGTGCAATCTAATGTGCCACCAGATAGGAGTGGTGTGTTAAGTAATACTATTCTTATCAGTTTAATCCCTGTTACGTCCCCTATCAGGGGACGTGTATATGGCATCGATTTTAGGAACCGGAAGATGGAAAAAGATGCTTGGTCGGTCCTCCTACTTCAAATTTGGGGCACTGCACGTGCAATCTAATGTGCCACCAGATAGGAGTGGTGTGTTAAGTAGTTCTATTCTAATCAGTTTAATCCCTGTTACGTCCCCTATCAGGGGACGTGTATATGGCATCGATTTTAGGAACCGGGAGATGGAAAAAGATGCTTGGTCGGTCCTCCTACTTCAAATTTGGGGCACTGCGCGTGCAATCTAATGTGCCACCAGATAGGAGTGGTGTGTTAAGTAATACTATTCTTATCAGTTTAATCCCTGTTACGTCCCCTATCAGGGGACGTGTATATGGCATCGATTTTAGGAACCGGGAGATGGAAAAAGATGCTTGGTCGGTCCACCTACTTCAAATTTGGGGCACTGCGCGTGCAATCTAATGTGCCACCAGATAGGAGTGGTGTGTTAAGTAGTTCTATTCTTATCAGTTTAATCCCTGTTACGTCCCCTATCAGGGGACGTGTATATGGCATGGATTTTAGGAACCGGGAGATGGAAAAAAATGCTTGGTCGGTCCACCTACTTCAAATTTGGGGCACTGCGCGTGCAATCTAATGTGCCACCAGATAGGAGTGGTGTGTTAAGTAGTACTATTCTTATCAGTTTAATCCCTGTTACGTCCCCTATCAAGGGACGTGTATATGGCATCGATTTTAGGAACCGGGAGATGGAAAAAGATGCTTGGTCGGTCCTCCTACTTCAAATTTGGGGCACTGCGCGTGCAATCTAATGTTCCACCAGATAGGAGTGGTGTGTTAAGTAATACTATTCTTATCAGTTTAATCCCTGTTACGTCCCCTATCAGGGGACGTGTATATGGCATCGATTTTAGGAACCGGGAGATGGAAAAAGATGCTTCGTCGGTCCTCCTACTTCAAATTTGGGGCACTGCGCGTGCAATCTAATGTGCCACCAGATAGGAGTGGTGTGTTAAGTAGTACTATTCTTATCAGTTTAATCCCTGTTACGTCCCCTATCAAGGGACGTGTATATGGCATCGATTTTAGGAACCGGGAGATGGAAAAAGATGCTTGGTCGGTCCTCCTACTTCAAATTTGGGGCACTGCACGTGCAATCTAATGTTCCACCAGATAGGAGTGGTGTGTTAAGTAATACTATTCTTATCAGTTTAATCCCTGTTACGTCCCCTATCAGGGGACGTGTATATGGCATCGATTTTAGGAACCGGGAGATGGAAAAAGATGCTTCGTCGGTCCTCCTACTTCAAATTTGGGGCACTGCGCGTGCAATCTAATGTGCCACCAGATAGGAGTGGTGTGTTAAGTAGTTCTATTCTAATCAGTTTAATCCCTGTTACGTCCCCTATCAGGGGACGTGTATATGGCATCGATTTTAGGAACCGGGAGATGGAAAAAGATGCTTGGTCGGTCCTCCTACTTCAAATTTGGGGCACTGCGCGTGCAATCTAATGTGCCACCAGATAGGAGTGGTGTGTTAAGTAATACTATTCTTATCAGTTTAATCCCTGTTACGTCCCCTATCAGGGGACGTGTATATGGCATCGATTTTAGGAACCGGGAGATGGAAAAAGATGCTTGGTCGGTCCACCTACTTCAAATTTGGGGCACTGCGCGTGCAATCTAATGTGCCACCAGATAGGAGTGGTGTGTTAAGTAGTTCTATTCTTATCAGTTTAATCCCTGTTACGTCCCCTATCAGGGGACGTGTATATGGCATGGATTTTAGGAACCGGGAGATGGAAAAAAATGCTTGGTCGGTCCACCTACTTCAAATTTGGGGCACTGCGCGTGCAATCTAATGTGCCACCAGATAGGAGTGGTGTGTTAAGTAATACTATTCTTATCAGTTTAATCCCTGTTACGTCCCCTATCAGGGGACGTGTATATGGCATCGATTTTAGGAACCGGGAGATGGAAAAAGATGCTTGGTCGGTCCTCCTACTTCAAATTTGGGGCACTGCGCGTGCAATCTAATGTGCCACCAGATAGGAGTGGTGTGTTAAGTAGTACTATTCTTATCAGTTTAATCCCTGTTACGTCCCCTATCAAGGGACGTGTATATGGCATCGATTTTAGGAACCGGGAGATGGAAAAAGATGCTTGGTCGGTCCTCCTACTTCAAATTTGGGGCACTGCGCGTGCAATCTAATGTGCCACCAGATAGGAGTGGTGTGTTAAGTAATACTATTCTTATCAGTTTAATCCCTGTTACGTCCCCTATCAGGGGACGTGTATATGGCATCGATTTTAGGAACCGGGAGATGGAAAAAGATGCTTGGTCGGTCCTCCTACTTCAAATTTGGGGCACTGCGCATGCAATCTAATGTGCCACCAGATAGGAGTGGTGTGTTAAGTAGTTCTATTCTAATCAGTTTAATCCCTGTTACGTCCCCTATCAGAGGACGTGTATATGGCATGGATTTTAGGAACCGGGAGATGGAAAAAGATGCTTGGTCGGTCCACCTACTTCAAATTTGGGGCACTGCGCGTGCAATCTAATGTGCCATCAGATAGGAGTGGTGTGTTAAGTAGTACTATTCTTATCAGTTTAATCCCTGTTACGTCCCCTATCAGGGGACGTGTATATGGCATCGATTTTAGGAACCGGGAGATGGAAAAAGATGCTTGGTCGGTCCTCCTACTTCAAATTTGGGGCACTGCGCGTGCAATCTAATGTGCCACCAGATAGGAGTGGTGTGTTAAGTAGTACTATTCTTATCAGTTTAATCCCTGTTACGTCCCCTATCAGTGTTGTTTTTTTTAAATGTACACTACTGTTACACCAGATATGAGTTGCACTGGTGTGACACTGTGCCCTGGCAGGCAGGCACTGAGACGCACACATGTGAAGGAAACTGACTGCTATTATTTCACAGTCAAAAAAGTTTTTTTTTTTTAATTGTACACTACTGTTACAACAGATATGAGTGGTGGCACTGGTGTGACACTGTGCCCTGGCAGGCAGGCAGGCACTGAAACGCACACGTGTGAAGGAAACTGACTGCTATTATTTAACACAGTCAAAAAAGTGTTGTTTTTTTTAAATGTACACTACTGTTACACCAGATATGAGTTGCACTGGGGTGACACTGTGCCCTGGCAGGCACTGAAACGCACACGTGTGAAGGAAACTGACTGCTATTATTTAACACAGTCAAAAAAGTGTTGTTTTTTTTAAATGTACACTACTATTACACCAGATATAAGTTGCACTGGGGTGACACTGTGCCCTGGCAGGCAGGCACTTAAACGCACACGTGTGAAGGAAACTGACTGCTATTATTTAACACAGTCAAAAAAGTGTTTTTTTTTTTTTAAATCTACACTACTGTTACACCAGATATGAGTGGTGGCACTGGGCAAGTGGGCACAGTATACGCTGTGAGCCTGACACACACGCTGGCAGGCAGACAACTGCAATTAGATTACACAGGAAAAAAAACAAAAAACAGACTGATGTTCTAGCCCTAAAAAGGGCTTTTTGGGGTGCTGTCCTTACAGCAGAGATCAGATGAGTCCTTCAGGACTGTAGTGGACACTGAATACACTAGCCTAGCTATCGATTTCCCTATTAAATCAGCAGCAGCTACACTGTCCCTCCTCTCACTTAGAATGCAGCTTCCGAATGAATCTAAAATGGATGCTGTCCAGGAGGTAGGAGGGTCTGGGAGGGAGGGTCTGCTGCTGATTGGCTGAAATGTGCCTGCTGACTGTGAGGTACAGGGTCAAAGTTTTACTCAATGATGACGAATAGGGGGCGGATCGAACATTGCATATGTTCGCCCGCTGCGGAGAAAGCGAACATGCTATGTTCGCCGGGAACTATTCGCCGGCGAACTATTCGCGACATCACTACTTGGGAGCTTTTTTACAGACCGGGTGTCACAGTTGTCTAAAACATTATATATGTTATTTATACATTTAGTGGGGATTTCTTAACTCGTGGTAGTTAAATGTAGAACATTAATTTATTCATGAGGTCTTTAAATTGTCTTTGGGGGTTTTCATAAACATTTTGTGACTGAGACATGTTTTAGACCTATGAAGCTGGAAGGAAGCTATGAGTAGAGATGTAAGTTACTTATGTGGACAGCAATAGTGTAACATGGTAAGTTTACCGCTAAAAGAAAACATTCTTTTCCTCTTAAAGTATCTAATAGGATAAATCCAGAAGATATGAGCGAAAACATACAAGTGTTAGTCACCATTATATAATCATCATAAATTTAGATTGAGTAGTTCCTTATTCATCGCTAATGGCTCATTGGTTTCTAGGGGTAATGCCAATATGTCAATGTCTGTTAAGTTACAGTACTAATCAACTAGGTAACAATTGAATACAGGAGGTCTGGTAAGCAACCTATATTGTAAACAAGTGTATAGTCAGTGCTTTGTAGTACAAACTTAGGTAGATGGTTGGCATCAGGCATTACAAGGTGGTCTATTTTAGGGACTAAAATTTGCCTTACCCTCTATATATATCTTAGGATAAGAATACGTTCAAGTGATAACGTTGGCATATGTGGTAATTGGATTATTAGATTCCTGTGTTCAGCAATTGAGCAAAGTCAAGCTGACTAGCTATTTTAGTAATGGTAACAGTCATTCAAACATTACTAAACTAAAAATAACAGTTCAGTTCAAAGCTTATAGGTTTCTAAATAAAAGTATACTAAACATCAATAACCCAAAAACATTTCAACACAACTTAAATTTAAGCAAAATATCAGGTCCTCCCTAGATTGGGAGTGAAACTGTTTCCTTTGGTGGAAAATAAGGTTAGTCTCTTCTTTCCAGGTGCTTACGCTTCAACTCTAAAGTAAGCACATTTGAAGATATACAGGATCCAGGTCTACAAGTCAATACTCTGTAAATACTGAACCTCTAAAGGAAAAATAAGGTGATTAGTTATAGTTACTCATTCAGGAGTTTCTGTGTCCATTTCTTCATTATTGGACTGGGGTACTTGTCTACGTTTACTTTGTTTGGAAAGAATATCAGGTCCTGGCCGTCTTTGGGGTTTGGGACTGTTCTGTCCATTTTGCTGCTTGTGAGATGGATGAGAATCTCCATTGTCAGGTTGTGGGATATTCAAAGAGGCGCCATTTTTTCTTAAAAGTGCGTTATAACTAAGAACCTTTTGTATGTTTATAGCTACTTGTTCTTATATAATCTCTTTTGACCCTGTACGAAATTTCTGGGCATAGTCTCTTAGCTTGATTAACATTTCCAGTCAGGTAATTGCTTAAAGAAGTGTAACTGCGTCATTTACGCCTTACCGGTCACCAACTATAGCAGAGAGCGAAGCGTTCTGTCAATCAGATGTGACCGGTGTCCGGTGCTGATCTAAGCTTGTGGCAGGTATCGTTCGTGTTGAGAGTCACTTATGCCTGCTTGGTCCGGTTGAGAATATTATGTGCGCCACCATCCGTTGCAGGCCTCAGATCTTCCAGCTTGCTACGTTGCCAATATATTCATGCAGCGATATCGATAGCTGTTCCAACTTAGATATCTAATCTTTAGACAAGTTTCTCCACTCGTAGACAATTATTGCAGCTGCAAGTTAGTGTCTCTATCATCTAAGACACTGTGTCTGTACTCGGAGCCTCAGTGCAATGCGGCCATCATGGTCGGCCGTTCACTCCGCCCCCCTTTTTTGTGCAACTTTTATGTCTTGCGTAACAGTTAACCAGAGCTCTGAAGTCGAACTTACCGGACACACGTTAAATTTGATTGCGATCAAGCAAATGCATTTACTTTCAACTTGTAATACGCATGCTACGTCCGGGATAATCCCCTTATCATTTGCGCACAATAGTATGCGCACCACTCGTAATCTAGCCCACAGTAGGGACAGCAAGCACCTTGTAATTTCAAGATATTTCTGTTGTGTTGCTATAGAATAACATATTGGTCAAGTCTAAGGGCTCCATTTATCAAGCAGCGCATGCTGATTCGGAGCCCCACCGCCTGAAACGGAAGTTAAGAAACAGCGGTGACAAGATTGCTGCTCCTTAACTTATCTGCCACCTTTCAGGTGGCGGATTGAAATCATCCCAAACCGATCGGGATGATTGACAGCCCCTGCTAGCGGACAGTGAGCAGGGGGTGTCATTGCACAAGCTAAATAGAATCATGTCCGCAGGACTATTAATAAATCTACCCCTAAATGTTGTGAAAACACATCTTGTTTGCGGCAATTGTTTTTCAACAGCCAAACTTCATTTGCCTTATTTGGAGGAGTCAATCTGTGCTTTAGTCTGCAGGAAAGAATGCTAGTCACTGTCATAAAGTTAGTATAAAATGCATTATTTTGCAATTGTTACCTGATAAAGGCAATTAGGGACATATATGTAGCAGGGTTAGCCTTGATAAGTCAGTAGGGAACATTTCAAATTGTGAGAATTGGAAAAGCCACAATTTCAGAGTTTAATTACAAGGAAAGAGGCAAAATAAATAAGTTGTTTTACTAAACATAACTAAATATTTTATATAATCTCATGTGTTTAAAGGGACATTTTGACATACAGGGTTTACCAACCCTGTAACAGTCACCAGTTTTTCATAGAAAGGGTACCACTCCAGGCAAGCTTGTGGCTTAGTTCAGTGGGTGCAAAGGTTAACAAACACTCTCTTATCTGTACTAGGCCCAGAAAAATGCCTGAACTCCCCTTTAATATCACACCCACTAAACTATATCTGCTGCCACCACTTTAAAATTATTATATGCTGAATCCTAAAGAAAAACCAAGACTATCAGATTAAAAATCCTAAAACACATTTGGAAAAAGTCAATCTAAAAACACTGTACTGTTATTACTAGTGTCTTCAGTAACGTGGTTAAAATGTAAGACACAGGCAAAACTTAATAAAAAAAACATTTATTATAAACAAAAAGAGTCACAGTGCATTTATAAAAAAAGGAACTAACAAACAAAATTACACAAAGTCAAACAGTTTTTAAAAAATAAAAAGGAGAAAATATAACAGGACCTATAACTTTACTAGAATAGCCTCTGTTCTATGGAGATGACATAAATATGGTCAAACACGCTGTTGTATGCAGCCTCCTATGTAGAATATCATTAATATTTTGTTGAAATCGCAAGCCCCTTCCACAGAAAAACACATTGCAAGCCCTGGCGGAAGTTATAGGGTAACATCATTTAAGTTATGTAAATACAGTACACATACACTTATAAGCAATCCCATTGTGATATCATGAGGATTATTTTGATACCAAACATGTCTGATATATTTGGTTATCCAATAACATAAAAGTGGTTAAAGCATGTCTTAAAATATCATAGAGTGTCACCTCTGATCAATGATTTTTATTACTTAATCTGGTGAACAGTCAAAAAAGGATAGTCCCCAGCACTCAATAATACATTTCAGGCAATTTATCCACAGTAAAAAAGCAACGTTTCGGGGTCAAAGCCCCTTATTCAAGCTTCCCCAATCTGGTGAACAAGATACCAGATGCAATTCCCCTTCTCAGGAGAGTGATTTTTTATGAGCCAAAGATGTCAACCCAGAGTGACAGTGCACATGACTTTATCACTATGTGAATGACATATAGCAGTTTTGACTTCTCCAAAAGCCTAACTATGCTTCTTACTTTCTTGTCCTTCGACCTGTTTACTCAGTTCTACAACAAGGTACTGATTACTATTTCTATCTATAGACTGTGTTTTGCTTAAGGGGACAGCTTATTTTCTTAACTTTGAAAATAAAAGTGCCATAAGACAATGCTCTAATGTGTATATATCTGTAGCTCCCAATCAGCAGCAAACTGCCAGTAGTGCTATGCTGATCTTGAGCCTACCTAAGTATGCTTTTCAAAAAAGTATACTAAGAGAATAAAATAAATCTGATAAAATAAATAAACAGAAAAATCTCTTAAAGCTGCACACTCTGTATGATCCATGAAAGTTGATGGTTGTTGTTCCTTTAATGAGCTTGTGTTTCGTGCCCAGATGCTGCTGTGTGTGCAGTGGTCCGGCAGAGCTATTTGTGAGCAAGCTGAAGATGAGTCAATCAGCCTAAATCATGCAGCAGCAGGTAGGTGTGTGTTCATTATAGGGTAGGCAGCATTTTACCAGAACAGAATATTAAGTCAGGTGCAAGCAAGACTGCAGTGGGCGCTGGAACAAGGCAGCCTTTGTCTGTGATGAGTCACATCACAATGCAGCAGTTAGTAATAAGAATTTAATGGCAAAATGGAAAAGCTTGGTCACCACAATAAAATCTCACACTTTATATGAAACTCAGCATTCTCTTGTATTCATGGTTGTCTTAAAGGGCCATATGTATGGTCTGAATAAAGCTGCTTAAATTTAAACAGTTGTGCATTTCCTGGCTAATTCTAACTGACTTATATACTTCAAAATAAACGGACAGTAGTAAACAATTTAAAATGGATATATAAAATGCTTAAAGGAGGGGGGCGGAGTTTGGCCACGCAGGTGAATGGCTGATTGCTGAAAGAGCTCCTAATCCCCAAAGTGAACAACATGCACTAAACCATCTAAGAGACCCTTCAAAGTCCTTCAAAACTTCCACAAAGTACAGGTGATTATCCCGGCTACACAGTGGACTGCAACAATCGGTGCTTTACACAGACGCAGGTACTGTAATTATGAGAGACAAGCAGGCTGCGGCCTAAAGCGCATCTGAGTACCGAGAGCTCTGATAACCTTGCAGCAGGAGGCAATCGATAGCGCAATCAAATGTGACCGTAACACACCCAACCGGGGATAAAGCTTTCTACTCACCGCACTTGCCACAAGCGGTAAGATATCCTGCATGGATCGCATCCTCTAAACCAGCGGAGACACGCACCGGAACGACTGACCACGTGGCGACGCCATTACCAGACCGGACTGACCCGGCTATACAGGAGGGGAGCGTTGTGGTCGAGAGGCACTTGTAAGTAGCTGCACAAAGACACAACACGAATACATTGCAGCATTATAGCCCTGTTTACCATCTAACCCTCATAACGGATTAAGCTTTAACACTACGCAGCAAGCTTTTCAATTGTGCTATCCTGCAGCTGTGAATGTTATTAACAAAGCAGGGTACCTTGCATGCTCAATCTGCACTAAAGGTTAAACAGTGAACATGCAGACATGCAGGGGAGTCTGATCGTGCAGCTATCTACATACAATACAGTTGCTTAATAAGAAAGCCCTCTCCTACTAACAAGGCTTACCAGATACCACGCAGTCCATTTATTTAAAGAGACAGCACACATGCATATGCCCAGATTTCCCCTCAAAAGTGGGGATGCCTATTAAAAAAAACAATAAAGCTGACAAGAACACAGCTGCTAGACCATTGAGCAGATACCTCAGACAACTAGATACAAACCTTGACCCACAAGCTAGAGAAATGGCGGACAGTCAAAGATCACAAGCAACTAAAGAACTGACTCCACAAAATGTAGAACAGTCACAACCTTTAACTAAGGGAGACTTACGCTACTTATCATCAAAAGAGGACATACAGGGGGTACTCCAGGAGATGAGGAGTCTCTTTGGCGACCTAAAGAAAGACATTAATGCCCTGGAAAGCAGATAATCCAAATCAGAACTAGAACAAGGGCAGTTAGCAACTACAGTGCAAAATAACAGTATAGAAATACAGCAACAACACGCGGACATGCAGGTCCTCTCTGACAAACTAGAGGACCTTGAAAACCGTTGCCGCAGAAACAATATAAGGGTCAGAGGTGTTTTCGAATCTATACACCCACCTGCTATAGAGGGGTATCTGCAGAGCCTCTTCCGCACGATAAAAGGCACACCTAACTCCCCTGAGATTGCTCTGGAGCGTGCACATAGGGCACTTCGGCCTAAACCACCACCCAAGGGCCCGCCCAGGGACATAATAATTAAATTTCTAAGTTTTAAAGAAAAGGAGGAAATACTCAGATGTGCCAGGGCCAAACAGTCCATAACGTATGCAGGAGAGAAAATCCAACTTTTTTCGGACCTTTCTCCAGTGACATTACAGAAAAGAAAGGAACTTGGCGGTATTACTGCTGTTCTTAGAGAAAACAAAGTGCAGTACCGGTGGGGCTTCCCGGTCTCACTGATTGCGATCCATAACAACAAGTCTGCGGTCTACAGACCGGGAGGGGACCCACAGGCCTTCTATGCAGCTCTTGCAATTGGCAGTGAAGATGTCACCTCTGTGCGGCAGAAGAGCTCAGAGGACTTCCACATGTCCGCATAGGACTAACTGATCTACTGGGAAGGAACTTTTTCTTTTCACTGCACTGTTCACCTGCAAACAGTGAGCTTACGACTGCAATGAGAGACTTTTGAAAGTTACAACAAAGGAGGGTCCCAACCCTGGGGTACCCTCCATGGACTTTGACAATGCCTACCAGATCTCACCGCACTAAGCTGAAGGACATACCTGTTTATGTTATCCTAAGATGTTCTCCTGTGCAAGGAAGGTTTGAAATCATTAAGTTAAAATGTTAAATTACAATATGGTCATATACATGCTCTGTGTTAAGATTATAGCCATATAAATGCAAACTTCCTCCCTCCCTTACCATCCCTACCCTACCATAACCCTTCTAACCCCCTCCTCCCTTCCCAACCTTGTTCCTCAAGAACAGCAATAACGGAAGGCTCCCCCTGGTGGATAGCTAACCGCATCAGATTTTGCCTAGGGGCAGACTACTACATACTCCGGGGCACATTTGGACCCCTGAAGAATAGGCCCTTATATAGGAATATATTAATGTCTCCTCAACACATTGAGGATACCTCCCCATTATCTTACCACTTGACACAGGCCAGTTATTTATGGAGTATTCTCTCCCTTCTTTTGTATTCTCTTTATTAGACCATTACATTAGGGTTTCTATGTATATATATATTCTAAAGTTGTCCACTTTGGGGATACTACCCCGATTGACACTAAATTGTTTGTTTTGCTCTCCCTAACCTATTTTCTCTGGTATCTAAACAATATCCCTTTCATAGGGAAAGCCACAGTTATATATCCAAAGCACACTTACCCTGCCCTTAGTGTCGGGCAGTTAATTACCAAAAAATCTTGGTTGTCTTTTCTTCTAATCTTACTCTCTCTCTGCGGCACATAACACAATCCTACTTCCCCATCCTCATTCTCTAACCTTTTTCCCTTTCCCTCCTTGTATTTGTGTTCCCTTTTTTTTTTCTCTCCCCTAGAATGGACCCAAAGAAGAGCAGATTTGGATCCCACGACCTCACATTTGTCTCAATAAATGTAAAGGGACTAAACAACTCAGGTAAGAGGTCTATCGCCCTCAAAGAATTTAAACGTTTAAATAGCCAAATTGTCTTTATTCAGGAAACACATTTCCGAAGGGGTAAAGAACCGAAATGGTTAGATAGTACATACACTACTTCCTACTTCTCATCCGGCCCTGAAAAAAAAGGGGGGGTGGGCATACTGATCCACAAAAATGTACCGCTCAGGATCGCCCATATGGAAAAAGACCCTGAGGGTCGGTACTTACTATTACAAGGAACGCTATATACCCACCCTATCACATTGGCTTGCATATACGCCCCAAATACAGACCAACACCACTATGTAAAAAAAGTCACCAAGGTATTGCTAGACTACTCCAAAGGCCCCACTTTTGTAGCTGGAGACCTGAATCTCCCACTTGACCCACTCCTTGACACGTCTAGCGGGTCATCCAATGTCCCCCGCAGATCTACTAAGAGTGTGAGGACGTCTCTTGCTGACATACAACTACACGACGTTTGGAGAACACTACACCCAACAGACCGTGACTATACATATTTTTCCCCCCCCACACGACAAATACTCACGCATAGACTATTTCTTTACAGATTCTCTGGGTCTCGACTTGACAGTGGACTGTGAGATAGGCTCCATTACCTGGTCTGACCATGCCCCCGTGATGTGCAGGGTGATATGGCCCGACATTCCCCCAACAACATATATCTGGAGGTTGGATGACTCCTTACTGGAATCACCACCCATAGCTGAAGACGTAAGCAAATCTCTGACCGAATATTTCACAATCAACGACTCCGCGAGTACTTCCCTACCAAACACATGGGAAGCGCACAAGTGTGTTATCCGCGGTGTTTTCCTCAAACATAAAGCAAGACAGATTAGGTCATATAGAGAAAAACACACGCAGCTATTGTCTACAATCTCTGACCTAGAGGCTAAACATAAGCTCAAACCGACTGATAAAACAATCAAAACTAACATCACAACGGCCAAGCTAAATCTTAAAAACCATCTTATGACAGCCCATCACAGACGACTGTTTTGGACCAAACAACAGTACTATGAGGGGGGTAATACGCCAGGCAAATTGTTGGCGAGATCGATCCGTAGATCACAGCTTAAAGCCTACATACATCACTTAAAAGCGAAAGATGGCTCCAAAATAAAAGGTTACAAACAGATTGCAGAAACCTTTCACACATACTATAGTAAACTATATAATTTGCCTAGCAAATTAGACGGAATGCAAACCGCTAACTCACCATCTACTGAGGTAGACCAAATTGACGAGTACCTCTCTGACCTAGAGTTACCCCAACTTGTAGACGCAGACATGGACACCCTAGACGCCCCAATTACCCTAGAGGAACTGACTGACGCAATTAAGGATCTCCCCAAAGGGAAATGCCCGGGTCCGGATGGACTCACACCTAAATATTTTAAGACATTCCTTCCTTTACTGGCCCCTAGCTTGCTCCAATTATTCAATAACCTACGTGACAGCCCCAGATTGATGAGGTCCATGCTGGAGGCTCACATAACGGTCATCCCCAAACCGGGTAAGGAACCCACAACCCCAGAAAATTTCAGACCAATATCTTTACTAAACACGGACATTAAACTACTAGCTAAAATTCTGGCAAAACGCCTCAATAAATTTTTACCAAATTTGATCTCTCCAGAGCAAGTGGGCTTCATTCCGGGTAGGGAGGCTCGTGACAATACCACAAAGGTCCTACAGTTGACAAACTATGCAAGGGTTGAAGGTGTGCCTATGGCCCTCTTCTCTACCGACGCAGAGAAGGCCTTCGACCGGGTCGGATGGCCTTTTCTGCGTCGAGTGATGCGATCGATGAATTTCGGAGAGAGTTTTCTGAACATGGTGTTTTCTCTGTATTCTGACCCGGGCGCCCGAGTAAGGGTAAACGGCACGCTTTCAGAGCCGTTCAAAATTACAAACGGAACTAGACAGGGGTGCCCTCTGTCTCCTTTGTTGTTCGCCCTGTCCATAGAGGCTCTAGCACAGAGGATTCGGCGAAATGACAAAATCACGGGGGTCAAACTTGGCGACATTGAACATAAACAGGCACTCTACGCGGACGACATTCTTTACACTCTCACGAACATACACACATCGGTACCTGAACTCCTTAGGGAGTTAAATAACTATGGAAAGGTCTCAAATTTCCATCTAAATTTAGGGAAATCAGAGTTACTTAACATTAATGCCCCTCAAGATCACATAGATATGCTCAGAGACATATACAATATCCCAATATCCACAACAAAACTAAAGTATCTTGGCATTTATATACCTCAAAAACACCAAGATATATTCAAAGAAAACTATTTGAAACTAAAGCAGGACATCACTAACGATCTCTCGTCCTGGAAAAACAAGCCACTTTCGTGGCTTGGTAAAATAGGGGTAATCAAAATGAATGTGCTACCGCGCATTCTATATGTTCTGCAGACTATTCCGATCTCCCTACCAGAAGATTACATCCCACAAATGCAGAGATTATTAGAACAGTTTGTATGGACAGGCACTAGGCCCAGAATACCGCGAAGGACTATGTACCTTCCTAGAGATAGGGGAGGGTTGGGTTTCCCAGATTTGAATACATACAAAAGGGCCATAGCTCTACAGCACATTGTAGAATGGTCACAAAACGGAAACCACAAACTATGGGTTCGAATAGATAGTCATATTTTGGGACTTAACAACGTAGGCACACTGGCCTGGATTCCCATGAATCAACGTCCTAAAATCCTAAACAGATACCCTATATTAAAAGACGTGCTGACTGAGTGGGATAGGGCATCTTCATCTTCTACCAACATCACAAGAGGACTTTCCCCTCTACTACCTACACTAGAAAACTCTGCACTACCATACCACAAGTTAGGATCGAGACTGCGCACCCCTTACACTCTGAAAGAGGGATGCCTTTATAGCGCCATAGAGAACGGGGGATTTAAAACTCAGAATCAAATGAAAGAAATAAATTACCCCATTTTCACCTCGTGGCTGAGATATAATCAACTAGTGCACTACATATCACATCTTAAGTGCAAAGACCAATTAACTAGGGACCTCACCCCATTTGAACGACTGTGTATCGCTAATAATCCTCACAGGCGACTGATTTCCCTCATTTACAAATTAATGCTGATCGGTCCTGACACCCCTCCTCCCACGTATATAGCTTCATGGCATAGGGAGCTTGACACGGAACACTCTCATGAGGAGTGGCACCGGGCATTCTCCTTGGTAAGGCGTTCATCAGTATCGGCTACCATACAGGAGATCCAACTAAAATTACAATGCAGATGGTATCATACTCCGAGTAGGATACATCGCCTTTTCCCCAGGGCCAGCCCCCTGTGCTGGAGGGATTGCGGCGAGCTCGGCACACTCACACATATCTGGTGGTCGTGTCCGAAGTTGGATAGTTTCTGGGTGAGAGTACTGGGAAAAATATCGGATATCATGGAAATAGAGGTCCCCAAGACTCTAGAAACCTTACTCTTTCTAAACCTACCGAAACTTAAAAATGCACTCTATCGGCCCCTGTTATTACTAATGCTCACAGGAGCAAAGCGACTGATCCCCAAAAAATGGAAATCGCCAGATATCCCCACATTGAACGATTGGCAGTCTTCTGTATCTGACCTTTTAGCACTAGAAAAGCTACACTACCTCAAAATAGGCCAAATTACAACCTATGAGATGATGTTGGAGAGATGGAACAATTCTTTAGTATAAATGAGTACTGAATCTGTGGTCAGTGTTTCCTAACAGAATAACCCCCTCCCCCTCCCCACAAATTTAAATCACCCCCCCCCCCCTTTTTTTTTTTCTCTTCCCCCCATGTACCGCCTCTCTACGTTCTTCACCCTCTTTCTTTCTCCACTCTGCCTTCACTCTCACAACTAGAAGCTACCTGCTATGTGTGCTGAGACAGAGAGAGGAAATGTTTTGACTAACCAGGATATCGTCATATGTTATTATTAGTTTTATATGTTTGAAAAATTCTAGATAAAAATCAAGCTTTTGAAGGGCCGTCATTATGGATAATTTCTGAATATTGTATTCTTGTTTGCAACAAAAATTTTGTATGACGTACCTAATCTATGTAATGCTGTTTATTACCTGACAATAAAGCTTGTTTATAAAAACAAACAAAAAAAAAAAAAACATAATTCCTGTATACGATTGCTTGTATTTAATTAGTCAGCTTTATAAATCTTTAATGAGCGCACAATTGTCAGCTTCTTTAGTGTAAATCAGGTAGTCTCTATATAGGTTAAACTCAATGGAGTTCTGTCTTCATTCAACCTCATCTACTATATTACTATATTATATATGAATTGTGCCAACAATTTCACATATGTTGGAAGAAAAGCAGCTGTGATATATACTTAAAAAGGGAAATATAGCGAAAATGTATCTGAAGGAAAATAACAGCAGTAACGCACTGTGTTTGTTTCTGTAAACTGTGCAGGGTTATCTGCAAAAACAGAATTAAAGAGTTTGTATCCTTGGAGGGACATGGTGCTCATGTGCTGGATCACTTGAGACTGGTGCAGTATGGCTGTGGAGGGCTGAAGGGAGGGTGTCCCCTGAGCATCTCTGTGTGGGGAGGGAAGATGTTTTACCTCACAGTTTCCTCAGCTCAGCAGAGTTAGTTCTGTATAAAAAGTTATAATTCACCTGCTCCCAGATGCAGATAAAAAATAAAAAAAAATGAAGAAATGAACAGCAGCCAATCAGCATCAGCAGTGCTGAGGTCATGAACTCTTACTGTGATCTCATGAGATTTGACTTAACTCTCATGAGATTTCATAGTAAGCTTCCTTTACCTGATTGGTGAAATAATATGAGAGTTCACGAGGCTCATCCTTTCAGCTGTCCCAGGACAGACACACTAAAATGCAGTTTAGAAATCCTTTACAATGGGAGGTGGCTACTGAGGAGCTTTTGAGGTAGGGTGTCTTTCTTTTTTGCATGGAGTTGTTCGGGAGATGTTTTCTAGTCGGCTTTTTGCAGCTGTGCTGCATCGCTTTCGGGTGTTTAAACGTTTGGGTATTATGGCCCTTTAAGGTTTTTTTTTTTTATATATTATATGTTCCATCGAGTACAATAGTCTTTACTGTGCAGAATACACTATAAACTAGACATGTGCATTTGAAATGGTATGAATGAACATATGGACACATTTTTCCATATTTGTTACATTTGTTCAAAATGATAAATGATCCCTTTAACAAAAAAAAAAAAACAAATACATGCAATAAAATGTTTTTTTTTTATTTGTTTGTGCAGGAAAATGCTTTACAAGTTCAAATTCGCACTATTTAAGAGGGAAAATTACACTATTCAATAATGATTTAGCAATACCCTTGTCATTTGATTGATTACTGTATGGGACCTATTAAATTGAATAATCAATGGATATATATATATGTGTATATATATGTATGTATATATATATATATATATATATATATATATATATTGTGCTCCTGTTGGCTTGTATCCGACAAATAGATTTCTGTTAATAAAGAATCCCAAATGATTAACTTATTAAATATTCAGATAAGTTTAAACAAAAAAAAAAAAAAAAAAATGCTTAAAGGAACAGTGCACTGGAAAATTGTTTTTGCTTAATGTGTTTCCAATGCTTGTTACACCAGCTGCATAGTATAACATGCATGATAAATTGCTTCTTTATGTTTATTTTTGTATAGAAAATATTGTTCTTTGAAATCACAACCCATTAAAATGAATGCTTCTTTATATTATCTCTGTTTGTATACCAAAGCCCAGGACTTCAGAATAATTGAAAATCAAAACGTTATTGATTATATCTCCTACCTCCTGCTGGGAGTGTAATTTCTTCTGCTGGATATGTTTACACAGCTTTTCTATAGCCAATATTTAAAGGTATATAACACTCATATGCTAAATCACTTGAAAGTGATGCAACATAACTGTAAAAAGCTGACAGGAAAGTATCACCTGATCATCTCTATGTAAAAAAGGAAGATATTTTACCTCACAATTTCCTCAGCTCACCAGAGTAAGTGCTGTGTAAAAAGTTATCTTTCAGGTACTGCCCAGCTGCAGGTAAAAAAATGAAGAAATGAACTGCAGCCAATCAGCATCAACAGTGCTGAGGTCATGAACTCCTTTACTGTGATCTCATGAGATTTCACTTAACTCTCATAAGATTTCATAGTAAACACTCTTAAACTGAATAGGGAAATAAGATGAGTGTGCACGAGGCTCACTCCCTTGCCTGTCCCGGGACAGACGTACTGATTTGCTGCTTAAAGTCCTTTACAGTGGGGTGTGAATACTTAGGAACTTTTGAGGTTAAATTTCTTACTTTTTTACATAGAGATGTTCAGGTGATATTTTCTACTCAGCTTTTTACAGCTATGCTGCATCACTGTCAAGTGTTTCAACAATTGGGTATTATGGCCCTTTAAAGGGCCATAATACCCAAATGTTTAAACACTTGAAAGTGATGCAGCATAGCTGTAAAAAGCTGACTAAAAAATATCTCCTGAACATCTCTATGTAAAAAAGAAAGATATTTTACCTCAAAAGTTCCTCAGTAGCCACCTCCCATTGTAAAGGATTTCTAAGCAGCATATTAGTATGTCTGTCCTAGGACAGCTGAAGGGATGAGCCTCGTGCACTCTCATATTATTTCACCAATCAGGTAAAGAAAGCTTACTATGAAATCTCATGAGAGTTAAGTCAAATCTCATGAGATCACAGTAAGAGTTCATGACCTCAGCACTGCTGATGCTGATTGGCTGCTGTTCATTTCTTCATTTTTTTTTATTTTTACCTGCAGCTGGGAGCAGGTGAAGTATAAGTTTTTACACAGAACTTACTCTGCTGAGCTGAGGAGATTGTGAGGTAAAATATCTTCCTTTTTTCCATAGAGATGCTCAGGTGATATTTTCCTGTCAGCTTTTTACAGTTATACTGCATCAGTTTCAAGTGATTTAGCATATGAGTATTATGTCCCTTTAAGTATAGAACCCTTCAGTATAGGTAGGGATACCACAGGCAAAATATCCTATTTCAACTGCTGAAATAAAGGTAAATTAGCTATTTGTAAACAATTTAATTCACTCCAGCAGGTAAAACTGTTAACTGGAAACATATAAAAGTAGAATTTTTAGGTTAAACTGTCCTTTAAAAGGGCAACCTAGACCCAATACTTATTCTTTATTACTTATTGTTACATACCAGACAAGCATCTTGCAACAGGCTGCAGACCAAAGCAATAAGGTACATATTAGCCACCAATCAGCAAGGGCAACCCAAGTGCTGAAACAAAAATGGGCCGGTTCCTTAGCTAACATTCTTACTTTTCAAATGAATATAGCAAGAGAACAAAGAAAAATTGATAATAGGAGTAAATTAGAAATTTGCTTAAATTTGCATGCTCTGTCTGAATGATGAATGAAAAAATGTCTTGACAGAACCAGTGAATTAACAGAACCAGTTACTTGACAGAACCACTGACTTGACAGAACCACTGACTTGACAGAACCACTGACTTAACAGAAGCACTGACTTGACAGAACCACTGACTTAACAGAACCAGTGACTTAACAGAATCAGTGACTTAACAGAACCACTAACTTAACAGAACCAGTGACTTGACAGAACCAGTGACTTGACAGAACCACTGACTTAACAGAACCACTAACTTAACAGAACCACTGACTTAACAGAACCAGTGACTTAACAGAACCAGTGACTTGACAGAACCAGTGACTTAACAGAACCAGTGACTTAACAGAACCAGTGACTTGACAGAACCACTGACTTACACCATACTGGTGCTTACAGGGCATGCAAGCTCCTGCAAAAGGTAACATGCACCAATCAGCTGCTACATTTGTTTAACACCAGACATGAGAAAGTTGCTGAATTGTGAGTTAAAAACAGGTACAACCAGTTGTTCTAAACGCCTATGTTAGACAAGAAGGGACTTTTTTTTACTTATTTCTTGCATATAAAGAAGATCATTTAAGGGGATAGTATAGCCAAAATTAAAATTTTATTGTTCAGATAGAGCAGTGATTTTTAACCTTTTTTTTGCCGTGGCACACTTTTTTACATTAAAAAATCCTGTGGCACACCACCATCCCAAAATGTTAAAAAAATCACACATTGTAGCCTAATACAGCATATATATATACACATACACACACAAACACACACAAACTGTATGTATTGTGCTGTTATGCCATGCCTCCTACAAACTACCTCTGCTCTGGGAGTAAAAAACAAGCAAAGTTTAAAAAATATGTCACACTGTTGTCAGTCTGCCGTGGCACACCTGAGGATCTCTCACGGCACACTAGTGTGCCACGGCACACTGGTTGAAAAACACTGAGATAGAGGATGCAATTTTAAGCAATTTTCGAATTTACTCCTATTATCAATTTTTATTCGTTCTCTTGATATCTTTATTTTAAAAAGCTGGAATGTAAGCTTAGAAGCCAGCCCATTTTTGGTTCAGAATCTGGATAGCGCTTGCTGATTAGTGTCTAAATGTAGCCATCCAATCAGCAAGCGCTATCCAGGTGCTGAACCAAAAATGGGATGGCTCCTAGACTTACTATCCAGCTTTTTAAAATAAAGATACCAAGAGAACAAAGAAAAAATGATAATAGGAGTAAATTAGAAAGTTGCTTAAAATTGCATGCTCTGTCTGAATCATGGACGTTTATTTTTGACTAGACTATCCCTTTAATATACATATTATTTTTATTTAAAAAAACAGATGCTGATGTGCTGAAATATATCCATGTGTTGTTTTATTGCTTGCAGTTCTATCCTACAGTGCAATTATACACAAACAGAAAAAACAGCTTTAAAGGGACACTGTACGCAAAAAAATTATTTCGTGATTCAGATTGAGCATGAAATTTTAAGCAACTTTCTAATTTACTCCTATTATCACATTTTCTTCATTCTCTTGGTATCTTTTTTTGAAATGCAAGAATGTAAGTTTAGATGCCGGCCCATTTTTGGTGAACAACCTGGATTGTCCTTGCTGATTGGTGGATAAATTCCTCCACTAATAAAAACGTGCTGTCCAGAGTACTGAAACAAAAAAAAAGCTTAGATGCCTTCTTTTTCAAATAATGATAGCAAGAGAACGAAGAAAAATTGATAATAGGAGTAAATTAGAAAGTTGCTTAAAATTGCATGCTCAATCTGAATCATGAAAGAACATTTTTGGGTACAGTGTCCCTTTAACATAACCCTATTTCATTTAAAACAACAACAAAACATACATATTTTACGCGTGAAAATGGTTGCTGTCTGCAGATTTCGACTCATTTCAGCACCAGAATAATTGGAGTAAAAGCGCCACACACAAACTCACATCTTTTACTAATTCAGCAGCAAAATGAGCCAGAAAGCTGCAGACTAATGTTCGCACATCTGTGATTTGTAATGTTTTAACTCTTTCATATACCTTATAGCAATTTGTTTGAGTTCAATGTCCCTTCAAAAAAATAAACTGTTACATAGAAAACATCCAAGGAAAATATTTCATGAAACAGCTGTTACTATATAAACCTTTACCAGTGACGTTGGACCTTGTCACCCTTGACCAGAGCAGATTAAACAGCCTTTATGGTGAGAAAAATACAGGCTCTCGCTCATTATTTTATCACTATCGACCCTGTAAATCTATGTGTTTAACTTCTGCACCTTTACTAGATATGTTTCATACATTCCTATACGTTTTGTTTTTGTTTGCCAATTTCCATTGCTTTGTTGTACAATGTCTCTTTAAGTTTTTGTGAGTTCATCTTATAGTTATCTATTTTGGTGCATCTCCTTCTTGTTATTATTGTACGGTTGATTGCATTTAACTGTATGTTTAGCCCTAAAGTCAGCTCCAGTGCAGCTATGCATTACTAGGAGCTAGCTGACCACATTTGGTGAGCCAATGATAATGGACTTATGTGTATCTGTTGCTCTTTGCATACTTTCTTTGAAAATGTAATACCAATATTATTTAAAAAGTGAGAGAGCTAGCTCCCAGTACTGCATTGTTGCTTATGAGCCTACCTAGGTATGCTTTTCAACCAAGGACACCAAGAGTACAAAGTAAATTTGATTATAGAAGTAAATTGAAAAGTTGCTCAATCTGAATCATGAAAGTTTATTAGTGACGTTTATTTCCAAAATGTGGTTTAACTTTTTAATTGTTGTGTTCCCTTCTTCTTTGTAAACAGTAGACATTTTCTTCCTCTACATCCTCGTTTAATTTGTTTAATCATTTTGACCTTTCTTGACTTTTTTGTTTTGTTTCAGAATGCGACTTTTTATCCTGTCTTTTCGACATAATTGTTCCTTTAAATAATGTGCGGAATATGAAATGTAACATTTTAAACTGCAAAATTATGCATTTAGGATGCAAGAAAAAAAAAAAGGTTAGATGACGGCTCAATGTCCCTTTGTGCTCAATTTAAATTCAGTTTGCGCGCAACTTAAATTCTGCCCATATTACAAAATGAAAGTAAATGTGACTACATAAAAAATACATTGAAAAGTACAGTTATATATATATATATATATATATATATACATACATGTATTTCTTTATATATGTATTTATATTTGTATATATGCAATTACAGACTTATATACACATATAAATATAGAAATACATAATGTATATTTCATTGCAATCCTGCGCTTGTGCTTGCACGAGTTGGTGGCTGTTGTTTATTTTATTTATTTTTATTGTTCAAAACTAGGCTCCATTAAAGGGATAATAAACCCAATTTTTTTTCTTTCATGATTCAGATAGAGAAGCAATTTTAAGCAACTTTCTAATTTACCCCTATTATCAATTTTTCTTTGTTTTCTTTGTATTTATATTTGAATGAGCCGGCCCATTTTTTGTTCAGAACCTGGGTTATACTTGCTTATTGGTGGCTAAATGTAGCCTCCAATCAGCAAGTGCTACCCAGGTGCTGAACCAAAAATGGGCCGGCTCCTAAGCTTTCATTCCTGCTTTTTCAAATAAAGATACCAAGAGAAAGAAGACAAATTGACAATAGGTGTAAATTAGAAAGTTGCTTAAAATTGTATCATCTATCCGAATCATAAAATAAACTAATTTGGGTTTAGTTCCCTCTAAAGTCTATGGAGGAATACAATCCTGCATTTGCAGGAGAGCGCAACTCGTTATCTAGCCCAGTAAGAGAGGAATGCAACTTAGGAATTATTACTTCAGACAATTTGAAATTTGTTAAACAATGCAGCAGCGAAGCAGGTAAAGACGATAAAGACAGTACAGCGTTTGGTTGTATAGGAAGTGAGGTTAGCAGATAAAACAGTGCCACT
Organism: Bombina bombina; assembly: GCF_027579735.1. Classification (NCBI taxonomy): domain Eukaryota; kingdom Metazoa; phylum Chordata; class Amphibia; order Anura; family Bombinatoridae; genus Bombina; species Bombina bombina. The sequence continues at coordinate 17,554,678 of NC_069510.1, read as the reverse complement.
TTCTTAATTACTGGTGAGGACTCATATAGACTAACGAGAGCGCGACTCTACAGGCTCCAATCGATAGACACGGCACAGAACCTAGTGCAGTGCAGGGGGTAAGTCGCACAGCTTTGGGCAGCATATTTAAAATATATATGTATATACAAATATATTTTTGTGTTTATATGTGTATTATACAGTGTATATACACATTTTAACACATAAATATATATATACAGGTATACCTCACTTTACAGCGCTTCGCTAATACAATGCTCTGTGGAGCTGCAGTTCAACCTCCAAGGATTTTGAAACAGTGCTGTAATCATCATGAGATTGCAAGAAAAGTGACTGGCACCATTTTGTTATGCTTGGTTCACTCTGTTTACAGCCATTCAGTGCAATCTGAGTCTCAGTGCTATAGTCTGGCAAATTTTACTACAGTAATTGTCACTATTTTACAGGTACAGTATTTATTGAATACTAATTGAATACTTGCTGTGCTAGTGTTAAACTAAACGTAGCGCTATTGCACCCCTAATATATGTTAGTTCAAACATGTTGTCAAGTTTTTAAACACACTGGCAAGTGAAAAGAAAGCTAAAACTGCCTTGTTTCACTTTAAGGCGGTTTTCACTTTACAGCGCGGCTCCGGTCCCTAACCCGCTGTATGAGCGGCGTATACCTGTGTATATATATATATATCTACTGTATATATATAAACATATACTTATATATTTACAGTTTAAACACAGTCCCCATAGACCACTTTTCACTGCCATTTTTTTTCTAACACCCCAAATCCCCTCACTTTAACCCCTTATAACTACTTTGTGCAGTTATTTAAAAATAAATGAAATAAAGATGGTCATAATTTTTAATTTAAAAAAGAAAAGTATACTTTATTTTGGGGGAAATTGGGGAACATTTATTTCATTAACCAGAGGTCTGACCTCTCGCCGGGGTGAAACTACAGGGGATGCAGAGGTCGCAATTTTTTTTTACAATAAAAAACGTTGACCTGTCACTGCCTGCACTGATATCATGTGAGTGTGACATGATGCTTCACTAGTGTCTCTGACTACAGGGGTTAGTGTTTCTGTTTTACCCATTGGTGTTTATGTGTGTGTGTGTATGTGACTGTGTGTGTATTTATGCATGTATGTGTGTGTATGTATGTGATTGTGTGTGTGTGTATGTGACTGTGTGTGTATGTTTGTAGAACCAGCAAATTACAGACCTTGTTACTAAACAGTGTCAGTCTATACAGTACCACTATATACAGTACGGGGGAGCTGGACCATGTCACAGACTACTGTGGTCCCTTTATAAAGTACTGGGGCTTGTAGGTCAGGCCAGCCATCTCACCGGCAGATTACAGACTGTGTTACTGACTCACTATATACAGTACTGGTGGGTTAAAGGGACAGTCTACCATAGAATTGTTATTGTTTTAAAAGATAGATAATCCCTTTATTACCCATTCCCGAGGTTTTGCATAACCAACACAGTTATATTAATACACTTTTTACCTCTGTGATTACCTTGTATCTAGGAACCTTCTTCCAGCCCCCTGATTACATGACTGTGACTGTTTATTATCTATTGTCTTGCATTTAGCATTGTATTGTGCTAAATCTTAAATAACTTTCTGTGCCTGAACACAGTGTTATCTATATGGCCCACGTGTACTTTCTGTCTCTTTGTGTTGAAAAGAGATTTAAAAAGCATGTGATGAGGCAGCCCTCAAAGGCTTAGAAATTAGCATATGAGCCTACCTAGGTTTGGTTTAAACTAAGAATACCAAGAGAAAAAAGCAAATTTGATGATAAAAGTAAATTGGAAAGTTGATTAAAATTAAAAGTCCTATCTGAATAATGAAAGTTTAATTTATACTAGACTGTCCCTTTAAACAGTGTCACTATATACAGTAATAGGGGGTCAGACCATCTCACAGACTGTGGGCACAGGGTACCTCCTTTTGCAGACATGTAATCTGATTCACATATTTTTCTGTGTTAAATGTAAAAAAAAAAAAAAAGATATGTATCAAATTCACTTTTTTTTTGGGGGGGGGGGCCTTCTTAGATTCTTGCACCTGGGCCCTGTGGTTTCTAGTTACGCCTCTGCCTCTCGCTGTAGCATTAACCAGCCACTTGTAAATTTGCCCTTTTACGGACGCATGTTAAATTAGCTCTCCGCTTGTCATCTAGCTCTTAATAAGACTGACAGCATTTTGTGTAGTATGTGTAGAATCTGTGTAGTGTGTGTGCATAGTGTTTATGTGTGCATGTGCACGAGTGTGTGTAGCGGTATGTTGAGTGTCTGTGCGTATATGTATTTGTGTATGTGTCTGTGTAACAAATCCTGCTCTTCATCTGTATATAATATGTGTATGTGTGTCTGTGTATGTGTGTGTGTTTATGTATGTATGTGTCTGAGCGTGTCTGTGTGGGTGCGTGTGTTTGTGTGTATATGCATGTGAGTGTATGTGCATATGCCTGCATGCATGTGTATGTTTGTGTTTGCATGCATGTTTGTAAAATTGACATTTCTAATACATTTTATGTAACTGGCTTGTGTACAGATGACCTAGTTTATTGCTTACACTGTATGTTATGATGCTCCATACTCATAACATTTCTTTAAACTTTCATTTTCACCCTGCACTATAGATAAAAAGGTACATTCAAATGTCAATAAAATGCCAGTTTATTAAGATTATATGGTAGATAACATACTGTTTCTGATTTGTTTTGTACACAGCAACTGATATTGAATCATACCTTTAGGCTACTTTTGTGGATATTATGCGTTTTATCTTAGTATTACTCCTATTTAAGCTACTGGAGAGACAAGAAATGTTTTATAGTATATTACTCTGTAACTGCACAGTGTAGACTAAGATAATATTTTAACCCTAGCCATAATAAAAAGATGTAACTTTGTTCTCAGTATACTGTATATTATCTTGTAAGGTTTCAATTAAAATTGCAATTGTTGCCCCTGGGTAGGGCAGACACAGTGATGGGGTATGTACTTACAGGTATAGTATAGTGAAAATTAAACTTGCATGATTCATATTAAGCCGGCAATATTAAGCAACTTTCTAATTTACTCCTATTATCAATTTATCTTTGTTCTCTTGGGGTTATATTTATTAATGTGTGAGCGGCGCCGCCACACATCGATAAATGCTGTCGGCATTTATCATTGCACCAGCAGTTCTTTTGAACTGCTGGAGCAATACCGCGCGCTGCAGATTTGCTGCCAATCGGCCGCTAGAAGGGGGTGTCACTCAACCCGATCGTATTAGATCGGGTTGATTTGTGTCCGCGGCCTCAGAGCCACTGTCTTTAAAAACAAGGGGCATCAAGCTCCATACAGAGCTTGGTAAATTGGCCTCTTGGTATCTTTCTTTTAAAAAGCAGGAAATTTAAGCTTAGAATCCGGCCCATTTTTGGATCACCACCTGGGTAGCACTTGCTGATTGGTGTCTAAATGTAGCTATCCAATCAGCAAGCGCTACCCAGGTGTTGAACCAAAAATGGGCCGGCTCCTGAGCTTACATTCCAGCTTTTTTAAAATAAAGATACCAAGAGAACGAAAAAAATTGATAATAGGAGTAAATTAGAAGGTTTCTTAAAATTGCATGCTCTGGGGTCGATTTATGAAGCAGCAGTTGATGCTTCCGACCCACTCCACTTCAGGTCTGCCTTAAGCGGAAGTTAAGAAGCAGCGGTCCTAAGACTTGTCCTCTGAGGTGGCGGACAGTGATCCGCACGATCGGGTTGATTGACACCCCCTGCTAGCGGCCAATTGGCCTCGAATCTGCAGGGGGCCGCATTGAACCAGCAGTTCACTAGAACTGCTGGTGCAATGATAAATGCAGACAGAGTATGCTGTCGCAATTTATCGATGTGCGGCGGACATGATACGATACAGCATATCATGTCCATCCGCACCTTAATAAATTGACCCATCTCTCTGAATCATAAAAGTTTTTTTTTTACTATACTATCCCTTTAATGCAAAAAATGGGTATAAAAATATCCACCAATAGGGGGCGCCAAAATCTACAACAAAAAATCCACAAATGGTAGTCCAAATAAATAAGGTGACACTCACACAATCACAGAGTCCCAGTTCACTGAACCACAGTATTGAAAAAGAATCCCTGGAATCAGTCCAACAGATATAATAAAAGTATCTATCAGCTACTCCTGGTATCAGCTCCACAGATCACACTATAGGGAAAGTATACCAAAGCTGCTCCTGGTATCAGCTCCACAGATCACAGTATAGGGAAAGTATCCCAAAGCTGCTCCTGGCATCAGCTCCACAGATCACAGTATAGGGAAAGTATCCCTCAGCTGCTCCTGGTATCAGCTCCACAGATCACAGTATAGGGAAAGTATCCCTCAGCTGCTCCTGGTATCAGCTCCACAGATCACAGTATAGGGAAAGTATCCCAAAGCTGCTCCTGGTATCAGCTCCACAGATCACAGTATAGGGAAAGTATCCCTCAGCTACTCCTGGTATCAGCTCTACAGATCACGCTATAGGGAAAGTATCCCAAAGCTCCTCCTGGTATCAGCTCCACAGATCACAGTATAGGGAAAGTATCCCAAAGCTGCTCCTGATATCAGCTCCACAGATCACAGTATAGGGAAAGTTTCCCTCAGCTGCTCCTGGTATCAGCTCCACAGATCACAGTATAGGGAAAGTTTCCCTCAGCTGCTCCTGGTATCAGCTCCACAGATCACAGTATAGGGAAAGTATCCCTCAGCTGCTCCTGGTATCAGCTCCACAGATCACAGTATAGGGAAAGTTTCCCTCAGCTGCTCCTGGTATCAGCTCCACAGATCACAGTATAGGGAAAGTTTCCCTCAGCTGCTCCTGGTATCAGCTCCACAGATCACGGTATAGGGAAAGTATCCCTCAGCTGCTCCTGGTATCAGCTCCACAGATCACGGTATAGGGAAAGTATCCCTCAGCTGCTCCTGGTATCAGCTCCACAGATCACAGTATAAGGAAAGTATCCCTCAGCTGCTCCTGGTATCAGCTCCACAGATCACGGTATAGGGAAAGTATCCCTCAGCTGCTCCTGGTATCAGCGCTACAGATCCCAGTATAGGGAAAGTATCCCAGAGCTGCTCCTGGGATCAGCTCCAGAGATCACGGTATAGGGAAAGTATCCCTCAGCTGCTCCTGGTATCAGCTCCACAGATCACGCTATAGGGAAAGTATCCCTCAGCTGCTCCTGGTATCAGCTCCACAGATCACGCTATAGGGAAAGTATCCCTCAGCTGCTCCTGGTATCAGCTCCACAGATCACGGTATAGGGAAGGTATCTCTCAGCTGCTCCTGGTATCAGCTCCACAGATCACGGTATAGGGAAAGTATCCCTCAGCTGCTCCTGGTATCAGCACTACAGATCCCAGTATAGGGAAAGTATCCCAGAGCTGCTCCTGGGATCAGCTCCACAGATCACAGTATAGGGAAAGTATCCCTCAGCTGCTCCTGGTATCAGCTCCACAGATCACGGTATAGGGAAAGTATCCCTCAGCTGCTCCTGGTATCAGCTCCACAGATCACGCTATAGGGAAAGTTTCCCTCAGCTGCTCCTGGTATCAGCTCCAAAGATCACAGTATAGGGAAAGTTTCCCTCAGCTGCTCCTGGTATCAGCTCCACAGATCACAGTATAGGGAAAGTATCCCTCAGCTGCTCCTGGTATCAGCTCCACAGATCACGCTATAGGGAAAGTATCCCTCAGCTGCTCCTGGTATCAGCTCCACAGATCACGCTATAGGGAAAGTATCCCTCAGCTGCTCCTGGTATCAGCACTACAGATCACGCTATAGGGAAAGTATCCCTCAGCTGCTCCTGGTATCAGCACTACAGATCACGCTATAGGGGAAGTATCCCTTAGCTGCTCCTGGTATCAGCACTACAGATCACGCTATAGGGAAAGTATCCCTCAGCTGCTCCTGGTATCAGCTCCACAGATCACGCTATAGGGAGAGTATCCCTCAGCTGCTCCTGGTATCAGTTCCACAGATCACAGTATAGGGGAAGTATCCCTGAGCTGCTCCTGATATCAGCACTATAGATCACAGTATAGGGAAAGTATCCCTCAGCTGCTCATGGTATCAGCTCCATAGATCACGCTATAGTTGAAGTATCTCTCACCTGCTCCTGGTATCAGCACTACAGATCACGCTATAGGGGAAATATCTCTCACCTGCTCCTGGTATCAGCTCCACAGATCACGCTATAGGGAAAGTATCCCTCAGCTGCTCCTGGTATCAGCTCCACAGATCACGCTATAGGGAAAGTATCCCTCAGCTGCTCCTGGTATCAGCTCCACAGATCACGCTATAGGGGAAGTATCCCTCAGCTGCTCCTGGTATCAGCACTACAGATCATGCTATAGGGAAAGTATCCCTCAGCTGCTCCTGGTATCAGCTCTACAGATCACGGTATAGGGAAAGTATCCCTCAGCTGCTCCTGGTATCAGCTCCACAGATCACAGTATAGGGGAAGTATCCCTGAGCTGCTCCTGGTATCAGCTCCACAGATCACACTATAGGGGAAGTATCTCTCACCTGCTCCTGGTATCAGCTCCACAGATCATGGTATAGGGAAAGAATCCCTCAGCTGCTCCTGGTATCAGCTCCACAGATCATGGTATAGGGAAAGAATCCCTCAGCTGCTCCTGGTATCAGCTCCACAGATCATGCTAAAGGGAAAGTATCCCTCAGCTGCTCCTGGTATCAGCTCCACAGATCACAGTATAGGGGAAGTATCCTTGAGCTGCTCCTGGTATCAGCTCCACAGATCACAGTATAGGCAAAGTATCCCTCAGCTGCTCCTGGTATCAGCTCCACAGATCATGCTATAGGGAAAGTATCCCTCAGCTGCTCCTGGTATCAGCTCCACAGATCACGCTATAGGGAAAGTATCCCTCAGCTGCTCCTGGTATCAGCTCCACAGATCACGGTATAGGGAAAGTATCCCTCAGCTGCTCCTGGTATCAGCTCCACAGATCACGGTATAGGGAAAGTATCCCTCAGCTGCTCCTGGTATCAGCTCCACAGATCACAGTATAGGGGAAGTATCCCTGAGCTGCTCCTGGTATCAGCTCCACAGATCATGGTATAGGGAAAGTATCCCTCAGCTGCTCCTGGTATCAGCTCCACAGATCACGGTATAGGGAAAGTATCCCTCAGCTGCTCCTGGTATCAGCTCCACAGATCACAGTATAGGGCAAGTATCCCTGAGCTGCTCCTGGTAGCAGCACTACAGATCACAGTATAGGGAAAGTATCCATCAGCTGCTTATGGTATCAGCTCCATGGATCACGTTATAGGGAAAGTATCTCTCACCTGCTCCTGGTATCATCACTACAGATCACGCTATAGGGGAAGTATTTCTCACCTGCTCCTGGTATCAGCACTACAGATCACGCTATAGGGGAAGTATCTCTCACCTGCTCCTGGTATCAGCTCCACCGATCACGCTATAGGGAAAGTATCCCTCAGCTGCTCCTGGTATCAGCTCCACAGATCATGGTATAGGGAAAGTATCCCTCAGCTGCTCCTGGTATCAGCTCCACAGATCATGCTAAAGGGAAAGTATCCCTCAGCTGTTCCTGGTATCAGCTCCACAGATCACAGTATAGGGGAAGTATCCCTGAGCTGCTCCTGGTATCAGCTCCACAGATCACACTATAGGGGAAGTATCCCTCAGCTGCTCCTGGTATCAGCTCCACAGATCACGGTATAGGTAAAGTATCCCTCAGCTGCTCCTGGTATCAGCTCCACAGATCATGGTATATGGAAAGTATCCCTCAGCTGCTCCTGGTATCAGCTCCACAGATCACGCTATAGGGAAAGTATCCCTCAGCTGCTCCAGGTATCAGCTCCACAGATCACGCTATAGGGAAAGTATCCCTCAGTTGCTCCTGGTATCAGCTCCACAGATCACAGTATAGGGGAAGTATCCCTGAGCTGCTCCTGGTATCAGCTCCACAGATCACAGTATAGGGGAAGTATCCCTGAGCTGCTCCTGGTATCAGCTCCACAGATCACGCTATAGGGGAAGTATCTCTCACCTGCTCCTGGTATCAGCTCCACAGATCACGCTATAGAGGAAGTATCTCTCACCTGCTCCTGGTATCAGCTCCACAGATCACAGTATAGGGGAAGTATCCCTGAGCTGCTCCTGGTATCAGCTCCACAGATCACAGTATAGGGGAAGTATCTCTCACCTGCTCCTGGTATCAGCTCCACAGATCACGCTATAGAGGAAGTATCTCTCACCTGCTCCTGGTATCAGCTCCACAAATCATAGTATAGGGGAAGTATCTCTCACCTGCTCCTGGTATCAGCTCCACAGATCATGCTATAGAGGAAGTATCTCTCACCTGCTCCTGGTATCAGCTCCACAGATCACAGTATAGGGGAAGTATCCCTGAGCTGCTCCTGGTATCAGCTCCACAGATCACAGTATAGGGAAAGTATCCCTGAGCTGCTCCTGGTATCAGCTCCACAGATCACACTATAGGGGAAGTATCTCTCACCTGCTCCTGGTATCAGCTCCACAGATCACAGTATAGGGGAAGTATCCCTGAGCTGCTCCTGGTATCAGCTCCACAGATCACACTATAGGGGAAGTATCTCTCACCTGCTCCTGGTATCAGCTCCACAGATCACGGTATAGGGGAAGTATCCCTGAGCTGCTCCTGGTATCAGCTCCACAGATCACAGTTTAGGGGAAGTATCTCTCACCTGCTCATGGTATCAGCTCCACAGATCACGGTATATGGAAAGAATCCCTCAGCTGCTCCTGGTATCAGCTCCACAGATCACACTATAGGGGAAGTATCCCTCAGCTGCTCCTGGTATCAGCTCCACAGATCACGGTATAGGTAAAGTATCCCTCAGCTGCTCCTGGTATCAGCTCCACAGATCATGGTATATGGAAAGTATCCCTCAGCTGCTCCTGGTATCAGCTCCACAGATCACGCTATAGGGAAAGTATCCCTCAGCTGCTCCAGGTATCAGCTCCACAGATCACAGTATAGGGAAAGTATCCCTCAGCTGCTCCTGGTATCAGCTCCACAGATCACGCTATAGGGAAAGTATCCCTCAGTTGCTCCTGGTATCAGCTCCACAGATCACAGTATAGAGAAAGTATCCCTCAGCTGCTCCAGGTATCAGCTCCACAGATCACGCTATAGGGAAAGTATCCCTCAGTTGCTCCTGGTATCAGCTCCACAGATCACAGTATAGGGGAAGTATCACTGAGCTGCTCCTGGTATCAGCTCCACAGATCACAGTATAGGGGAAGTATCCCTGAGCTGCTCCTGGTATCAGCTCCACAGATCACGCTATAGGGGAAGTATCTCTCACCTGCTCCTGGTATCAGCTCCACAGATCACGCTATAGAGGAAGTATCTCTCACCTGCTCCTGGTATCAGCTCCACAGATCACAGTATAGGGGAAGTATCCCTGAGCTGCTCCTGGTATCAGCTCCACAGATCACAGTATAGGGGAAGTATCTCTCACCTGCTCCTGGTATCAGCTCCACAGAACAAGCTATAGAGGAAGTATCTCTCACCTGCTCCTGGTATCAGCTCCACAGATCACAGTATAGGGGAAGTATCTCTCACCTGCTCCTGGTATCAGCACTACAGATCACGCTATAGGGGAAGTATCTCTCACCTGCTCCTGGTATCAGCTCCACCGATCACGCTATAGGGAAAGTATCCCTCAGCTGCTCCTGGTATCAGCTCCACAGATCATGGTATAGGGAAAGTATCCCTCAGCTGCTCCTGGTATCAGCTCCACAGATCATGCTAAAGGGAAAGTATCCCTCAGCTGTTCCTGGTATCAGCTCCACAGATCACAGTATAGGGGAAGTATCCCTGAGCTGCTCCTGGTATCAGCTCCACAGATCACACTATAGGGGAAGTATCCCTCAGCTGCTCCTGGTATCAGCTCCACAGATCACGGTATAGGTAAAGTATCCCTCAGCTGCTCCTGGTATCAGCTCCACAGATCATGGTATATGGAAAGTATCCCTCAGCTGCTCCTGGTATCAGCTCCACAGATCACGCTATAGGGAAAGTATCCCTCAGCTGCTCCAGGTATCAGCTCCACAGATCACGCTATAGGGAAAGTATCCCTCAGTTGCTCCTGGTATCAGCTCCACAGATCACAGTATAGGGGAAGTATCCCTGAGCTGCTCCTGGTATCAGCTCCACAGATCACAGTATAGGGGAAGTATCCCTGAGCTGCTCCTGGTATCAGCTCCACAGATCACGCTATAGGGGAAGTATCTCTCACCTGCTCCTGGTATCAGCTCCACAGATCACGCTATAGAGGAAGTATCTCTCACCTGCTCCTGGTATCAGCTCCACAGATCACAGTATAGGAGAAGTATCCCTGAGCTGCTCCTGGTATCAGCTCCACAGATCACAGTATAGGGGAAGTATCTCTCACCTGCTCCTGGTATCAGCTCCACAGATCACGCTATAGAGGAAGTATCTCTCACCTGCTCCTGGTATCAGCTCCACAAATCATAGTATAGGGGAAGTATCTCTCACCTGCTCCTGGTATCAGCTCCACAGATCATGCTATAGAGGAAGTATCTCTCACCTGCTCCTGGTATCAGCTCCACAGATCACAGTATAGGGGAAGTATCCCTGAGCTGCTCCTGGTATCAGCTCCACAGATCACAGTATAGGGAAAGTATCCCTGAGCTGCTCCTGGTATCAGCTCCACAGATCACACTATAGGGGAAGTATCTCTCACCTGCTCCTGGTATCAGCTCCACAGATCACAGTATAGGGGAAGTATCCCTGAGCTGCTCCTGGTATCAGCTCCACAGATCACACTATAGGGGAAGTATCTCTCACCTGCTCCTGGTATCAGCTCCACAGATCACGGTATAGGGGAAGTATCCCTGAGCTGCTCCTGGTATCAGCTCCACAGATCACAGTTTAGGGGAAGTATCTCTCACCTGCTCATGGTATCAGCTCCACAGATCACGGTATATGGAAAGAATCCCTCAGCTGCTCCTGGTATCAGCTCCACAGATCACACTATAGGGGAAGTATCCCTCAGCTGCTCCTGGTATCAGCTCCACAGATCACGGTATAGGTAAAGTATCCCTCAGCTGCTCCTGGTATCAGCTCCACAGATCATGGTATATGGAAAGTATCCCTCAGCTGCTCCTGGTATCAGCTCCACAGATCACGCTATAGGGAAAGTATCCCTCAGCTGCTCCAGGTATCAGCTCCACAGATCACAGTATAGGGAAAGTATCCCTCAGCTGCTCCTGGTATCAGCTCCACAGATCACGCTATAGGGAAAGTATCCCTCAGTTGCTCCTGGTATCAGCTCCACAGATCACAGTATAGAGAAAGTATCCCTCAGCTGCTCCAGGTATCAGCTCCACAGATCACGCTATAGGGAAAGTATCCCTCAGTTGCTCCTGGTATCAGCTCCACAGATCACAGTATAGGGGAAGTATCACTGAGCTGCTCCTGGTATCAGCTCCACAGATCACAGTATAGGGGAAGTATCCCTGAGCTGCTCCTGGTATCAGCTCCACAGATCACGCTATAGGGGAAGTATCTCTCACCTGCTCCTGGTATCAGCTCCACAGATCACGCTATAGAGGAAGTATCTCTCACCTGCTCCTGGTATCAGCTCCACAGATCACAGTATAGGGGAAGTATCCCTGAGCTGCTCCTGGTATCAGCTCCACAGATCACAGTATAGGGGAAGTATCTCTCACCTGCTCCTGGTATCAGCTCCACAGAACAAGCTATAGAGGAAGTATCTCTCACCTGCTCCTGGTATCAGCTCCACAGATCACAGTATAGGGGAAGTATCTCTCACCTGCTCCTGGTATCAGCTCCACAGATCACGCTATAGAGGAAGTACCTCTCACCTGCTCCTGGTATCAGCTCCACAGATCACAGTATAGGGGAAGTATCCCTGAGCTGCTCCTGGTATCAGCTTCACAGATCACACTATAGGGGAAGTATCTCCCACCTGCTCCTGGTATCAGCTCCACAGATCACGGTATAGGGGAAGTATCCCTGAGCTGCTCCTGGTATCAGCTCCACAGATCACAGTTTATGGGAAGTATCTCTCACCTGCTCCTGGTATCAGCTCCACAGATCACGGTATATGGAAAGAATCCCTCAGCTGCTCCTGGTATCAGCACTACAGATCACGCTATAGGGGAAGTATCCCTCAGCTGCTCCTGGTATCAGCTCCACAGATCACGCTATAGGGGAAGTATCTCTCACCTGCTCCTGGTATCAGATCGACAGCTCACGCTATATGGAAAGAATCCCTCAGCTGCTCCTGGTATCAGCACTACAGATCACGCTATAGGGGAAAGTATCCCTCAGCTGCTCCTGGTATCAGATCGACAGATCACGGTATAGTGAAAGTATCCCTCAGCTGCTCCTGGTATCAGCACTACAGATCACGCTATAGGGAAAGTATCTCTCACCTGCTCCTGGTATCAGATCGACAGCTCACGCTATAGGGGAAGTATCTCTCACCTGCTCCTGGTATCAGATCGACAGCTCACGCTATAGGGAAAGTATCCCTAAGCTGCTCCTGGTATCAGCACTACAGATCACGCTATAGGGGAAGTATCCCTCAGCTGCTCCTGGTATCAGCTCCACAGATCACGCTATAGGGGAAGTATCTCTCACCTGCTCCTGGTATCAGATCGACAGCTCACACTATAGGGAAAGTATCCCTCAGCTGCTCCTGGTATCAGCACTACAGATCACGCTATAGGGAAAGTATCTCTCACCTGCTCCTGGTATCAGATCGACAGCTCACGCTATAGGGGAAGTATCTCTCACCTGCTCCTGGTATCAGATCGACAGCTCACGCTATAGGGAAAGTATCCCTCAGCTGCTCCTGGTATCAGCACTACAGATCACGCTATAGGGGAAGTATCTCTCACCTGCTCCTGGTATCAGCTCCACAGATCACGCTATAGGGGAAGTATCTCTCACCTGCTCCTGGTATCAGATCGACAGCTCACGCTATAGGGGAAGTATCTCTCACCTGCTCCTGGTATCAGATCGACAGCTCACGCTATAGGGAAAGTATCTCTCACCTGCTCCTGGTATCAGATCGACAGCTCACGCTATAGGGGAAGTATCTCTCACCTGCTCCTGGTATCAGATCGACAGCTCACGCTATAGGGAAAGTATCCCTCAGCTGCTCCTGGTATCAGCACTACAGATCACGCTATAGGGGAAGTACCTCTCACCTGCTCCTGGTATCAGCTCCACAGATCACGCTATAGGGGAAGTATCTCTCACCTGCTCCTGGTATCAGATCGACAGCTCACGCTATAGGGGAAGTATCTCTCACCTGCTCCTGGTATCAGATCGACAGCTCACGCTATAGGGAAAGTATCTCTCACCTGCTCCTGGTATCAGATCGACAGCTCACGCTATAGGGGAAGTATCTCTCACTTGCTCCTGGTATCAGATCGACAGCTCACGCTATAGGGAAAGTATCCCTCAGCTGCTCCTGGTATCAGCACTACAGATCACGCTATAGGGAAAGTATCTCTCACCTGCTCCTGGTATCAGATCGACAGCTCACGCTATAGGGGAAGTATCTCTCACCTGCTCCTGGTATCAGATCGACAGCTCACGCTATAGGGAAAGTATCCCTCAGCTGCTCCTGGTATCAGCACTACAGATCACGCTATAGGGGAAGTACCTCTCACCTGCTCCTGGTATCAGCTCCACAGCTCACGCTATAGGGGAAGTATCTCTCACCTGCTCTTGGTATCAGATCGACAGCTCACGCTATAGGGGAAGTATCTCTCACCTGCTCCTGGTATCAGATCGACAGCTCACGCTATAGGGGACGTATCTCTCACCTGCTCCTGGTATCAGATCGACAGCTCACGCTATAGGGGAAGTATCTCTCACCTGCTCCTGGTATCAGATCGACAGCTCACGCTATAGGGAAAGTATCTCTCACCTGCTCCTGGTATCAGATCGACAGCTCACGCTATAGGGGAAGTATCTCTCACCTGCTCCTGGTATCAGATCGACAGCTCACGCTATAGGGGAAGTATCTCTCACCTGCTCCTGGTATCAGATCGACAGCTCACGCTATAGGGAAAGTATCCCTCAGCTGCTCCTGGTATCAGCTCCACAGATCACGCTACAGGGAAAGTATCTCTCACCTGCTCCTGGTATCAGATCGACAGCTCACGCTATAGGGGAAGTATCTCTCACCTGCTCCTGGTATCAGCACTACAGCTCACGCTATAGGGGAAGTATCTCTCACCTGCTCCTGGTATCAGCTCCACAGATCACGGTATAGGGGAAGTATCCCTAAGCTGCTCCTGGTATTAGCTCCACAGATCACAGTTTAGGGGAAGTATCTCTCACCTGCTCATGGTATCAGCTCCACAGATCACGGTATATGGAAAGAATCCCTCAGCTGCTCCTGGTATCAGCTCCACAGATCACACTATAGGGGAAGTATCCCTTAGCTGCTCCTGGTATCAGCTCCACAGATCACGGTATAGATAAAGTATCCCTCAGCTGCTCCTGGTATCAGCTCCACAGATCATGGTATATGGAAAGTATCCCTCAGCTGCTCCTGGTATCAGCTCCACAGATCACGCTATAGGGAAAGTATCCCTCAGCTGCTCCAGGTATCAGCTCCACAGATCACAGTATAGGGAAAGTATCCCTCAGCTGCTCCTGGTATCAGCTCCACAGATCACGCTATAGGGAAAGTATCCCACAGCTGCTCCTGGTATCAGCTCCACAGATCACAGTATAAAGGAAGTATCCCTCAGCTGCTCCAGGTATCAGCTCCACAGATCACGCTATAGGGAAAGTATCCCAAAGCTGCTCCTGGTATCAGCTCCACAGATCACAGTATAGGGAAAGTATCCCTCAGCTACTCCTGGTATCAGCTCCACAGATCACGCTATAGGGAAAGTATCCCTCAGTTGCTCCTGGTATCAGCTCCACAGATCACAGTATAGGGAAAGTATCCCTCAGCTGCTCCAGGTATCAGCTCCACAGATCACGCTATAGGGAAAGTATCCCTCAGTTGCTCCTGGTATCAGCTCCACAGATCACAGTATAGGGGAAGTATCACTGAGCTGCTCCTGGTATCAGCTCCACAGATCACAGTATAGGGGAAGTATCCCTGAGCTTCTCCTGGTATCAGCTCCACAGATCACGCTATAGGGGAAGTATCTCTCACCTGCTCCTGGTATCAGCTCCACAGATCACGCTATAGAGGAAGTATCTCTCACCTGCTCCTGGTATCAGCTCCACAGATCACAGTATAGGGGAAGTATCCCTGAGCTGCTCCTGGTATCAGCTCCACAGATCACAGTATAGGGGAAGTATCTCTCACCTGCTCCTGGTATCAGCTCCACAGATCAAGCTATAGAGGAAGTATCTCTCACCTGCTCCTGGTATCAGCTCCACAGATCACAGTATAGGGGAAGTATCTCTCACCTGCTCCTGGTATCAGCTCCACAGATCACGCTATAGAGGAAGTATCTCTCACCTGCTCCTGGTATCAGCTCCACAGATCACAGTATAGGGGAAGTATCCCTGACCTGCTCCTGGTATCAGCTCCACAGATCACACTATAGGGGAAGTATCTCCCACCTGCTCCTGGTATCAGCTCCACAGATCACGGTATATGGGAAGTATCCCTGAGCTGCTCCTGGTATCAGCTCCACAGATCACAGTTTATGGGAAGTATCTCTCACCTGCTCCTGGTATCAGCTCCACAGATCACGGTATATGGAAAGAATCCCTCAGCTGCTCCTGGTATCAGCACTACAGATCACGCTATAGGGGAAGTATCCCTCAGCTGCTCCTGGTATCAGCTCCACAGATCATGCTATAGGGGAAGTATCTCTCACCTGCTCCTGGTATCAGATCGACAGCTCACGCTATATGGAAAGAATCCCTCAGCTGCTCCTGGTATCAGCACTACAGATCACGCTATAGGGGAAAGTATCCCTCAGCTGCTCCTGGTATCAGATCGACAGATCACGGTATAGTGAAAGTATCCCTCAGCTGCTCCTGGTATCAGCACTACAGATCACGCTATAGGGAAAGTATCTCTCACCTGCTCCTGGTATCAGATCGACAGCTCACGCTATAGGGGAAGTATCTCTCACCTGCTCCTGGTATCAGATTGACAGCTCACGCTATAGGGAAAGTATCCCTCAGCTGCTCCTGGTATCAGCACTACAGATCACGCTATAGGGGAAGTATCCCTCAGCTGCTCCTGGTATCAGCTCCACAGATCACGCTATAGGGGAAGTATCTCTCACCTGCTCCTGGTATCAGATCGACAGCTCACGCTATAGGGAAAGTATCCCTCAGCTGCTCCTGGTATCAGCACTACAGATCACGCTATAGGGAAAGTATCTCTCACCTGCTCCTGGTATCAGATCGACAGCTCACGCTATAGGGGAAGTATCTCTCACCTGCTCCTGGTATCAGATCGACAGCTCACGCTATAGGGAAAGTATCCCTCAGCTGCTCCTGGTATCAGCACTACAGATCACGCTATAGGGAAAGTATCTCTCACCTGCTCCTGGTATCAGATCGACAGCTCACGCTATAGGGGAAGTATCTCTCACCTGCTCCTGGTATCAGATCGACAGCTCACGCTATAGGGAAAGTATCCCTCAGCTGCTCCTGGTATCAGCACTACAGATCACGCTATAGGGGAAGTACCTCTCACCTGCTCCTGGTATCAGCTCCACAGCTCACGCTATAGGGGAAGTATCTCTCACCTGCTCTTGGTATCAGATCGACAGCTCACGCTATAGGGGAAGTATCTCTCACCTGCTCCTGGTATCAGATCGACAGCTCACGCTATAGGGGACGTATCTCTCACCTGCTCCTGGTATCAGATCGACAGCTCACGCTATAGGGGAAGTATCTCTCACCTGCTCCTAGTATCAGATCGACAGCTCACGCTATAGGGAAAGTATCTCTCACCTGCTCCTGGTATCAGATCGACAGCTCACGCTATAGGGGAAGTATCTCTCACCTGCTCCTGGTATCAGATCGACAGCTCACGCTATAGGGAAAGTATCCCTCACCTGCTCCTGGTATCAGCTCCACAGATCACGCTACAGGGGAAGTATCTCTCACCTGCTCCTGGTATCAGATCGACAGCTCACGCTATAGGGGAAGTATCTCTCACCTGCTCCTGGTATCAGCACTACAGCTCACGCTATAGGGGAAGTATCTCTCACCTGCTCCTGGTATCAGCTCCACAGATCACGGTATAGGGGAAGTATCCCTAAGCTGCTCCTGGTATTAGCTCCACAGATCACAGTTTAGGGGAAGTATCTCTCACCTGCTCATGGTATCAGCTCCACAGATCACGGTATATGGAAAGAATCCCTCAGCTGCTCCTGGTATCAGCTCCACAGATCACACTATAGGGGAAGTATCCCTTAGCTGCTCCTGGTATCAGCTCCACAGATCACGGTATAGATAAAGTATCCCTCAGCTGCTCCTGGTATCAGCTCCACAGATCATGGTATATGGAAAGTATCCCTCAGCTGCTCCTGGTATCAGCTCCACAGATCACGCTATAGGGAAAGTATCCCTCAGCTGCTCCAGGTATCAGCTCCACAGATCACAGTATAGGGAAAGTATCCCTCAGCTGCTCCTGGTATCAGCTCCACAGATCACGCTATAGGGAAAGTATCCCACAGCTGCTCCTGGTATCAGCTCCACAGATCACAGTATAAAGGAAGTATCCCTCAGCTGCTCCAGGTATCAGCTCCACAGATCACGCTATAGGGAAAGTATCCCAAAGCTGCTCCTGGTATCAGCTCCACAGATCACAGTATAGGGAAAGTATCCCTCAGCTGCTCCTGGTATCAGCTCCACAGATCACGCTATAGGGAAAGTATCCCTCAGTTGCTCCTGGTATCAGCTCCACAGATCACAGTATAGGGAAAGTATCCCTCAGCTGCTCCAGGTATCAGCTCCACAGATCACGCTATAGGGAAAGTATCCCTCAGTTGCTCCTGGTATCAGCTCCACAGATCACAGTATAGGGGAAGTATCACTGAGCTGCTCCTGGTATCAGCTCCACAGATCACAGTATAGGGGAAGTATCCCTGAGCTGCTCCTGGTATCAGCTCCACAGATCACGCTATAGGGGAAGTATCTCTCACCTGCTCCTGGTATCAGCTCCACAGATCACGCTATAGAGGAAGTATCTCTCACCTGCTCCTTGTATCAGCTCCACAGATCACAGTATAGGGGAAGTATCCCTGAGCTGCTCCTGGTATCAGCTCCACAGATCACAGTATAGGGGAAGTATCTCTCACCTGCTCCTGGTATCAGCTCCACAGATCAAGCTATAGAGGAAGTATCTCTCACCTGCTCCTGGTATCAGCTCCACAGATCACAGTATAGGGGAAGTATCTCTCACCTGCTCCTGGTATCAGCTCCACAGATCACGCTATAGAGGAAGTATCTCTCACCTGCTCCTGGTATCAGCTCCACAGATCACAGTATAGGGGAAGTATCCCTGAGCTGCTCCTGGTATCAGCTCCACAGATCACACTATAGGGGAAGTATCTCCCACCTGCTCCTGGTATCAGCTCCACAGATCACGGTATATGGGAAGTATCCCTGAGCTGCTCCTGGTATCAGCTCCACAGATCACAGTTTATGGGAAGTATCTCTCACCTGCTCCTGGTATCAGCTCCACAGATCACGGTATATGGAAAGAATCCCTCAGCTGCTCCTGGTATCAGCACTACAGATCACGCTATAGGGGAAGTATCCCTCAGCTGCTCCTGGTATCAGCTCCACAGATCATGCTATAGGGGAAGTATCTCTCACCTGCTCCTGGTATCAGATCGACAGCTCACGCTATATGGAAAGAATCCCTCAGCTGCTCCTGGTATCAGCACTACAGATCATGCTATAGGGGAAAGTATCCCTCAGCTGCTCCTGGTATCAGATCGACAGATCACGGTATAGTGAAAGTATCCCTCAGCTGCTCCTGGTATCAGCACTACAGATCACGCTATAGGGAAAGTATCTCTCACCTGCTCCTGGTATCAGATCGACAGCTCACGCTATAGGGGAAGTATCTCTCACCTGCTCCTGGTATCAGATTGACAGCTCACGCTATAGGGAAAGTATCTCTCACCTGCTCCTGGTATGTGTCCGATTCTACTCACGCTCCACTCTGCATGGACCCATCATAGCCTCACTCTGTCATGACGTATAGTCATTCTTTATTTAAAATATTGCAAAAAGCACAAACATAAAACAATTAAATTAGCTGTTTTTTTTTTAAATGTTTTATATTAACTTACATATTTATTATTTGTTATAATATATTAACGTATAATAATATTTAAGTGGAAGGTAATAGGATATATATGGGGAGGGGAATATGGTATAAGCAGGTTGTGGGGGGACCAATGGTTAGGTTCCCAGAGGCGGTTGCGGCGCTCGAGCCACTGATAATAACAGAAGGCGCGTATCTGCCCTCGGCCGAATGTTCTTGTATAATGAGGCATTACCATCTGATAGTGAGTATCGTACGTGAGTTAAGAGAAATAAACGTCAGCCAATTGTGACTGTCATTTCTCCACTCGGAATATAGTCTCTCAGACATATGTCTGTGGGACAAATGTGCTTCAGCATTCTGTCTGAGAACCATGTGAACCAGACACAGTGATTTGATATGCCCTTGGGTGAGACAGACACAGTGATAGGTTATGTCCTTAGTGCCCCTGTGTGAGGCAGATACAGTGACAGGGTATGTCCTTGGTGTCCCTGTGTGAGGCAGATACAGTGATAGGTTATGTCCTTAGTGCCCCTGTGTGAGGCAGATACAGTGACAGGGTATGCCCTTGGTGCCCCTGTGTGAGGCAGATACAGTGATAAGATATGTCATTAGTGCCCCTGTGTGAGGCAGATACAGTGACAGGGTATGCCCTTGGTGCCCCTGTGTGAGGCAGATACAGTGATAAGATATGTCATTAGTGCCCCTGTGTGAGGCAGATACAGTGACAGGATATGTCCTTAGTGCCCCTGTGTGAGGCAGATACAGTGACAGGGTATGCCCTTAGTGCCCCTGTGTGAGGCAGATACAGTGATAAGATATGTCCTTAGTGCCCCTGTGTGAGGCAGATACAGTGACAGGATATGTCCTTAGTGCCCCTGTGTGAGGCAGATACAGTGATATGTCCTTAGTGCCCCTGTGTGAGGCAGATACAGTGACAGGCTATGTCATTAGTGCCCCTGTGTGAGGCAGATACAGTGACAGGGTATGCCCTTGGTGCCCCTGTGTGAGGCAGATACAGTGATAAGATATGTCCTTAGTGCCCCTGTGTGAGGCAGATACAGTGACAGGATATGTCCTTAGTGCCCCTGTGTGAGGCAGATACAGTGACAGGGTATGCCCTTGGTGCCCCTGTGTGAGGCAGATACAGTGATAACATATGTCCTTAGTGCCCCTGTGTGAGGCAGATACAGTGACAGGATATGTCCTTAGTGCCCCTGTGTGAGGCAGATACAGTGACAGGATATGTCATTAGTGCCCCTGTGTGAGGCAGATACAGTGACAGGATATGTCATTAGTGCCCCTGTGTGAGGCAGATACAGTGACAGGATATGTCATTAGTGCCCCTGTGTGAGGCAGATACAGTGACAGGGTATGCCCTTGGTGCCCCTGTGTGAGGCAGATACAGTGATAAGATATGTCATTAGTGCCCCTGTGTGAGGCAGATACAGTGACAGGGTATGCCCTTGGTGCCCCTGTGTGAGGCAGATACAGTGATAAGATATGTCATTAGTGCCCCTGTGTGAGGCAGATACAGTGACAGGATATGTCCTTAGTGCCCCTGTGTGAGGCAGATACAGTGACAGGGTATGCCCTTGGTGCCCCTGTGTGAGGCAGATACAGTGATAACATATGTCCTTAGTGCCCCTGTGTGAGGCAGATACAGTGACAGGATATGTCCTTAGTGCCCCTGTGTGAGGCAGATACAGTGATAAGATATGTCCTTAGTGCCCCTGTGTGAGGCAGATACAGTGACAGGATATGTCCTTAGTGCCCCTGTGTGAGGCAGATACAGTGACAGGATATGTCCTTAGTGCCCCTGTGTGAGGCAGATACAGTGACAGGATATGTCCTTAGTGCCCCTGTGTGAGGCAGATACAGTGATAACATATGTCCTTAGTGCCCCTGTGTGAGGCAGATACAGTGACAGGATATGTCCTTAGTGCCCCTGTGTGAGGCAGATACAGTGACAGGATATGTCATTAGTGCCCCTGTGTGAGGCAGATACAGTGACAGGATATGTCATTAGTGCCCCTGTGTGAGGCAGATACAGTGACAGGGTATGCCCTTGGTGCCCCTGTGTGAGGCAGATACAGTGATACTGATAAGATACGTCCTTAGTGCCCCTGTGTGAGGCAGATACAGTGACAGGGTATGTCCTTGGTGCTCCTGTGTGAGACAGACACAGTGTTAGGTTATGTCCTTGGTGCCCCTGTATGAGGCAAATACGTGACAGGGTATGCCCTTTGTGCCCCGTGTTTACAGCACTATAGCAAAGACTGACCTACGGTACTGGCTTACTGTGTAAAGAAGGGACAGTGACACTTCTGACAATGACATAGTCTGATGACAGCTGCACGAGGTAATATCTTCCTCTTTCCTGCAAGTGCAACGCCCGCCTCCCCTGCTGGCACCGTGATCACTGCCTGCTCCCTGCGTTTTATACACTCAACACTGTACACATAGAGATTCTGTTTTAGTTGAAAAAAAAACTACTTTCCCTTTACTGTTTATTCTCCTCGCAAAAAAATAAAAAATCACGGTGTTTTTCCTGTCAGGCTGCTGCTCCCTCCCAGTCTCCTCCTCCCCTGAAGATGCACCAGCCCCAGTGCCTACACCTCTTGTGCCCCTCCCGGAGCTTTACCACCCCCTGTCAGACTCAGCCCGCCTCTGCCTCCTCCTCTCCCCGGAGCTTACCACCTCCCTGCCCTCCTCTCTGCTGTCTCCTCCTCTCCCCACCGAGCTTTACCACCTCTCTGTCTCCTGCTCCCCCGTAGTTCGACCACCTCCCTGCCCTCCTGTCAGTTCCAGCCCTCCTCTGTCTCCTCCCCCCCCCCCGGAGCTGTACCACCTCCCTGCCCTCCTCTCTGTCCCCCCCACCCCCAGCTGTACCACCTCCCTGCCCCCCTGTCAGTTCCAACCCTTCTCTGTCTCGCCCCCCAGAGCTGTACCACCTCCCTGCCCTCCTGTCAGTTCCAGCCCTCCTCTGTCTCCTCCCCCCCCCGGAGCTGTACCACCTCCCTGCCCTCCTCTCTGTCCCCCCCACCCCCAGCTGTACCACCTCCCTGCCCCCCTGTCAGTTCCAACCCTTCTCTGTCTCGCCCCCCAGAGCTGTACCACCTCCCTGCCCTCCTGTCAGTTCCAGCCCTCCTCTGTCTCCTCCCCCCCCCGGAGCTGTACCACCTCCCTGCCCTCCTCTCTGTCCCCCCCACCCCCAGCTGTACCACCTCCCTGCCCTCCTGTCAGTTCCAGCCCTCCTCTGTCTCCTCCCCCCCCCCCGGAGCTGTACCACCTCCCTGCCCTCCTCTCTGTCCCCCCCACCCCCAGCTGTACCACCTCCCTGCCCCCCTGTCAGTTCCAACCCTTCTCTGTCTCGCCCCCCCCCCCCGAGCTGTACCACCTCCCTGCCCTCCTCTCTGTCCCCCCCACCCCCAGCTGTACCACCTCCCTGCCCTCCTGTCAGTTCCAGCCCTCCTCTGTCTCCTCCCCCCCCCAGAGCTGTACCACCTCCCTGCCCTCCTGTCATTTCCAGCCCTCCTCTGTCTCCTCCCCCCCCCCCCCGGAGCTATACCACCTCCCTGCCCTCCTCTCTGTCCCCCCACCCCGAGCTGTACCACCTCCCTGCCCCCCTGTCAGTTCCAACCCTTCTCTGTCTCGCCCCCCAGGGCTGTACCACCTCCCTGCCCTCCTGTCAGTTCCAGCCCTGAGTCCTCCTCTGTCTCCTCCTCCACCCCGGAGCTTTACCGCCCCCTGTCAGACTTAGCCCGCCTCGCGGCCTGAGGCCTCTGCCTCCTCCTTTCCCTGGAGCTATACCACCTCCCTGCCCTCCTCTCTGTCTCCTCCCTGCCCTCCTGTCAGTTCCAGCCCTCCTCTGTCTCCTCCCCCCCATGCTCTTCCGTGAAATGTCATGCCATTGCCAGTGGCTTGTGTGCGAGACAAGACTTCACCCGTGGACATTTCCTGACAATCTGCACTGCCAGAGTCTGCTGGTGAAGATACAGGTCCACGTGGTGTCCCCTAACCTGTCCTGTTTTACTTGTACATCTAATAATTCCTTACCTGTTCTGTCTTTCCAGTGGCCTCAACCTGTCCTGTCCCTCTTGTGCATTTATATTCTAACTGGTCTGTTCTACCAATACATCTAATAGTCCTTAACCTGTTCTACTTGTGCACCTAGTAGCCCTTTACCCTTCTGCATATCTAGTAGCCCCTAACTTGTGCCCCCTCTGCATCTAGAAGCCCCTCACCTGTGCTACTTGAGCATCTCTTACCCCCTAACCAGTTATGTTCTACTAATGCAGAAAACATCTCCTAACCTGTGTTACCTGTGCATCTAGTAGCCTGTCCTGTCATTTCAGTAGCTAACCAGTCCTGTTCTACCAGTGTATCTAGTTACCCTTTACCTGTCCTGTCTGTGCATCTAGTAGCCCTTTACCTGTCCTGTCTGTGCATCTAGTAGCCCTTTACCTGTCCTGTCTGTGCATCTAGTAGCTCTTTACCTGTTCTGTCTGTGCATCTAGTAGCCCTTTACCTGTCCTGTCTGTGCATCTAGTAGCCCTTTACCTGTCCTGTCTGGGCATCTAGTAGTCCTTTACCTGTCCTGTCTGTGCATCTAGTAGTCCTTTACCTGTCCTCTCTGTGCATCTAGTAGCCCTTTACCTGTCCTGTCTGTGCATCTAGTAGCCCTTTACCTGTCCTGTCTGTGCATCTAGTAGCCCTTTACCTGTCCTGTCTGTGCATCTAGTAACCCTTTACCTGTCCTGTCTGTGCATATAGTAGCCCTTTACCTGTCCTGTCCGTGCATCTAGTAGCCCTTTACCTGTCCTGTCTGTGCATCTAGTAGTCCTTTACCTGTCCTGTCTGTGCATCTAGTAGCCCTTTACCTGTCCTGTCTGTGCATCTAGTAGCCCTTTACCTGTCCTGTCTGTGCATCTGGTAGTCCTTTACCTGTCCTGTCTGTGTATCTAGTAGCCCTTTACCTGTCCTGTCTGTGCATCTAGTAGTCCCTAACCTGTTATACATGTGCGCCCCTTACCCCCAACCAGTCCTGTTTTACCTGTGCATCTCTTACCCCTAGCCTGTCCTTTTATATATGCACTTACTTACTACTTGTGCAACTATTAGCCCCTAACCTGTCCTACCTATGCATTAGGTCATAACCTGTCCTCTGTCCCACTCCCTATGCCCCTTAACCTGTGCCCTAAGCTAAAACCTGCGCGTTGCCACATGTACCCCATGTAATGCCATTGTGTGGCTAGTCCACCCTCTTACCATTTGACTTTGCAAATAAGAAGCTGTGCCCCCCTACTCCTTGCCCCTCCCTACTGCTCTTGCCTGTTCTGCTACTTACCTACTGATACTGAGGCCTGCTGCTCTTGCCACTAGAGTGCACAGTTCTGCTACTTACCTACTGATACTGCTACTTACCTACTGATACTGAGGCCTGCTGCTCTTGCCACTAGAGTGCACAGTTCTGCTACTTACCTACTGATACTGCTACTTACCTACTGATACTGAGGCCTGCTGCTCTTGCCACTAGAGTGCACAGTTCTGCTACTTACCTACTGATACTGCTACTTACCTACTGATACTGAGGCCTGCTGCTCTTGCCACTAGAGTGCTCAGTTCTGCTACTTACCTACTGATACTGCTACTTACCTACTGATACTGAGGCCTGCTGCTCTTGCCACTAGAGTGCACAGTTCTGCTACTTACCTACTGATACTGCTACTTACCTACTGATACTGAGGCCTGCTGCTCTTGCCACTAGAGTGCACAGTTCTGCTACTTACCTACTGATACTGCTACTTACCTACTGATACTGAGGCCTGCTGCTCTTGCCACTAGAGTGCACAGTTCTGCTACTTACCTACTGATACTGCTACTTACCTACTGATACTGAGGCCTGCTGCACTCACTTGCCCCCTCTCTTCCTATCTTGCTTTAGCCCCTTTTCATTTCTTTCCTCCTGGATATATTTTTCCTGCACGTTGCGCTGGGCAGGACACGCCATGGACTATTGGTGGATATTGTGCATTATCATGCTGCTGGTCGTACCCCTCGTTTTTTTGGAACTAAGCGACAGCTTCAAATTTCACTTCAAAATTGTGTCCTACTGCGTCCTATGCACCGTCCTGTCTTCATTGGCAGCTCCGGTTTGTCTGCTTAAAAGCCGTGGCAGAAATGTTGAAAATATGAGGCAAGTTATATTAAATAATATTATTTAATTACACTTGTGGGTAACGCATTTTACTTTCAAAAGAGAGAAAAAAAGAATAAACCTCTGTGTATTGTTATGAATGCTGCAGATATAAAGGCTGTTTATTACAACCCAGGTGCCCCAGTATAGCTCACTTGGTCATTACACACTGACTCATCTGCCCCTCCCCATTTGGAACACACACAAATCTGTTCTCTTCTGTAATCGTCACAGTCCTGATCTCTCTATATTGGTTATGGGTTCATATTTCTTTTATTTGTGTGCTTGACCCTTATCTTGCTAAGGAATCCCTCCTACACAGTTTATATAAACGTATTATTTTTGCAGAAAGAAATATGTTAGCGCATTTTATTATTGCTGCATATAGCTATGTGTTTAACCACCGCAAAGGGTCAGCTCCAGAGCAGCAATGCACTACTGTGAGCTAGATGTGAACATCTGGTGAGCCAATGACAAAAGGCATATGTGTGTATCAGCTAGCTCCCAGTAGTGCATTCCTGCTTATAAGCCTCCCTAGCTATGCTCTTCAACACAGGATACCAAAAGAACATATCAAATTTGATAATAGTTATACATTTACAAGTCTCTTTAAATTGCATGCTCTGTTTGATCCATGAAAGTTTCTTTGGCTTTTGTGTTAGTTTACAGCTATGATAAAAAGGGGGGCAATATAAATGTTCTTACTTTTGTTGTTGTTGTTTAAAACGGATATTCCTGCACTGAGAATCTTTTGTTTGAGTTAATGCTTGTGAGGCATTTTATTTTCCACCAATACAGCAGTGGGAACTTTGCTTATCAGCCAATGAGCAGTCAGTCCTTAAAGGAACAGTATTGTAGAGCTGTATTGTGTTAGATCCTTAGGGGGTACCTGTGCATTGCCAAGGGGTACTCCAGCAGTTGTCCTTTTATTAAGTGTTGCCTGATGCAGATAATGTAACATATTATTGCATCACAAAAATGAGTGTTTCTCAGTTTTACCCTCAAGCCCCCTGGTCAGCTGCTCATTCACTGGAACTGACTTACCTGTACTCGGGTAGGGGAGTCCTTAGAATCTGGCCGGTCAGTGACATTTGAGGACTGGAGTTCAGGAATGCTGATATAACATGTATCATAGTGCCAGGTAAAGCGTATAGCACTGTGAGAAAGTGTCACGCAGACATGTGACAGATATAGTGCCACAGTGATATATCACAGGGAAATATGTCATGGTTAAATGTGCCAGGTAAAGTGTATAGCACTGTGAGATAGTGTCACACATACATGTGCTAGATATAGTGCCACAGTGATATATCACAGGGAAATATACCATGGTGTAAAGTGTCAGGTAATGTGTATAGCACTGTGAGAAAGTGTCACACAGACATGTGCTATATATAGCGCCACAGTGATAAATCACAGGGAAATATACCATGGTGTAATGTGCCAGGTAATGTGTATAGCACTGTGAGAAAGTGTCACGCAGACATGTGACAGATATAGTACCACAGTGATATATCACAAGGAAATACACCATGGTGTAATGTGCCAGGTAATGTGTATAGCACTGTGAGAAAGTGTCACACAGACATGTGCTAGATATAGTGACACAGTGATATATCACAGGGATATATACCATGGTGTAATGTGCCAGGTAATGTGTATAGCACTGTGAGAAAGTGTCACACAGACATGTGACAGATATAGTGCCACAGTGATATATCACAGGGAAATATACCATGGTGTAATGTGCCAGGTAATGTGTATAGCACTGTGAGAAAGTGTCACACAGGCATGTGACAGATATAGTGCCACAGTGATATATCACAGGGAAATATACCATGGTGTAATGTGCCAGGTAATGTGTATAGCACTGTGAGAAAGTGTCACACAGACATGTGACAGATATAGTGCCACAGGGAAATATACCATGGTGTAATGTGCCAGGTAATGTGTATAGCACTGTGAGAAAGTGTCACACAGACATGTGACAGATATAGTGCCACAGTGATATATCACAGGGAAATATACCATGGTGTAATGTGCCAGGTAATGTGTATAGCACTGTGAGAAAGTGTCACACAGACATGTGACAGATATAGTGCAACAGTGATATATCACAGGGAAATATGTCATGGTGTAATGTGCCAGGTAATGTGTATAGCACTGTAAGAAAGGGTCACACAGACATGTGACAGATATAGTGCCACAGTGATATATCACAGGGAAATATACCATGGTGTAATGTGTATAGCACGGTGAGAAAGTGTCACAGAGACATGTGCTATATATAGTGCCACAGTGATATATCACAGGGAAATATACCATGGTAAAATGTGCCAGGTAATGTGTATAGCACTGTGAGAAAGTGTCACACAGACATGTGCTATATATAGTGCCACAGTGATATATCACAGGGAAATATACCATGGTGTAATGTGCCAGGTAATGTGTATAGCACTGTGAGAAAGTGTCACACAGATATGTGCTAGATATAGCGCCACAGTGATATATCACAGGGAAATATACCATGGTGTAATGTGCCAGGTAATGTGTATAGCACTGTGAGAAAGTGTCACACAGACATGTGCTATATATAGCGCCACAGTGATATATCACAGGGAAATACACCATGGTGTAATGTGCCAGGTAATGTGTATAGCACTGTGAGAAAGTGTCACACAGACATGTGACAGATATAGCGCCACAGTGATATATCACAGGGAAATATACCATGGTGTAATGTGCCAGGTAATGTGTATAGCACTGTGAGAAAGTGTCACACAGACATGTGCTATATATAGCGCCACAGTGATATATCACAGGGAAATACACCATGGTGTAATGTGCCAGGTAATGTGTATAGCACTGTGAGAAAGTGTCACACAGACATGTGCTATATATAGCGCCACAGTGATATATCACAGGGAAATATACCATGGTGTAATGTGCCAGGTAATGTGTATAGCACTGTGAGAAAGTGTCACGCAGACATGTGACAGATATAGCGCCACAGTGATATATCACAGGGAAATATACCATGGTGTAATGTGCCAGGTAAAGTGTATAGCACTGTAAGAAAGTGTCACACAGACATATGCTAGATATAGTGCCACAGTGATATATCACAGGGATATATACCATGGTGTAATGTGTATAGCACTGTGAGAAAGTGTCACACAGACATGTGACAGATATAGTGCCACAGTGATATATCACAGGGAAATACACCATGGTGTAATGTGCCAGGTAATGTGTATAGCACTGTGAGAAAGTGTCACACAGACATGTGACAGATATAGCGCCACAGTGATATATCACAGGGAAATATACCATGGTGTAATGTGCCAGGTAAAGTGTATAGCACTGTAAGAAAGTGTCACACAGACATATGCTAGATATAGTGCCACAGTGATATATCACAGGGATATATACCATGGTGTAATGTGCCAGGTAATGTGTATAGCACTGTGAGAAAGTGTCACACAGACATGTGACAGATATAGTGCCACAGTGATATATCACAGGGAAATACACCATGGTGTAATGTGCCAGGTAATGTGTATAGCACTGTGAGAAAGTGTCACACAGACATGTGACAGATATAGTGCCACAGTGATATATCACAGGGAAATATACCATGGTGTAATGTGCCAGGTAATGTGTATAGCACTGTGAGAAAGTGTCACACAGACATGTGCTAGATATAGTGCCACAGTGATATATCACAGGGAAATATATCATGGTGTAATGTGCCAGGTAATGTGTATAGCACTGTGAGAAAGTGTCACACAGACATGTGCTAGATATAGTGTCACAGTGATATATCACAGGGAAATATACCATGGTGTAATGTGCCAGGTAATGTGTATAGCACTGTGAGAAAGTGTCACACAGACATGTGACAGATATAGTGCCACAGTGATAAATCACAGGGAAATATACCATGGTGTAATGTGCCAGGTAATGTGTATAGCACTGTGAGAAAGTGTCACACAGACATGTGCTAGATATAGCACCACAGTGATATATCACAGGGAAATATACCATGGTGTAATGTGCCAGGTAATGTGTATAGCACTGTGAGAAAGTGTCACGCAGACATGTGACAGATATAGCGCCACAGTGATATATCACAGGGAAATATACCATGGTGTAATGTGCCAGGTAAAGTGTATAGCACTGTAAGAAAGTGTCACACAGACATATGCTAGATATAGTGCCACAGTGATATATCACAGGGATATATACCATGGTGTAATGTGTATAGCACTGTGAGAAAGTGTCACACAGACATGTGACAGATATAGTGCCACAGTGATATATCACAGGGAAATACACCATGGTGTAATGTGCCAGGTAATGTGTATAGCACTGTGAGAAAGTGTCACACAGACATGTGACAGATATAGCGCCACAGTGATATATCACAGGGAAATATACCATGGTGTAATGTGCCAGGTAAAGTGTATAGCACTGTAAGAAAGTGTCACACAGACATATGCTAGATATAGTGCCACAGTGATATATCACAGGGATATATACCATGGTGTAATGTGCCAGGTAATGTGTATAGCACTGTGAGAAAGTGTCACACAGACATGTGACAGATATAGTGCCACAGTGATATATCACAGGGAAATACACCATGGTGTAATGTGCCAGGTAATGTGTATAGCACTGTGAGAAAGTGTCACACAGACATGTGACAGATATAGTGCCACAGTGATATATCACAGGGAAATATACCATGGTGTAATGTGCCAGGTAATGTGTATAGCACTGTGAGAAAGTGTCACACAGACATGTGCTAGATATAGTGCCACAGTGATATATCACAGGGAAATATATCATGGTGTAATGTGCCAGGTAATGTGTATAGCACTGTGAGAAAGTGTCACACAGACATGTGCTAGATATAGTGTCACAGTGATATATCACAGGGAAATATACCATGGTGTAATGTGCCAGGTAATGTGTATAGCACTGTGAGAAAGTGTCACACAGACATGTGCTATATATAGCGCCACAGTGATATATCACAGGGAAATATACCATGGTGTAATGTGCCAGGTAATGTGTATAGCACCGTGAGAAAGTGTCACACAGACATGTGACAGATATAGTGCCACAGTGATAAATCACAGGGAAATATACCATGGTGTAATGTGCCAGGTAATGTGTATAGCACTGTGAGAAAGTGTCACACAGACATGTGCTAGATATAGTGCCACAGTGATATATCACAGGGAAATACACCATGGTGTAATGTGCCAGGTAATGTGTATAGCACTGTGAGAAAGTGTCACACAGACATGTGCTAGATATAGTGCCACAGTGATATATCACAGGGAAATATACCATGGTGTAATGTGCCAGGTAATGTGTATAGCACTGTGAGAAAGTGTCACACAGACATGTGTTAGATATAGTGCCACAGTGATATATCACAGGGAAATATACCACGGTGTAATGTGCCAGGTAATGTGTATAGCACTGTGAGAAAGTGTCACACAGACATGTGACAGATATAGTGCCACAGTGATATATCACAGGGAAATATATCATGGTGTAATGTGCCAGGTAATGTGCATAGCACTGTGAGAAAGTGTCACACAGACATGTGACAGATATAGTGCCACAGTGATATATCACAGGGAAATATACCATGGTGTAATGTGCCTGGTAATGTGTATAGCACTGTGAGAAAGTGTCACACAGACAAGTGCTAGATATAGTGCCACAGTGATATATCACAGGGAAATATGTCATGGTGTAATGTGCCAGGTAATGTGTATAGCACTGTGAGAAAGTGTCACACAGACAAGTGCTAGATATAGTGCCACAGTGATATATCACAGGGAAATATGTCATGGTGTAATGTGCCAGGTAATGTGTATAGCACTGTGAGAAAGTGTCACACAGACATGTGACAGATATAGCGTCACAGTGATATATCACAGGGAAATATACCATGGTGTAATGTGCCAGGTAATGTGTATAGCACTGTGAGAAAGTGTCACACAGACATGTGCTAGATATAGTGCCACATTGATATATCACAGGGAAATATACCATGGTGTAATGTGCCAGGTAATGTGTATAGCACTGTGAGAAAGTGTCACACAGACAAGTGCTAGATATAGTGCCACAGTGATATATCACAGGGAAATATACCATGGTGTAATGTGCCAGGTAAAGTGTATAGCACTGTGAGAAAGTGTCACACAGACATGTGACAGATATAGTGCCACAGTGATATATCACAGGGAAATATACCATGGTGTAATGTGCCAGGTAATGTGTATAGCACTGTGAGAAAGTGTCACACAGACATGTGCCAGATATAGTGCCACAGTGATATATCACAGGGAAATATACCATGGTGTAATGTGCCAGGTAAAGTGTATAGCACTGTAAGAAAGTGTCACACAGACATATGCTAGATATAGTGCCACAGTGATATATCACAGGGAAATATACCATGGTGTAATGTGCCAGGTAATGTGTATAGCACTGTGAGAAAGTGTCACACAGACATGTGCCAGATATAGCGCCACAGTGATATATCACAGGGAAATACACCATGGTGTAATGTGCCAGGTAATGTGTATAGCACTGTGAGAAAGTGTCACACAGACATGTGCTAGATATAGTGCCACAGTGATATATCACAGGGAAATATACCATGGTGTAATGTGCCAGGTAATGTGTATAGCACTGTGAGAAAGTGTCACACAGACATGTGCTAGATATAGTGCCACAGTGATATATCACAGGGAAATACACCATGGTGTAATGTGCCAGGTAATGTGTATAGCACTGTGAGAAAGTGTCACACAGACATGTGCTATATATAGCGCCACAGTGATATATCACAGGGAAATACACCATGGTGTAATGTGCCAGGTAATGTGTATAGCACTGTGAGAAAGTGTCACACAGACATGTGACAGATATAGTGCCACAATGATATATCACAGGGAAATATACCATGGTGTAATGTGCCAGGTAATGTGTATAGCACTGTGAGAAAGTGTCACACAGACATGTGCTATATATAGCGCCACAGTGATATATCACAGGGAAATACACCATGGTGTAATGTGCCAGGTAATGTGTATAGCACTGTGAGAAAGTGTCACACAGACATGTGACAGATATAGTGCCACAATGATATATCACAGGGAAATATACCATGGTGTAATGTGCCAGGTAATGTGTATAGCACTGTGAGAAAGTGTCACACAGACATGTGACAGATATA